>NC_139002.1:4134419-4498000 GCF_964374135.1 Grampus griseus
CGTGAGCCATGGCCGCTGAGCCTGCGCGTCCGGAGCCTGTGCTCTGCAACGGGAGAGGCCACAACAGTGAGAGGCCCACGTACCGCAAAAAAAAAAGAAAAGAATTGAGGCTTTTAGTGATGAGAATAGAATGCAAAGGGTCATGGCCATGTATTCACGGAGCTGAGCGCTTACCATGCGCCTGGCAGAGTGACAGGTGCTGGGGCTGCAAAGATGAACCACATCTGCTAGGAAGCACTTCTTTAAACAAATCACACAGCAAACGGCCTGATATATACGGAGGATGGTAGGAAGACCCAGTGATAAGAGAGGAAGGTGGGACGTGAACTTGCAAAGGTAGAGTAAGGACAGGTTATGGGAACCTTGAGAGAGTCTAGGGGAGTGTGACTTAGATCCAAGTAATAGGGATCTATTGGAGGTTTAAAATCAGGAATTAGGATCTAAACCTGGATTTCAATAGACTGACAGAAATCAAGGATACCAGCCCCAAGGCTGTTACAGAAAGCAGAGTTGAGCTGATGTGGACTTAGACTTTGGTAGAAACTGTGGCAATAAAAAACAGAAGACAAATATAGGAGACACAGTGGAGAACCAGGCTGCAGGGAGCGCTGGGCCTGGGCTCCATCGTGACTCTGCCTTGTGTTGGCTGTCTGATGTGGTCCCCTCTGAGCTTCCATCTCTTCATCTGTAACATACAGATCATCTATTTCAGGGGCCACTGTGAGGATTAAATAAGATAATGCACATGGATGCCCTCTGAAAAATGCTACAGCACTATGTAAATTAAGGAGTTATTATTATAACTCTCTTGCCATCTCTGACACACTATCACTGAATCAAGTTATGAAAGAACAGAATTTGATGAATTCCTGCATATGAAGAATGAAGAAGGAGAAATCACCAAAGGTGATCTCAAAACGCCCAGAGTACTAGAGTAAGGAAATAATCACACTGCCTTTGATGGAAGTGGGAAGAGCAGGGACTCTGCAGGGGAACTGTGATGTGCTGGGTGTTTGTGGATGTCGTGAGAGACTTGGCCCTGCTAAGTCTGAGTCCCTGAGTCCCTGAGGCAGGACATTCCTCTGACTCTCAAAGCATTGCGACTCCCAACAGTTGCAGTGAAAAACCTTCACTTAATTTTTATCACCCCCGTTACCACCCATGGCCACTTGGTGCCCACCTGGATGGCCTCAGGCAAGGCTTAGCTGAGCATCTTTTTCCTCATCTGTAAAATGGGCATGCAGGTAACAGCTACTGCAAAGGGATGCCAGGAAACCACAGTTAATAATGCTCGCAGAGCTCCTCACTCGGGGCCCGGCACATCCTGGGTTCTCAATAAATCCCTGCCCTCATGACCATAAGCCTCATTGCCGTTATTCCCGCAAGGTTTAGAACAGAGAGACCTGGAAGCAACAATGTCCCAATCAAAATACAGAACGTGTTAAAGCTAAAAGGGACCCAAGAGGTCATGGGTCCAAGTCTTCCCCATTCAAACACGTTTCCACCATTTCACAACGGAGGAAACGGAGGCCCACAGAGCAGGCTGGTGATCAACCTTATTTCTTCGGGATGAGCTCCCGGTGACATCGGGGTGCAAAAAATCTCCAGGAGACTCAGAGAGGAAAAAAATACCTACTGAAAGTACTGATATGGGTGAGCTCGCTCCATGGTTAAGGTCATTCTTTTCATCTAAGGAGAAGTATATTCCTTCCAAGCTGGACTATTAATTAAAATTCAGTGATGCTAATTTTACCGCCAACTTAGGAGATTCTTATTACATTTATTTTCCAGGTAATTGCTGCTTGAACAGGAGTTCAAATAGATGTCTTTTCTAGATGGTGCAATAGATCAGCATTATAATAAATTCCTCACCCTTCATTTTGTTCCCCTCCAATTCTGAAGCCTGCTTACTGAAATCACACCGAGAAATCTCTCTCTCTCCCTCTCCCTCCCTCTCTCCCGCTTTCTCTCCCTCTCTCTCTCAGCGAGAGCACCCACAGAGGCACAGAGTATCAAAATACAGTTTATCTTTGGTTGTTCACAATTTTATCATACCATTTCCCCTCAGAGAGAGAACCAAAAATAATTCCTGACATATGTATGGAAATATATACAAAGCACTTTTCCTTACGTCACCCATTTCTATTCTGATTTATATCCCCAGTTTAAAGATGAATAAACTGATACCTAGGTGAACAATTTCCCCAGTGTGGCACAACTCATAAATGGCAAATTCTGGTTCCATCTCTTAATTTTTAATCTTGGCCAGGAAAAAAGTGTAATGTGTTGTGCTCAAAAAAAAAAAAAAGATAATGAAAGGAGCAACTTCACTCTCTGGGAAGAAAGGTCTCTGAGTCCCTGAAGCAGGACATTCCTCTGACTCTCAAAGCATTGCATACTGCACTCATTAGTACAGTAATATATATACAATTTATAAATAAATATATATAGACAGAGTAGTTCTCAAATTTATTTTACAGGTAGAGATAAAAATATCCTTTGCCTTTGATATAGAATCGTAGGACCTTAGAATTGGGAAGGAAATTTAGTGACCATCAAATCCAACTTCCCGCCTCTGCCCACTCCCTAGGATTTCTAGGATCAACCCGCCAGCCTCCTCTGAAGCACTCTGAGTCTGCAGCTTTCCACGTGGTTTTCTTTGACACTGTTTCATGGCAATGGAGACATTAATCCTTTCTTTTCTCTGACTCAGATCTAGGTACCCCAGCTCTAGGCCCAGCGAAGCGCTGTGCACCCAGCTGACTGAGCAAACACGTTATGGTGCCCAGGTGATGGGCACACGCTTCCTGTGAAAGGTGCCCCAGGACTGGTTAATGTAGTGGCAGGTCTTACAGACCTGGGGAAACCCAAAAAAAGTAATCAGGACATATCAGAGACTCGTGCGCACTTTGAACACAGAAACCCCCACCACAGCGACAGCTTGTCCATCCTCATGAGTCAACTTGGAGCTCTGCTCTTCCAGCCTCAGCCCCTCCCCATGAGTTCTATTCCTTGTGCTCACGGATTTCAGAGTCTTCAATCAGCACAGCTGAGCTGACGCCTCTGGAAGAGAACAGTCGGGCACTGACAGCTGGTGGAGATGCAGAAGGACGTAAGCGGGGACTCTGGACTCGTGTGAAGGTGGGCAGCAGCCACTGGAAACCCACACAGGCTAGAGCTGTGACCGACAGAGAAATGACAGGTGTTCCTAGAGGCTTAGGTGGTTCCAGAGAAATCACTCAGTGCCACCGGCTCCTGCAGGAATGGCTCTCCAGACAGGCTGACCTTTGCTACTTAGGAGGGTGTGTGCTGCCTCTAAACCTATTTCCAAATTACTAACACCCAGGGGATTTTTATTCACCATTGAGCTCTGGCCTGAAGAGAGCTGCCAGCCACCCTAGACCACCCATCCATCAGTTCCACAGTAGTAATCATCGTGAGCACCATCGACAAAGTTGCTACCGGCACCTGCGCTGCTATGTGTCAAGAGGCCATTTCAGTTAGAAGTAAGAGCACAGACTGTTGGGAAAGGCATCAGAGCTCAGATTCCGCTTTGCCAAGTATGAAATAGGCAAGATCTGGAAGTCTCCCTTTCCTAGTCCACAAGAGAGGATATCATTGCCTCCCGTGAAGGGATACTGTGCAGGTAGAATGAGGTGGGCTGGGAGCTGCAGGTGTGCTCCCGCCCAGTGTCCTGTTGGTGCATCGCTTTGCCTCAGGGCCTTCGCTCGTGGCAGGACACGGCTCTGCCGCCACCAAGCGCTGGCAAGAAGGGCCGAGCGTTCAGGTCTCCCAATCCCACAAGAGGAGCCCCCCAGCAATGATCGATATGACTGGCAGATAAGTATCTTAGCTCCCTAGGCTCTTGGGTGTGAAAACACTAAGGTGCATATTCCATGCTGGTAACTTGATGATGAACCCGTGGTGGTAACTTGCCTTCCCTCCCCCATCTCAGTCCCCACTTTCCTACTGGTGTGTCCTGGAATCACCTCCCAAATAAACTACTTGTCCTTGAATCTATGTCTTGGGGTTTGTTTCTGAGGAGACCCCCGCTGAGATAATCTGTATTGTTCTGAACAGGGAGCACCATAGAGAGCAGGTGATGAGAACGACCCAGCAGCCAGAGATGGGATTCTTGTGCAAGTTGAAAACTGTATCTCTTATCCCTGTGCGATTCAACTTCTTACCGCGCCACGCACGCAATCCTGTCTCCTAAGGGAACTTCTCCGATGGCTTGGGTAGAGGCTGTTATGAGTGCGGAGCTAGGCCAAGTCAAGTAGCCAGCAAGAAGTTACTGGTTGTATATCATGTGCCCGACACCGTGCTAACTTCTGCAGAAGACTTCTGCGGCTGAAGACATGGTCTCTGCCCTCAGGTTGGGGAGACAGGACATAGAAAATAAGGAGCCATATATTTCGAACCCACGCCTCTTTGACGGCAGTGATGCTTCTCAACACTCAGGTCCTGCCCAGGTGCCCTTCACTGCGTGCTGCTCCTGTGTCCCTCACCCCACGTCTCCTACAGAGAAGTAAGTGCCCGGGGCAGATCTTCATCTGGGCACCTCCCTCCCACCACTAGCCCCGCTTCTGGACCAGACCTCAGCAGTGACCAAGTGGCTGGGGATACGAAAAGCCAGACCCTTGAACTAAAATGGGACCGAGCTGCAGGGTGACTTGTGCTCCAGAGCTTTCCCATGGGATCAACCTGATGTCTCCAGCTGAGGCCACGTCCTTCTTAGCTTTGACCATAGCTGTCTCGGCTTCCCTCACTCCCCTCCTCCTGACAGCTATTCCCAGGGAAGCACGTGGGCTCACACCAGCCTTCTAGGAAGCCCAACCTAAGACACTGCACATCAGAATCAACTGTGGAATTTTATAAAAATACCTATACCTGGACCTAAACACCCAGACCTACTGAATCAGAACCTATAGATCTTCAGGAGTAGGATCCAGAAAACTGTATGCCATAAAGCTTAATAGAGATTTCTGATGCATCTTTACCTTTCAACGTTCCATACTAATATTTTCAAACCTACAGGAATAATGAAAAAATAATACAATAATGAACAACTACATACTCCTCATCTCGGTGCACCAATATTAACATTTTCCCCCATTCTCTCTCTCTTTATCCCCTCTTTTCCTCTCTCCCCTCAATCAAAAATAATTTGTAAGTAAATTGTAGACATCATGACCCCCCATTCTTAAATACTTCAAACAAGTATCTTCCAAAAATAAAGACATTCTATATAATCCCTAAGAAAATTAATATCAATTCATTAATGTCACCAGATTAAACAGTCCATGTTTAAGGTGCACCCTCCACAGGGAACTATATTGAATATCCTGTAATAAACTATAATGGAAAAGAATCAAGAAAAAGAATGTAGGTATCTACATATATGTATGACTAACTGAATCAGTCTGCTGCACCCCTGAAACTGACAGAATATTGTAAATCAATTATACTTCAATAAAACAAAAACACACCCCAAAAAAGGTGCACCCTCTTTTTTAGGTCAAGGGTTGATATTTTCTCTACTGTAGATACAAGTTCAGAGAAGGAAAATATCTGTATGCGTTGAATAGAAGGAGAAATCTTCAAGAAGGAACTGGGATTTGAATTGGGCTGTGAAGAACTGTAATAGAAAAGGGAAGAGGAGGAAATGTTCAAATAGGAGTAGGTGAATATTGTATGCAAAGACACAGAAATGGGAAGCAACGTGGCTCTTCGTGGGCAGTGGTGCCCAGCAGACCTGGCCGATGGGGTAGCGGCTGCTCGAGAGCGAGGCTGGACAGCCACGCGGAAGCAGAGTACAAAGAGGTCCGCCGCAGAAGCCATCAGAGAAACAGTGACCACACAGTAGGAAAATGTAAAGGAGACTGGTCCTACGAGAGTCACATCAGATGTTTGGAACATATTCAGGTGGAAACCAGGAAGAACAATGTTTAAAGATTTGGAGTCAAAATTACGCTAAGGAATTGATCAGTGATTGAAATCATTTATTCACATGTTCATTCTACGAGTACCTATTATTTTCCAGATACCAATCTAAGCACAGGAAACAGAAACATGGAAGTCCCTACTTTCCTGGAGCTCAGATTCTTGTGTGTGTGTGTGTGTGTGTGTGTGCGCGCGCGTGTGTGTGTGTGTGTGTGTGTGTGTGCGTGTGTGTGTGTGTGTGTGCGTGCGCGCGCGCGCATTCAATAGTCAAATGAGTAAAGGAAGAAGAAAAGATTAGATCAATGGTGATACTGTTAAAGTGAAATATAAAAGAAAGCCCCTTCATAGCGATCGGAGCCTACTCTAAATTTGGTGTTCAGGAAAAGAAATATTTATAGCACTGTTCTGCTGGAGCTGGCTACCGATTCAGAAGAACAGGTATTTCCACAGTTGTGTGAGTTGTTTGAAATTCCATTGGCAGCTTTAAGTAGGCCAAAGCAGAACATCTATCACGTGTTCTATGCTACAAATCTACAAATTCTATGCTTCCAGTGCTACAAATCATGGCTTCTTTTTTTTCCAGAGAGCTGAATGTTGAACACCAACCAGCACATCACAACCTAAGTGGCAGGGAGACAGCGATGTGAACATCCAGGGGACAGTATTGTAGGCAATTCGTGCGCAGTTCCTACGATGCAGAATAAACTTGGCATGTTTGAGGAACACTGAGAAGGCTGGAGTTTGGCGACCTGGGAGAGGGGGTGGTGGGCACAGGACGAGGGTGGAGATCAGCAGAAGCTGGATCCCTTGGGGCCATATCGGCCCGTCTTGACTTTGGGTTTTTTTTCTTTTGTTTTTTTTTTTTTTTTGCGGTACGCGGGCCTCTCGCCGTCACGGCCTCTCCCGTCGCGGAGCACAGGCTCCGGACGTGCAGGGTCAGCGGCCATGGCTCACGGGCCCAGCCACTCCGCGGCATGTGGGATCTTCCCAGACTGGGGCACGAACCCGTGTGCCCTGCAACAGCAGGCGGACTTTCAACCACTGCGCCACCAGGGAAGCTCTGACTTTGGGGTTTTTATTTTGAATGTGATGGGAAGTCATTGGAGGATCTTAAGCATAAGGATAGCATAATTTGAATTACATTTTAAAAAAGATCACCTCGGTAGCCAAAAAGTTTAATTTTATTGAATAAAGTTCATTCAGGGCTTACATAGATATTAATATACTTTAGATTATAACAGTTGAGAGATCAACAGCTGATGGGAAGGAAGGAAGAAAGCAGTTTGTACTTTCAATGTAGAAAAAAAATCTAAATGCTACAGACATCTTGTAAAATTCCCAAAACAAGGTCTAGCCAAGTTTATTGTTTGGTGGATCTTTTTTTCTTTTTTCAAGAGATAAAAAGTGAGATTCAATGTGTATACTATTGGTTACAACCGATATAACAGCTTGAAAAAATCATGAGACAGAAGCATAAATATAATACAGAAAGACTGTATTGTAGGAATATTTAACCATAGTAAGTGGAAAAGATACATTAAAACCAGGTTGTTAGAGAATGGATTGGAGGAAGGGAAGAGTGACAGAAAAAAACCTCGATAAGAATTTACTGCTCATGAAGCAGTGTACATACAAGGTTATTCATTGCAGCATTGTGAAATGGCAAAATATTGGGAAAAGCCTAAATGCCCATCAATAGCAGAGAAGGACAATTGATAAGGGTCTACCCATATAATGGAACTGCTCAGCGGTTGTTTAAAAAAAATAAAATCACTCCACTTACTGTTAACAAAATAACCCCAAGAGAGATTTTTAAATGAAAAAAGAGTTGGTACAAACCAGATTGCCTCTCTGTGCAAAATAGGGGAGTGGGCCACAAATTATACTCTGTTGTATTTACATGTCTGTACGTTGCAAAATAGCTAAAAGGGATTTTGAGAAACTAAGAGATGAAAGCATATTTTCTGGAGGTCAAAAATGATCAGACATTAGCAACTGCATATGGTTTGGCCTAAGTTGTTAATTATTTTTTGGTTTGTATTTAGTATTTGTTAGAGGAGAGAGAATAGACGTGGTACAGTATTGTGGGGTGGTTTTTACTGTATGCCCTTTTGTGCTTTATTAAATCATGAGAAAATGTTCTTTTATTCCCTATTTTAAAATTAGGTAGATAAATGATTTGGTAGGTAGATGAGAGAGCAGGAGAAGGATGAGGGGCTCTCACAGAAGGCCCCAAAAAATTTACGGTAGCCAGGACTAGAGTGGTGGCAGGAGGGATGAAAGGAGATGGATTTGGGACATATTTCTGAGACAAAGTTGATAGGACTTGCTGTTAGATTTTATGTTTGGGGAGATGCAATGAAGGACGAGGAAGCAAGGCGACATCCTCACTTAAATAATTAGATGTAGTTGCCTGGGCAACTAAAGCAATGGTGGTACAATCTACTAGGATGACGACCGGGGAAGGAGCAGATTTGGTAGGGAGAATGAAGATGCTGGGAGCCATCCAATTTGAGGGGCCTGAAGACCCTTCCATGAATAGGTCAATTAGGAACTGAGACAGACAAACCTGGGGTTCAGGAGAGAGTTTAGGGCTTTGAGCTCTGAAGTCAAGAGTTATCCCAATTGTCAGAGGGAAAGAAAGAATTTTTAAAAGGGATTCTGGCAAACTTCAAGGCCCTTTCTTTTCCCTTTGTCCTGGAACATCACAGAGGTTGCACAAAGGACACTCAGACTGTTAGGGAGAGACGCATAAACCAAGGACATCGGAACAAGTGTCCTCACGTTTAAATGCCCTTGTGTCTGCAAGTTACGTGCTATTCAGTCCCTGTGAGCCCACGAACATCATCCAGGAAGCTGGGAGGAAAGGCCTTTCCGGGGCAGCCCCATCCGGCGGGGCCAACAGCAGCTCTCCATTGACGGCAGGTAGCTTTTCCTGAGTGTCAAACGCGGCACATCAGCCCACTACTTCAGTGGGAGGTGCAGAGGCACAAAGCAAGTTCAAACAGCGGCAAAGCTGAAATGATTCTCTTTCCTCCGTCAAACTAGCTAATCCAACAGTAAAATAATAATAATAATAATAACTCAAAGAGAAACAGAGCTCAGTGATTGAAGAAGGCATAAACTGACCCGGTCATATACAGGACTGTGGATAAAAGAGGACGTGACAAAAAAAAAACAACAAAAAAAAAACAAGATAAATGGAAACATGATCAAAACAAAAACTCTGGTGAGATCTAAGGACTGGGATTCTCTGCCTAGGATTCAGGCTCAGTACTCAGCAGGGTTTGAAGTGAGCTTGGCGGTGGGGATGGAGCAGCCTCTGTAGGTTTGCAGAAGGAGCAGGAAAACCCAGCCTCTGAACACACCACACACGCTCATCTTCAGAGAAGATGGTCCCCGGGCACTTCTGGCAAGTGCTAAGCTGTAAACCCCACATCCTCGCTTGATTCTAAAAACGGATAATTAAATTCTGTTGCGCTAATGAAATTCCCGTTGTCGTTTACACTGCAGAGGGTGTCCGTGGAGCATTCCGGGGGAGTGGGGGATGTACAGCCCAAGGAAGGGAGCATCTACTCAGCACAGAACCCAAGTGACGTGAGTCACTAACTGATGAGGGTGAGCCCTGGGGGTGATTCGACGAGAAATTCAGGACTGAAACTGGACAAGACTAGGCCAAAATGTCCAGAGCTTTCCCCACCAAACAAAATCCACTTTTTTTTTTTTGCTGAATTGCCAAATGTATGCTTAGTTTAAGGTTATGAACATCTGGTCTTAGTTTGCCCTGGAGAGAAATACACATCAATTGGTAGGCTAATAGCTCTCTTGTCGACTCAGAAATCTTCCAGAAAAAGAGGATGTGACTCTTTACCTATATAAATGCATACGTGGTTCTTATGCCCACTGCTGCTATTATTGGATCCATGACTGACAAGGAAGGAAGATGGCATTAAACTTATGCAAAATTTTAAGCATACACAGATTTATTAATATACATTTGTGGGTTCTCATCGAAAACCAAAAGGTTGGTGCGCTGAAGATTCTTACAGTAAAAGGAAGAAAATATTAACTTGTATTTCCTCTTTGGGTGTGAAGAGATCATCAAGGCCCTCAAGATTACCTGGAGCTCTTCGGTGATTCTGCCTGCTCAGAGGGACAGCACAGACCCAGGCAAGACTGGTTTTATTTATTTAAAAAAATTTTTATTTTATATTGGAGTATAGTTGATTTACAATGCTGTGTTAGTTTCAGGTGTACAGCACAGTGATCCAGTTATACATATACATGTATCTATACTTTTTCAAATTCTTTCCCCTTTTAGGTTATTACAGAATATTGGGTAGATCTGGTTTTACTAATGTGTGTTAAAAATGGATAACCAGGGCTTCACTGATGGCACCGTGGTTAAGAATCCGCCTGCCAATGCAGGGTACACGGGTTCAAGCCCTGGTCCGGGAAGATCCCACGTGCTATGGAGCAACAAAGCCCGTGCGCCACAACTACTGAGCCTGCGCTCTAGAGCCCGCGAGCCACAACTACTGAACCCACGTGCCACAACTACTGAAGCCCGCATGCCTAGAGCCCATGCTCCGCAACAAGAGAAGCCACCGCAATGAGAAGCCCGAACACCGCAACTAGAGAAAGCCTGCGCACAGCAACAAAGACACAATGCAGCCAAAAATAAATTAATTAAATTAATTAAATTTTGAAGAGTGGATAACCAACAAGGACCTACTGTATAACATAGGGAACTCTGCTCAATATCATGTAACAACCTAAATGGGAAAAGAATCTGAAGAATAGATACATGTATACGTATAACTGAATCGCTTTGCTGTACACCTGAAACTATCACAACATTGTTAATCAACTCTACTCCAACTTAAAATAAAAAGTTAAAAAAATAATATTAATAAAAAAATTAAAAAGAAAAAAAAATCTGTGTTAATGTTTTTATTCTCTTTCTAACAGTGGGAACTTGTCACTGACCCTTGCTGGGAGGTTGTAAAAAAAAACTGAGGGATCCAAAGAGATACCAAAAACTGTACGTTAATATGATAAACCTAAGACAGGCGGGAGGAGTAGGTGGGGGAGGAATGAATTAAGTGAGGCATCATGACAGTGAAATGCATTATTACCTAGTTATTCATGCACTCTTGGCTTTTCAGTTGATGAACTTTTCACACCAGAAGTGGGGAAATTAATCAACTTTTCCTCTCTTCCTACGTCTTCTCCTATCTCCTCTGCTGTCTCACCTAATTGCTCTGCACTCAATATGGACAAAGATATTGTTCTCATTTCAACTTTCCCTACAAAGCTCAGGTGTCCTTATCTGACTCTGAAACTCATTCTCACCTCATCCAGCATAACCTGCCTTTAGCTTCTGCAGCAATGAATCGGGAAGCTCCTTGGCTTCTTTTGGGATGTTAGTGCAATATTGGAGCCTTGCCTCCCGCTGGATCACGCCAGGAAAAACTTCTCAGTTTCCCTTTCTGCACTCAACAGCCTCTCCCCTCCTCTCCCAGGCACCTGGAAGAAAACCCAAGTGTCCAAATTTGTTGGTGACGGCGATGACCAGACCTGGTGAAGGTCCTGAAAATTTTCTAACTTCACCTCCGAAGCAATAACCTCCCTGCAAAAACCATCACAAAGGTTTGCAACTCTGCCTACATTGTTAACAAAAAACACAGAAGGGGAAGACTTTTGGGATGTATCTGATTTATGAGTATTTCATGACAGAAAGACTAAACTTCTGGAAGATTAAGTAAACTTTGTAATTATTACCCAGCGTTTTCCCACGTTGTAGATCAGCCCCTGTATCCCATGAAACAATCCAATTCCATACCCTCTGAATCCTCCTGGGAATTTAAGACCTTTTGAATACTAAGCTAATGAAGGCCCCGGACATCAGCTCTCAGGGTTAACAACCACTTACTTGCAGGCTGTGTTGACATCAACTCCTATGTGACGAACTGACAGAGGAAGAGACACAGCCTAGCACATGAAATATAAGATGATTCTGTGTCTTAAGTACTTAAAGCCTATTACCAAAATTGGTGTGCAATGTTGCCGTTATAAATATCATGCTTAACACTCGATTCTTTTTACTCTGAAGAGTCCAACCTATTATGCAAGAAAGAAAGGCCACCTTTTAAATCTCACTCACTTCAGTTCCCTCAGAGATGGATGGGGCCCGCCTTACCTCGGCCTCACATAAAAGCACAGCAGTGTGCCGCTGTAAATCTGTTTTACATCTGCTTTTATGTGAGCCTGTGAGCCAGGCCTGGGCTGGCCTTCATTATCCTCTTTTTTCTTTCTTTCTTTTTTTTCGGATTAAAAAAAAAAAAAATGTAGTCTCCAGCAGACTCAGATGATTTGCTTTGTAAATAACACGAATTCACTTTCCCTTAGAGAAAACCACTTGGGACTCCTGGGACCCATGGTCTCTGCTCTGGTTGATGGTACGAGCCACCTGCTTATGGAGGTGCCTCCTTGGACCGTCTTCCAGGTGCTGTGCCCACCTGGCCACAGCCAGGATCTCTGGACCACAGGGCTTTGCTCTGCTGCGGCCACCGCTGGCCCTGACTCTGCAGGAGTAGGTCCCCAAAATACCATGTTGCCACCGGGGAAAACAGTTGTGTCTACATTTTGGGTCCACCATGTGGTCCCTACAAAAACATACTTCAAAAGTTTGAGTTTGATTTTAAAGTTGCTGTTAGAATTTGTGGTTCTCTGATATGATCCCATTTGTGCTTCTCTGATATGATCTCATTTGTGCTTCAGGAGCTGGGCTTATTCAAAGACAGCCTTTTAACCACCGGGTAAAGGATTTGAATTTTATTTTAATCAACACCAATTTAATTAAAATTAAGGGTCGTGCAGTGGAAAGAACAGTGGAAGGAGAGTTAGAAGACTGAGCGCCATTGGCTGTTGATTTGGGCAGGTCAGTTGGTTTCTCTGATTCCTAAAATGAGAAGCTATTACCAGAAAATGTGAGCAGTTCTGTTTGATTCTGTCTGGTTCTGGTGCTGTGGTTCTGTGATGGGCAGGTGCTAGTCCTTGACTGGGTTTTACCTAGCTCAGGGTCATATAGCTAGGATCCCTGACAATTGAGTCCAGAAAATGTTTCTTTCTCAGAAAGCTACCTGATCCAGAACAGAAATTCAGAAGACTTAACTATAAGTTGGAATTGAAGACCTTTTATCCGGCAATAATTTAACATCTTCAAGAATTCTGCTAGGGTTAAAATAGTGGACTAGGTCCCCAGTTCCTTCTAAGAAACAATTGAAATGCAAGTACAGACACGTAAAAAGGAATAACATCACATGTATGAGCTATGAGAAGAGGAGCTTGGATATGGGAGTGTAGCTAACAAACAGACATTTACATGCACTTCTTGGAGATGGAAAGCAGGGGTGAGTAATGAAGCAAGTACCAAAGGCCACTGCCTACAAGGGGCTTCACGTGAGGTGGGGTCCAGCCACCCCAGGGAGGCCAGTATGGTTCTGGGTGGGCAGCGAGCAGGCACAGCAGAGGGAGGGAATGAAAAGCCAAACTGAAAACAAAGGAGAAAAGTGTTTACTCAAGAAGTTGAACAGACTGTAGAAAGTTAAGGCTTTTAGTTAAGCAGGTTGGTGCTCTGTGGTTCTGCCCCACCATGCCCAGAGCCCACAGTCAGAATCCCCAGTAATTCTTTCCTAAGTATTAAGAGGTAAACAAAGATCTATTGTAATATGTGAACCAGAGCAGAAAAGAGAAAGGCTTAGATAAACAAACAGAAAAATAAAAAAGAACCCTGGAAGAACAAGATGCGATTTTGAAAACAGAAGACAACTTTCATTACCATCACCACTACCACCATCATCATCATCACCATCTCAGAGAGATGCAAGAAGATATTTTCTTCCTTATGAAAAAGAGTAAGTGGAGCAGAAGAATGAACTCATAAATATTAAACATATAACTGATACATTTTAAGCACTATAAATGGAAAACAAACTTAAGAAAATCTCCCAGATATAAAGCAAGAAGTTAAAGAAAAGAAATGAGGGAAACTAAGAGCTGAAGGGAAACAATTCAAAAGATCTAACGTCCAACTAATGTGAGGCCTAGACAGAAATAAACAGAACAAATAGAAGGAAAGAATTATTGATGAAATAATCGATGAGAATTTCCAGAGCCAAAGGACATGAGTGTTTTAGATTAAAACAAAAAGACCTACATCTACACATATTATCAGTGATAAAGAGGAGATTCTAAAAGCTTCGAAGTAACAAAATACGAGCCAAAAAACTACTCCAACCAGATTCTAAATAGAAGATTCTAAAAGCTTCCAGAGTATCAATAAAAGAGTTACCTACCAAGTTACGAGAATCAGGCGTGCATTTCATCTGATTCCCAATTAGCCACCTGGATGGAGGAAACTAGTATAGTGATGCTTTCAACGTTCAGAGGAAATATAATTTTAATCCAGAACTTAATGCTCACCTAGACAATCAATCAACTGTAAGAATAATGTCACTTTTCAAAATGTAAGGACTAAAAAATTTTACTTCTAAACCACCCTTTTTGGGGAAATTATTTGGGAATGTACTCCATAACCCCAGAAGAGAAAAAACGTGTGATCCGAGAAACAGAGGACTTCGTTTAAGAGAGCAGTGAAGGATGTTTCACGACAGCTGCTGTGTGTGAAGCCGAAAAATCACCCATAGAGACTGAGTGGGGGGGATGGAGCGATGGATGGAGGTGAGCAGGGAACACGGGGACTCAGGAGGGCAGGTGTCACTGAGAGTTTGAAAAATAATTGAGGGTGTGACAAAGGCAATGGTACTAGACAAGTTCATTAATTCCTCATGAGAAAATACTGCATAAGAAATTCATGTTCTAAATAAGAAGCAGTGTAAAATGAGGCACGATTTTAAGCAAATGATAGGGTCTGAGCAAAGACTCTATTTGACTCCAAATCTAGGAACAATCTCCTAGAGGGGACCCCCAGAGAGCAGGACATGCAATCCCAGCCCTTCCCTTGGCCAGAGATTGAATAATATTCTTCATGGTCACAATAATGTAAATGCTCTTGATTAGTTTTCAGCTCTTAAAGGAAACCTGTGGACGAAAACCAGAAGCCTTCTTTGTGCCACAGACCCGAATGTAAATGATGTATCAGGCTTGTCAAGGGTAATTTTTAAAACAACAAGAAAAGTTTCAAATACTGAGAGATGTGTGTGTGTATGAGGAGAGCATTCGTAATCTAAATTCTTGCCATTCGTATAAGAAGTAAATGAATATTGACTAAAATTGATAAATCAAGACATCGAGTTTTAGACGTACTTCCTAGTCATCGTTAGGCCCTAGATTAGAATCTGGTCTCAGCCTCGGGGCCGCATGACAATCACTGGGGGAAGCTGCAAAGAACAATGATGTCTGGTCCCACCCCAGGCTCTGCTGTCATTCCTGTAGGGTGAGGCTGGAGCGCTGAGATGTTTTCAGCCCCCAGATGATTGGAGTATGTAGTCAAGGCTGACAGTCGCTGCTCTGAAAGGACCTCAGTGGGATTGGGAATGGGGGGAGGGGGCAGGGAGGACTTATCTGCACCATCAGCCTTCTATTCTGTTTGATTTATTGCCATATGCATATATCATCTTGATGGAAATTGAGTTGACAGGGAGCATCTCCGAGGCACAGAGCCCAGGTGACGGGCAGGTCGTGGTCCAGGGCATTACAGCCTCCAGGGCCATGGGGTTGAGGAGGCCTCAGCCATCCCCTTGCCCTTCCTTCCCTGCTTGAGAGAAGAGGGCACTGGTGTCCCGGAAGGCTGAGTGACAGGTGATGAGACCAGCTGAAAGCAGGGGTGGGGCTGGTGGGTGCCAGCATGCTTCTCTCTGCGGTGTCTCTCCCACTACTGGACCGCCTCCCTCTCCCCCTTTCATCCTTGCCCTGCCGGTCCGCTCTGCGAGCCTTTCTTTCTCCTTCCCGTTTTGTTGTGCTGGAAACACAGACGGCACATCCCAGGAGACACGGCTCAGGGTCACTGAATTGGGAGTGTTTTCTCGTGCTGAGCTGGATATGCTTAGTCTGCTTCAGGCCACTTTCCCTTTCAAAATAAACTAACTTATCCGGCATTTTCCTTCCACTTGGTCTTCAATTTCCTCTCTCTGCGCCTCTGTGCGCCTCCATGGAGAACCGGTTCTTCATCCTGATGCAGAGAGACCTCCACTTCCCAGAAGAGGAAAGCCGAGCGGGTGGTCCGCCTGATGTCACGTGAGGAGCAGCTGAGTTGACTTTTTTCCTGGCTGTTTCTGCTCTTCGATTTTTCTTTGCATTTATATCAATGTGAAGGATACATGTTTCTCCATTGTTCCCCCATAGCCCTGGAGAAGTACGACAGGGCCCAAAACAAAGGTAAGAGATTTACAGAACCCTCGAGATCGCAATTAATAGAAGCCGCTGGGATGACGCCCCGCGTTCTGCTTCTGAGGGCCTCAGACATGCAGCAGCATCTTCCCATAAACAGAGCGTGTTGACACCAGAAATAAAGCATTTGTACTGGTGCTCAGAAAATGCTTTCCATGCATTCCTGAGCCTTACTCTGTGCTTAAACTCCAGCTTTTTAAAGTATAATTTTAGCCTTAGAACTTAACGTTTTTACTGCCTTTTCCTCCAAATAATCAATATTGATTTTACTGTATCTGTTATTATCCTGACATTAAGATTTATTTTCCTCCTTTGCTTTGCATGAGATTGTAGTTTACAGAATGAGCATTTATTCTGTTCTTTCAGGAAAGCTCATGGGATAATTATCTTGCCCCATTGGCAAATCTTTCAGCTTATACTGTATTGAAAAATAATAATTGGCTTTGCCCCCTCATCAGGTCTGAACAGCTTTATTATTATTACATTTGCTGGTACTTTGTGATAGCATCTTTGCAGGCTTTGGAACTGTCAGGGACAGGATTCAAGGAATATACCTTAAGCCAGATGCAAGATGTCTTGGGGGGGTGGTCATAAGAAGTGAGCAAGGGAGCTGACTGGAGGAAATGATAGCGTCAAGAAAACAAATCTTTACGTGCATATATTCACTATGGCTTTTGCGCTATATGCGTATATTCACTGTGGCTTTTGCACTACACGCGTATATTCACTATATGTGCTTTTGCACTGGAATATTTCACAGGTGGGCTAAACTTTAGAGGAAGCTGCAAGGCATAAAGGAAAGAGCATGAAATCAGAAGTCAACGAGCCTGGGACCTATCCTTCACTAGCTGTGTGACCCTAAACAAATTATCTAACCTCTCTGAGCCTCTGAGTCCTCTCTTAATGGGAACAATAACACAAGAATATGCCTATTGTTTGGTTTTGTGTGTTAAATAAATAACACACAAATAAATAAATAATAAAATAAAATAGATAAATAATAATCATGTATAGTGGTTCATACTATGTCAAAATGTAGGCGTTTATGCAAAGTGTCTAGAGAGAAGATAGCTGTGGGTCATCCACCTAGTCATTCCCTCTTAATTGATGCACTCGATAAATATTTGCACCCACTATGTGTCAGCTTCTGCGCAAGGTGCTAGAGTTCCAAGGGGGGTAAAACAAGATCCTTCTGCTCATGGATCTTACAGTTGTTGGAAACACAGACATTGGTGGAACAGTCCCACAAACAAACATAAAATGACAGCTGTGATGAGCTCTACGAGAGCAGGTACGGGGAGCTCTGAAAGCCCATCACAGAGCTGTAACCCTAGGAGGTGGCACTTGAGCAGAGGACTGAGAAACAAGGAGACAAAGCTGATTGCTAAGATGCAGGGAAAAGCATTCCAGGCAAGGGAACAGTCCCACTGCCGGAAGGTGCTCAAAGAGCACGAGGAACCCAAGAAGGGTCAATGTCCCTGCAGCGGGAAGAGCCCATGGGACAGAGGTCAGAATGGAGAGAGCCGATAGCAACACGGATAACGCCCACAGAGCAGGGTCACATGGCAAGGTTCGTTCCTGGTGAGGGGCTCATGGATTGTTTGCGTTTTCCTCTTCACAATTTCTTTGCATTAATGAAAAAGACAAATAAAGAGCCAAGCAGGAGGTGAAGATGGAGACAAGAGAACATGGCGGGGACAGTGGCTGGGGAGGCTGAGCGCAGACACAGAGGGGCGTGCAGGCAGGGCTCGTGCCCTGGTCTCCACGAGGGTCCTGGGTATCATGTGGGTAGAGGCGGGATTCACAGGTGCTGAGACGGGCTGGGATCACAAACGGACGCATCACATTTACAAGAAAAGAAAGCAAACCAAACGGAAACAAAAACAGATGTGGTTGGTGCAGCGAAGATCACACCTGGCTGGATTCAGCGCTGGCTCCATGCGATCTCTAGTATTTCCTAGAATTAAATATTTCTGTGAGGCTAATAATCCCATCTCCAAACATATCGTAAATGCTGGCAGACACAGTCCTCTGTCTTGGGGGATCCCGTAAGTCCCCTCCTGCCCATTCTGATGTCGCCACATCGCTGCCGCTCCAAGCTCCTGTCTACGGCTGGACAGGGAGCCATTAGACGCCCATGGATCCCAGGAGCTGCTCTGTTTCCAGACGATCTCGGTTCTGGAGGCTTCTTTGGCAGAGACTTTGGGGAAGCCACCAGAGCGCGTGGACGCGTTGCTCCAGCTGATCTGCCGGGAGACGGAGCGTCTGACCCTGACACTCAATTAGCGAAACAGACGGCATATAACGTATGCTTGACACTGATATGATTTAAAGTTAATAACTGGTTTTCAAATATTTATTACAATGGCTGTTTTAATAAATATTTCATGAATGCTATTTTTTTCAAAAAACCCTCTGTTGCCAGCTTGGCTGCCTTAATTTGTCTTAATGAGGATTTTTTTAAATGCAGTGATAAATTGCTTCCCTGACAGTGTACAGGAGGTGAGGAGGGCTCTTATGGAATATCCATCATCTGGGACAGCGAACCCAGGAAAAGATGAAGAACCAGCATAAAAACACCCCAAAAGAGGAACAGACAGCTGCTCTGGGGCTCCTCATGAAAGCCAATCGTATACAGCAGCCCATGGTGACAGGGATGCCCGTCCCTGACAGAGAAGGACGCACAGCCCTTGGACAGGCGATGAGGACGACGGCATCTCCCAGGGGATCTTGGAAGCATCAGAGCACAAGGAGAATCCCAACCCAGCCCTGCTTGGAGGGAAGAGAGAGAGCAGCACCATTCTGGGGCCTGGCAGCCTTCAGAAGTGAGCAAAGCAGGATGGAGGCGGTCTCGAAGGCGGGGGGGCTGCTTGCCTTCCTCGCTGTTCCCCACGGGAACTGGAGGACCCCTGAGCCTGCACACGCAGAACGTCCTGGGGCTGCCTGCCTTTGCCTCCCGTGCCCACCGTGGGACCCATCTTGCCCCACTTCCTGAGGCGCCAATCACAGAGCTAATGAAAGCCGCATTCCTCTCGGTGGAAGACTTGAATATTTCTGAAATCACGACCCCTCTCACAATCCACGTGCTCGTTCCATGTGGAAGTGTGTCTTGTCTTCCCCGAAAGCTACTTTTAAAATGATGCTGCACCCTGTCACTGAGAGGACGGACACTGCATCTAAGAACCAGAAACTGTGGCCGGTCAGCAGTGCCCCAACACCTGGTGAACCTCGGAATTAGCCGCCTTCTTCAACCGAGGACCCCGCACCCGGGCCCAGCTGCCTGATGACCCTGTCACTCCAGACGGCTTCCAGCTGCCACTCCCTCGGGGAGACAGCGCCCAAAGATGGCCCCGGCATCCTCACCACCACTACCCCAGGCTATCCTGACCGCTCTCCCTGCCACGCTGTGCCCAGATGCCTCAGAGCCTGCCTGGGTCACCTCTCTCTGGTTCTGGCTGATTATCCGTCCTGGCACGACTGAACTCAGCCCGCCGCACCTCACCTAGCAACTAAGCAGCATTGCCCCCCCTGCTCTGCTCAAGTTCACGTGCCTTCCTGGGCTGGGAGACTATCGTACGCCTTCCCGGGACAGGAAGCGAGGCAATGTGATGAAAACCCCTGCAAACCCCACCATCTACCTATAGTCGGGGTCACTCAGGAACCGTGCTCGTCCCTTCCAGCTGTGCCCCATGGCCGCCCTACAGCTGTCTCACCCTCTAGACCTGTGTCGGCCAGGGGTGCCAGCCTTCTGCATTTCAGCACCTGGCCCCTGTGGCCTTAACTGGCCTCAATGTTACGTGTTAATCGTAACTGCTTCCTAACGATTAGTTCATTCCACGGCGGCGCCCCCCTGCCCAGCTCCAGGAGCCGCCGTCCACGCTGCATCCTGCCAGAACAGACAGCCTTGGAACCGTGCAGTCCCCTCCTCTCGCTTCCCCAGCTCAAAGTGCAAAGCAGGGGCTTCCGCGGACCCATCTGGAGAACACCTCAGCCTAGGAAACAGTCTGGCACAGCAAGTATCTTTGGACACTCACTGTGTGCTGTGGAGGCTCGTGCCGTGAATACAAGAGGAAAAGGCTGTAGGGAGGTAAACGCAGAATCGCACGTACAGTCTGTGGGGTTTTATCATCCAGGTGTGTACGGAGGCGCCTGGAGTTAGGGGCACCTAGCCACGTCTGTAAAGGTACAGGGGTACACGTGAACTAAGTCTTAAATTGACCAGGGGAAGCCATGTGGCCAAAGGTGTGGGTTTAAGTGGCGGTGGGACACCTCCGAGAAAAGGAAGGTCAGAAGCACCTGCTCTCCCACCTTCAGTGACTCGGTGACGTGCACACAGATTAGTAAAGACAGAAAGTGAAATGCGAGTCAGAAGATGCCGAGGGCTGAAAGCTAGACCGTACATGGAGGCGCTCATCTACCTTCTTAAGAAATTCTTGTCTTCTCCTGTAGGTGATGGGGAACCACTGAAGAGTTTTAAAAGACGAGTAATGTGCTTAGGTCTGTGGGTTAGACCCCCAATCATGCCGGTGGTTCTGGAAAGAGTAGCTTTGAGCAAGACAAAATAAGGAAGAAAGCCCAGTAGTCAGTATCACAGTTTTACAGAGAGAAGATGATGAAGATCTGAACCAAGTGCTTGTTATGTGCCGGACATCATTCAAATTCAAAGTATTACGTAGTTAATTTTTGCAATAACTCTATTAGGAAAGCACTACTGATACTTCTGTTTTACAGAAGAGAAGACAGAGTACAGGGAGGCCAAGAGCTTGTCCAAGCCCATATCATCAAAAAAGGTGTAGGATAAAGGAGAGGGGGAAGAGTCAAGGAAGATTTAGAAGGCCAGCTGAGGCAAAATACCGAAAGGGAGGCTAAGGGGTGGAAAGGCACAGAGGAATCCAGAGTGATTCCCGCTGTCCTGCGTAGTCACTAGGGGAGAGGGATATTAACAAATGTAAGTAAATTAGGGGCGAAATTTAAAATACAGGAAGAGAACGACAATGAATTCAGTCTGGAACCTGGAGCATGAGGTGTATGTGGGGCAACGGGTCAGTAACAACATCCAGGCAGATGAGGGCAAGACAAGCTTAGGGGAGCGGCCCCGGGTAGAGGAAAGGACTTGGGAGTCACTCACGCAGAGGTGGTAGCCCCTCATGGTCAGAGAAGCCTGTTTAACTGCAGAAAATAGCTCCACCTAAGTAACTATAATCAGGGAAGTGATTCTGACTCCCACCTTTAAGAGTCACCAGCCTAGCCTGTTACACATCACTGTTCTCCCCAGGGTCTTGGGCCACCTCTGCAGCTGAGCTGGACAGCGGCTGACTGACCCCCTTACTCATGGCTCTCAAAGTCCCCTTGCTGAGCCTTTCTTGTTTGACGGCAACTGCAGGACTGAATGGGTCACATGGTCCGATGAGCCAGTGGCCAGCGAGCTGGGCTCATGCCCAATGACATCCTCCTGTTTCTCGGGAACGAGTGAATGAGCTTGAAACACTGATGGAATTACCTAGCGAAAGGGTGGAGGCCTGCGTGACCCCCAGCTACAGGGAAGCTATTTCTGGTCCCCCCTCTGGCCGTGTCATCACAGCGCAGGACAAAGAATGTTTGGAAAGCACGGAGAGCGGACAACAGGGCTGCAATTAAAGCTGTGTATACAGATCCTGCTGTGTCAATGGCCTCTTCTGATCAACTGAATACACTTTGGTTTAGTGGCCATGTGTGATTGCTCCTTTTTAACAAAGCCAGAAGAGGGAAAGTCTAGCTTGGTTTGTGGGAGTCGAGAGCAGAAGGGGAGAAGTGATCGAGGTTTGGAATAGGACGTGGTTAGAGCCCTCCCAAATGACCATGGGCCTTGTAGCTCAAACCTTGGGAGTGGGGCGTCGGATTGAGAGGAGAGGTGGGTTAAGGACGGAACCCAGAGGGGAACCCATGTTTCGAAGGCAGGCAGAGGAAGGGAAGCCCGAAGGAAGGAGCAGCCTCACAGAAAGGATGGACAGAAGCGGAGGTGACCGGAGGAGGAGGAAGGCATGCAGGCTGGCGACCAAGAGGACGCTGCGGTCCTTACGTGAGGGCCGGGAAGCCCGTGCCGGGCAGCAAGGAGGAGCACAGGAGGTGCAGAGACGGAGGGTTGTGGAGGATTAAACAGTAGTGAGAGTGGGAGAGATGCAGCAGCTTCTGGGGAGAGGCAGCGTGTGGGAAAAATGATTTTATACAATGAGGGTGGCTTAAAACAATACAAGTGTATTCTCTCACGAATCTGGGGAACTCCAAAATCAAGGTGTCAGCAGGGCTACCCTCCCTCTGACAAGGCGCTGAGGGCAAACCTGGGGGCATTTGGCTTTCCTTACCTTGTGGCTGCACTGCTCCTATGTCGTGATGGCTAATTTTATGCGTCACCTTGACTGGGTCACAGAGTGCCCAGGTATTTGCCTAAACACTATTACCGGGTGTGTCTGCGTTGAATCGATTGATTGAGTAAAGCAGACCACCCCTCCCCGCAGTGTGGGAGGGCATCTTCCAATTCCTTGACGGCTTAAATGGGCCAAAAAGGCAGAGGAAGGGGAGACTGGCTCTCTGCCTGACTGCCTGAGCTGGACATCAACCTTCTCCTGCCCTGAGACTCTCCTGGTTTTCAGGTCTTCAGATTTGGATGGGAACTACGCCACCAGCTCCTCTGGGTCTCCAGCTTATGGAGAGCAGATTGTATGGGACTTCTAAGCCTCCATAATCATAATAAACCTATCATCTATCTGTCTATCTATCATCTATCTGTCTATCTATCATCTTCTATCAGTTATGTTTCTCAGGAGAATCCTGACTGATGTCTATTTTTGCCTTCTCTGTGTATCTGTCTCAAAACTTTCCCTGTCACAGTCTTATAAGGTCATTTATGATTGGATTTAGGGCCTAACTTGATAATCCAGAGTAATCCTCCTTTCAAAATATTTAACTTAATTCCATTTTTTGCCCTATAAGGTGAGATTCACTCTTTACCATATAAGGTGATATTCACAGGCTCCAGGGATTAGGAGGCGAATATATCTTTGCGATGCCATTTTTTTAGCCTACCACATGGGGAGCAGTTCCCCTCCAGGCAGAGGAGAAGAAATCAAAGGAAATAGTTAGAAATGGGAAGGGCTAAAATATTGCAGAGAAATTCTAAGAGGTGGGGAGCCTCAGGAGAGGGTGGGATAGGGAGGGTGGGAGGGAGGCTCAAGAGGGAGGGGATACGGGGACACGTGTAAGCATATGGCTGATTCGCTTTGTTGTGCAACAGAAACTAACACGGTCTTGTGAAGCAATTATATTCCAAGATCTATTTAAAAAAAAACAAAGGCAAGTAAAAGGCTAGGCTAGTAGTGCTAAGTTCTGAGAGAAGGAATCTTTGCTGTTGCTGGGTTACGCACGTCATCTCTACCCGTTGACCCAGGGTGGGAGTAGCCATGTGTATCCTTAACTCAGGACTAGAGTTCTACTAGCATCATATTCTGCGAGTGCCCCCTTGCAGGGGACGAGGACACACAGTCAGGGTAACCTGAGCCAGCCCACTCCCAGCAGGGGACCCGCACCATTAGCTGTGCTAGTTGTTATCGTGGTCATTTCAGAGGACGCAGCAAAGAGACAAGGACAGTAGGATGTGCAGGTTTCCAGTAGCGATCAGGGGACCCTGGGCATCGCCAAGGAAGAAGAACTGAGGGCAGGATGTGTCCTATGTGGACCTAGGATGGCAGGGGTGGGCGAGGGTCGGGAGTGGATACCTGAGAGCCCTAAGGCAGGGTGGGAGGGAAATTGGCATTGCCAGCAGGAGGACGTGCTGAGGGGAAGAGACTGTTGGTGGCCCCTCCCCTGTTTCTCCACCATCTGTTATGTTCACTGGATACTCTGAGTTTCCTCAGCTCCACCCACCTGGGGCATGTTCCTGGGTGACTCCCTTCACCACTCTAGGCCTCAGTTTTTTCATCAATAAAATGGGAATAACAAAGAACCCACCTACTTCAAAGAGCCATTCTGAGGATTCACAGAGTAGTGCATGTAGGCACAAGGGGACAGCCCTGGCGCATAGAAGCCCTTGAAGGATGTTAGCTTAGCCATCGCGACTTGTGCTATCACTTGTGTCTGGTACTTGGAGCTCAGCGTGATCCATGCACTCTAATCTATAGTGATGAGAATCTACATTTTCCACACTCTCTGCAAAACCCTCCTCTCTGGGTTGCCAGCGGGCAGGACTGACTCCTCTGCTCCTCTCAGCTCCACCAGGGAGATGCTGCTCTCACCACTGAAGACGGAGGCCACGCAGCGTCCCAGGGCTGCAGCTGCGTCCCCTCTGCCTGCAGTCAGGAGGCTCTTCCTTTGTCTGCTGGCAGCCTTCTCTCACCTGCTCCTCTGCAGCCCAGGTACCTGCCCAGCAATTGGTTCCAGATGCCGGGTAATTTGCGTAGCCCTGCTCAGCATGAACAACATTTCCCAGGTGCTTATCAACCTTTGGAAAAGCTGGTATTTTCAAGTCTGCCAGCCAGTCTCCAACACTTAGCTGGAAACGTGTGGGCCTTTAATCATTACTGTCCAAACATGGGAAGAGCAGCAGCCTGGACACGGAATTCTTGCTGGGGAGATCCCGGGGAGCTGTGCCATCTCTCACCCACTGAGCTCTGGATAGAAGCCCCCAGCTTCGGCGTTTGTTAGTCTTTCTAGATGTGTCTCCAGGACGCTGGGGGAGGACGCCCCTGATGGATCAACTGGGATTCCAAGCTGAAGCAGAACCAGTGAAATGTAAAACGTGGTCCAAGAAGGAAGTTGAATGAATCAGGCCCCTCCTGCCTCTACGCTCTCAGCATGGGGGCAGAGATCTCCAGGGAAATGTTGTGCCTTGTTACTCAGAGTGTGGTCCGCGGACCAGCAGTATCCGGGAGCTTTAGAAACGCAGACTCTCAGGCCCTACCCCAGACCAACTGCATCAGAATCTGCATTTTAACAAAAGTCCCGAGTGATCCCTATACAATGCAGTTTCAGAAGCACTGATTTATGAGACACATTTAAAGACCCTACCCCCTTTCCCACCCCCAATATCTCCTTCCATTAAGTTATGCTAGATATGCTTGCAATTTATACATTAATCACTTCTCAATTAAGGCTGGGAATGTTTTTTTGAGAAAGGTTGCAATATAGAGTATTATAATGGGGTCCCACTTCTGCAAGCCTCAAACTTCTGCAGACCTTCAACGAATGATAATGTCAGATTTTCCCCTTAGACCTTCTGTCTCTCACCCATGGGGCTTTCTGAATACTCTGCGGCAGCAGCCCTCACGTACAACGTTTAGTATAAGCCCGTGTGTTTGTTTCCTTAATCACCAGAGATGTAAACCAGCCCAGAGGAAGCAGCTCCGTGGTGGGAGAATATCATTAACACGTCAAAGATGCCTGCCTGCTTCTCGGGCTGCATACCGATCTCCAGGCCTGGCCACCGCCTGCCCGAAGAGGAGTGTAGCCTGTGGTTTCCATGTGTAAGAGACTGAAAATAATCCGAGATTCCCCAGCAGTTCCCTATGGGATGCACGCTTTTCCTCCTGTGACCCCAGTACCCAGATGGGTGTGCCGGAGGGAGCCGGCTCTCAGTGTCCGCGGAAGCTGGACACTCCTCCCTGGTAATGATGCCTACTGTATGCCTGGCAGTGCGTTAGGCACACTCACCCTCACTCTCTCTTTCCCTTGCTGTATTTCTGGGTTTAATTACCCTCCCCAAAGGTATGCATTCCGCTTAACAGTCCCACTGAATGGACAGGAACTGTCTCCCCTTTCCCAAGGTGGCACAGCTGGCAGGTAAGAGAGCAGGTCAATGGCTCAGAAGCACGTGTTGCTTTCGCCATGACGTGTCCCCTCCATGGACAGGGCTGAATGGGCAGGTGCGGATGGCAAGAGGCCACTGAAGGGCTCCTGAGCAAGGCTTGCTTTTGAAGGGACTTCCGTCCACGTGCCGCGGAGAGTAAAGGCTTATCTTTATGAGCCTGGAGAAAACCCTAAACCAGTCATGAGAGGGACAGCAGCAGGCCGTGGGCAGGCCGCCTGAGCCGTGGCGGGATGGGGCGGCAGGGCTCCCTTTCCAGGGCTGCCCCTCCCACCATTTAACGCCACCTTCACCGGGCCTGGGAGGAGACAGGCAGATTAGGATTCAACACAAGTTCCTAAGCAAATGCCCACATCTTTCAGGGGGAGTCAAGCTATGGAAATTAAAAACAGAAGTAATGACCCAAAGTCAGTTTCAGTGAGCATCAAGGTAAAAATCCAGGATCCGTCCAGCTCCCCAGCACCAGCTCTGCTCCCCTCGGTTTGAGAAGTCCAGAACGCCTCATGGTACACGATTAAAATTGCCTCTTTTGGGGGTCGCCCCTCTCTCCTTCATCTTTTTTGGTCTGGGCCAACACCAGAGACAATTAGGGACTGGATAATCATTGCTGTTGGAGCTATACTTCCACCAACGTTGTTCTCCTCCTCAGAAGGGGCTGATTACCATATGAAGCATCTTTCACTTGGCAAAAATCAGAGCGAATGTTTCCCTCCGTTTTTCCCAAAACAGCCACCGATGAGATCTGAACCATCAGAAACTTCTCTCCGTCGTCTTTCACAGCATTTATTTCCTTTGATGTCAAAATCTTCTTTCTCTACTTGTGTTTTATTTATTTGTGTTTTGATTTTTTTCCTCTTTCCTTTTTTTGTCTTAACTGCCATTCAGAGCAGCCGTCTTCTCCACAGAGTCCTGAACCTGCCAACGTCAACTGGAAAGGTCGGCCCAGCTCTGGCAGCTGGAGCATCACCATGTCGCTGCGGCCCTGAGGCTGACCTCTACGTCAACTCACGTCTAGCCATTCGGACCCAGGCTCACACCCATAATTGGCAGCTGGCTGGAGAACATCAGTTGTTTCAATAAACAACCTAGGAAAGAGAAGTAAACCCCAGAAGCCAACTTTGCAACAAGCCGTGCAGTGCTTTCTGACTCAAGGGCGAGTGTACCAGAGACTCAGATCAATTATCTAAATAATTCAAGCCCCAAACACAGTTCCCCTAGAAACACTCAAATAATTGAAGCAAAGGGGGCTTCGGGGTGACCTACCTCAATAACTGTCTTCATCTGCCTCATTACCCTGTCCACCTGACCCAGAACTGTGTCAGTATGGCCAGAGGATGTGGGGAGAATGGGAGTCATTTATTAAGTGCCTACTATGTTCCAGGCTGTCCTTGGAGGGCCTCGCATGTATCGTGTCATCTAAGAAAATGTCCACTAAGGTCCGGGCCTCCATGGGGTCCAATCTTGGAAGAGTGGTTTATTCAAAGGATCACAGTCTGAAAGTTATAAATATGAGTGTTTAAAGGGATTGCAATTTCAACCCTCTTAAACGACGTAAAGAGAATCCAGTTCGTAAGACGGAGCGATATTGCCTAAAAACAGACAAACAAAACACCTCGACTGTCAGCTCCAGCTCTCTACTGCCCCACAGCTGCCCTGGAATCGGGGAGCCTCTCTGACACCCCACGTTCTCCCCGAAAACACCCGAACTCCAGCCACAGGTCCTGGTCTTTTGTTCCTTCCTTGTTACCACCCATGTCTCTAATCACATCTCTCTTTGTTCTTTCACTTGATTCTGCATCAAAAAACCCCGCAGAACTTGCTGTCAGAGACTGAATTCTCATTAGGAGGAAGAGAAAGGAGAGTCATGCAGCTGTGGACAAAGATGACGTGTTCTTTGGTGGCCGGGGCTGGGGGGCTGGGGACACTCACACGCTGGTGAAATTTGTCCCTGTCTCAGGAGCCATATGACAACCTTGAGAAGAAGAAATTATTCTCTCTTCTCCAAGGTGGGATAGCTGAAGCCCAGGTGAGTTGTGGAAGGCCACAGACCTGACGAGTGACAAAATCAGGTACGTGTGGCACCAAAGTCACCCCTTTTCCACCAAACCCCAAGTGTCCCGTGGAAGAGAGGAAATGAATCTGGCATGACAACAACGAGATGAAACTTCTTATCACCCCTCAGTGAAGCAGATGTAGGCCTGGGAGAGAGAACCAAAGACACTGCAAAGGACCCTCCCTTGGCTTGAGACCCACTGTTACCCTTCACGGAACACTAGCTCAGTGGGTTCTTCCTGATTATATAGAGGTGTGGGTTGGCTTTGCTTAATAATAAGTGCAATTCATTCATTCTGCAAATATTCGTTAAATTCCTCCATGTTAGAAACCATGTGGGAAGGTGGACGGGCAAACAGAAATACAACACGACCCTGCCCTGAGAGAGCTGAGTGGCGTTGGAGATGCAGGCATGTAATGATCAGGACTGCAAAAGGTGGGAGGGGAAAAAGGGTAGGTAACGTCCATCTGGACCTGAGTTGATCAGGAAAATCTTCATCGATGACTCAGCATCTCACACTACTCTTGGAGACCCATCTTCCACTACCTTTGTTAATGGTTCCTCTTAGTTTTCAAGGTTCTCTTGAACTGCCTTCAGTTTCCATACTGAGCCATTGTGTTTGACCCAGTCCCTAAAGAAGTGGTTAAGTTGGCCAGGCCCCAAAGTCACACCGTCCCATGACAGGTCACGTAGGGGAATCATATGTCCTTAGCCCCTACACAGTTCAGTTCTATCATCACTGACATGGTTCCATAAATATACTTTGAGCATCTAGTAAGATACAATCGTGAGCAAATAAAGACAGCCTCTGGCCTCATGGATCCTGAAGGTTATTGGAGGAGATACCCATGAATCAAATATTTGTAAAGTATATGCAACATTTCATACACGTGAGTGTGAAATTTCTACTGTACCTGAGAAGAAGGGAGAGAAGGACCTGACCAGGTACCACTGTGGGGCAGGTGGTCAGGGAAGATTGCTCATGGAATCAATACTTGAGCCAATGCCTGGAGTCAGGAAATGAGGAGAGATCACTCCATTCAGAGGGAACAAAGCAGCTGTGATGGGAGGGAGCAGAGCAAGACCAGGGGCTGAAAGGACAGCATCATGCTTGGGGTGGGAACCGTGGAGGCACCGCCACGGTGGAGCCACGGGGTGGAACTGCAGGCCTGTGGGCACATGAAATAGATAGGGCTTCATCCCACCAGCAAAGTGAAGCCATTTATGCCATGATGCGGCAAGATCAGATGTGAATTTTAAAAGGCCACTTGAGCTTCTGTTTGGAGATTAAATCACAGAATGGCCAGAGTGATGTGGAGACAGCAGGAGACACGGGCGGTGATGCCCCGGGAGCTGGATGGGCACAAAGGCAAGAGGCCGTGAATGAAACCCGGCTCTGCTTTCCAGACAAGGCCGCCTGCACAGGGGACATGTCTTGTTTGGGTTTCCTCATCCACCAAACTAGGGAAAACATTTCCCTACCTCTTTCCAAGGTGCTTCTGAAGATCAAATTAAAAAATGAAAATGAGAAGACAAAATACACCCTAATAGGACCTTCACAGCAAAAACGCAGTTAAAAGATGCTACTAGTGGGCACCTCCCGCGCTAGGTATGAGCACTGAAGTGTGTGAGCCCAACCCCCCCAAAAAAAGCCTGAAGAAAATAATGTAATTTTTTAAATTAGCATATACTCTGGGGGGAATCTGAGAGGAAAGTTTGGAGAGAATGTTGAACGGGAGAGAAGAGAGAGAGAGGAAGACGAGGGGAGAGAGGGAGGAGGAGAAAATGGGAAAAGGAAGGAGGGAGAAAGAGGCAGGATGCTAGAGCAGCTTTCATTTAGCTGTTCAGACAGAGAATGGGAGAAAGAAACAGACTAATGTGTGAGCACGGAGAAAAGAGACGGACGTACGTTCCCATCCTCAGGAGGTGAGTTTTGCCTCTAGCTCCGTCATCTCCTGGATCTATTTATGAACCAGAGGGACTCCTTTGTGAATAAGCCATGATGTTATTTATGTTCCCTTTTTAAAGAGTCATGTCCAGTTTCGGCATTTAGCCCATGGGAACCTCTACATAATTACTCAATTGATAACGTTCTCCTGACAAAAAAAAAACAAGCCAAGCAAAGAAAGGCTCATTCTGAATTTTCAGAATGCCGATTCCAGAAAGACCAGAAGTGATTTCTTATTTAGCTCCTCTTCTGCAATGGTAGAGCAACACCCTGACTTTTTAAATGATGAATAAGTCATTCCTATTATTCATCTTAATAAACATAATTCCACCAAAACCCTTTTCCGTTTCATGACAAACTGGATGTCTTGAATTCATAAAGTATTTGGAATATGGGGCAAAAGTTTGCCATTAATTTCTAAATTGTGTTCTGAGACGTCTGCAATTCTCCTGAATATTGGCTTTGATATCTGTTCATCAGCATCCCCACCTTTTTTCCCGTTGGCCCCTTCTTGTTGATGGCTTTGATCCTAGAACTGTCACTCCACGCAGAGTATCAAATGCTTCTGAGAGTTTGGAGCGGCGTTTCGGTCTCCCAACGCCAAGCCCCCCCGGCGCCAGCTGTACACAGATCCAAGGCAACGGGGCCAATGCCACCTGCCAGTTGGATTCCGTTCCCTCCTACCCCACACGCTCCCTTCACCCAGGCTGTGGCAACCTCTCTCCAAGAGTGACCCCGTCACCTTGAAGCAGAAACCTAGTAGTATAGGAGCTGCGCAACCACGAGATGGAAATTGTCCTCCTAGCCTGGCAGATAATTATCTTAACAAATTTCCTGTGAAAACACAGATTCCACAAACTACCTCTTGAGCTCCAAACCTGAACCAAGCAAACACATCTCCAAATGTGATCTTAGAATGAAATTAATGTTGATTACGAGAGATTAAAAACTGCTACACGGAAGATAGTAAAAATTAGTACAGATTAGGGGGTAGGGAAACAGGATGAGAATAAAAATGACAGATTAGCAAAGCACTATAAAATGACAATGAAGTCCAGTGTGGCTAAATCACTAAGTTGATTAATAGAAGAGTCTACAGGAATATATTAAGTTACCACTGAATTGTGTGATCTGTTTTCTAGAATATTCAACAGATTAAAACGTTCGGGAGGCCTTCTGAGAGAGGGGCCTCAGGGCAGGAGGCCTGATGTTTCAAAACAGGACTGCACTGCATTAAGGTGACGCGTTCATTCATTCATCCATTGAACACATATTTTGTATGAACCCACCTGGTAAAACAAGAGGTGCTACAGAAGCAGAGGGCAAATCACTGTCCCTAAGGTGCCTACAGACTAGCCCAGAGGAGAATACAGCAGGCACCATGATTGAATCAGAAGCAGGTTACAGTCGGGGTCAGAGAGGGGGAGGGAGAGAAAGAGAGAGAGAGAGAGAGAGAGAGACAGGGGTTCTACCTAGAGGGATCAAGAAATTCCCAACCACCCCAGATAGCAACCTACACAATCGTGGAACAAGTGGGCAATTCCCATTTGCACTGGGGGTTTGCTCTGTTGATGGAAATACAGAGCTGAGAGACCTGCTCTTTTGTGGAGGGAGGGCCAGCACCAAAAAGGGAAATAATTGCTGTTGACAATCTCCCAGACACAGCAGATGCCTCAGGCTGAACTCCAGACTATAGAAAGCAGGCTCCAGGGAGGAAAGGACTCCTTTTATGTCCCTCTCTGGTCTTCAGTCTCTAGGGCCTGGGCTTCTAGTGGTAGAGACGGAGGTATGTACCCCTGGGCCATGGGTGCTGAACTGATATCTAGAACAAGGGACTAGTTTAGGGCAAAAGGAAGGACTTACTTCCTACCTGCCCTTGACTATTTATGAAGAGGACTCTCTGAACCCGTCAATCGAGGACAAGCCATCCATGGCAAGATTCCTGAGATGTGTGTTATTTTCTGTTTACTTCTTGGAGACAACACATCAGAGTAGTTAAGAGCCAGAGCCTGGAGGCAAACTGCTTCCTTTTACATCCTGACTCCACCACTAATTAGCTGAGTCCTCTTGGAAATGTTTAGTCTCCCTCTGCCTCCTTCATTATCGTTAAAATGGGAATAATCACAGGATTTACCTCATGGGGTTGTTGTGAAGAGCAAATAAGCTATTGCACTCCGGATACCCCTGCATAAAGTAAACACTCAATAACAACTTGCTATATTTGTCATTTAAAAATCTCCTTAATTTTAGTAAAGTCTCATTTGAATTATTGTTTATCAATGTTTGAAACAATGAATGAGAGCACTGGGCCTTGCTGCAGGGTTGTAAGGAAGGGGTGTGAAGGGAAGGGTCTTAGAGTGAAAATGTCCCCATCATGCTGAACTGGCTAAGATGATGGATGTCAGGAAGAAACTTACAAAAGGAGTTTCTAGAAGAAAAATCAGAGTCCTGAGTTCCAGGAACCCTTCCTACTATGACCTTCTCCTTTCAAAGACAGTCTTCGAGGGTTTGGGTTTTATTTTTATTATGGAATTTCATGCCAATCCTCCAAAAGAAAATTGAAAACCATCACACTCTCTTGCATAAAATCCTATACTGACTTCTGAATGGAATAAATTACATGCTCCTAATCTCTCCAGCTAATTCCCAGTGAGTCCTGGGTGTATTAGCCAGAACCTTGGTTTTGAGGTCATTTCATTGACCCAAGTCCACTTCCCCCAAGTCAGGTAAGGACAGATGCCACGCAAAGGGGGCACAGACACACACACCACCACCACCACCACCAGTACCATGCACTGAAAACATAAAAAAGACTTATTGAGGAAAAACCTATGAGAAAGCAGCAGCAGAGCACAGGCAGCCTCGGTCCTCTGTTTAGGTTACACATGGTTGGGTACACCGTGGTCTAAGAGACCCTACCATGTTGTACACGTCTGTATTACATTCCACATTTATGGGAGAGTTGAGAAGGGGGCAGAGAACATTCAGTCAACAGTGTAAGTGGAAACTTCCTTTTCAAAGAAATGACGTTACTGGAAAGAGGAAAAGGCTCTGGAGTTCAGCCTGTCCATCGAGCTATCTCAGGCCTGTCTCACTGGTGTCTTGCTGTGTTGTCAAAACAGGGAGGGAATGCATCTCCAAGGCCCAGATCACCTGATTACCAGAGGCCCAATGTGTTCTGTCCCATACGTGCTGAAGGCTTTCCCCAAGCCAGCACATCCTCTTTCATTATCTTAATCACCACCCATAAGTTAATGTCTCCTAAACCCAAGTTTCCAGTCTGGACTTCTTACCAGAGCTGCAGATGGCTATTTTTTCTAGCTTGTCTCGCAATACGTCATACTCAGCATATCTAAAAATCGGTGACCCTCTTTCCCCAAAACCTTCTCCTCTGCCTAATTTGATTGTCATTGATTGTCATCTACTATTTGAGGGGCCCACCATCCAAATTAGAAAACTGGCCATCACCTTTGTCTCCTCCCTCTAACTTTTCATATTAATTCATCACGGTGATGGTAAATTTTATGTGTCAACTTGATTGGAGTAAAAGATGCCCAGAAAGCTGGTACACACTATTTCTGTGAGGGTGTCTTTGGAAGAGATAAGCATTTGAATCAGTAGACCGAGTAAAGAAGATCATCCTCACCCATGTGGGCTGCATCATCCAACCCACTGATGGCCTGAATAGAACAGAAAATGCAGAGGAAGAGCTAATTCACTTGAGCTGAGACATCCATCTCCTCCTGCCCTCAGACACTGGGTAACAGGGCTTTCAGACGCAGACCAGGACTCACACCATTGGCCCTAGATTATCAGGCCTTCAAACTCAGGCTGAATTACCCCACTGGCTTTACTGGGGCTCCAGCCTGCAGACAGCAGATCACAGAACTTCGTGGCCTCCATAATCATGTGACCTCATGTCCATCATAAATCTTCTCCTCATTATCTCCATATGTATCCTATTGGTTCTGTTTCTCTGGAGAACCCTGACTAATACAATCCCCAAGTCAGACCAATCGTACTTTCTATTTTCTGTATCCTTCTCATCTCCTCCATGCCTGCAGCCGAGGCTTGAGTTCAGATATTCATCACCTCTAAAGGCTTCACCCCAGGATCTCTTCACAGGTCCCCCCATCTCAAACATCCCATCACCTCAGCTGCCTGGACTCCAAGTCTGTCACCTTATTCTCCACTTTAAAATTTATTAAAGACCTTCGTTGCCTAAATTCTTTAACAGGACCTACAAGGATTTTCACGAACCTATTTCTTGTGATTCCTTGACCACGTCATAAGCTCGACATGCTGAAAGCCATACCACATTTCTTGCTCTCAGGCTTTTGGACACGGCATTTTCTTTGCAGGGACATTTGAGAATTAATTCATTATCACCTCCCCACTCTTCGCCTCATTAGATCCAATTCATCCTTTGGATTTCAGTGCCAGAAATCTAGTGATCATTTACCAAGAAGATACCAAAGTTTCCAAATACCTGTGAAGGACCTGTTCGTGCCAAGAGAGGATTGAGAAGTCTGTAACTCTCCACTGATCATTGCCAAACTCTACTTGACCCTGGTTGGTTTGGTTTATCACTGACACCACCTCTATGAGGTGACAATGTCAGTGTCATAGTCATTGGCACACTCATGAAATGTCTCTCTTTCTTCTAAGGGACTCTGCTTGTTCATCCAAGAAAGAGTCCACCTTCCTAGCTACCCCACCCAATCACCTTTGTCTGAGGGCCTCCGTCTGATTTCCAGTTTTGACAGAAATGTGTTTCTGTCTTCACTTTGTAACTTCAGTCACCCATCCTATCTTCCTCACCCTAGGCTGACAGACAGGAAGGACTAATGGCCTTGAAGGGCTCTCCAGTGCCATTCTACCAACCACCATGTTTCTCTCTCCTACGGTCATCGGGCCTTCACACAACAGGAGAACAAGTTTGGTATTCAAGTCATTTCCTCCGTGGCTCCACCGCTGGGCCAGCCACAGGCAGACTCTTCCTAGGAATGTGAAGTCTCACAAGCTGCAGAAGGCCAAAGAATTGCACGGGATTCAAGTCAAAAATGTAAGTTCCCAGGCAAATGGAAAACAATTTGATTCTCTGTGTAATGGTTCCTTCTAATCCAACCTGCCAAAGACAAAGTTAATTCCATTCCCATCACCAAGTACCCCTCTATCCTCAAAATCTTTTTCTCATTCATTTCTACTCTGAACTTCCAAATTCAAGCACTTGAAAATCTTTTCCTTATGTCCATGTACTGTGGGAGCAATCGGCATTTCACTACCAGCATCCTGCTCTGCCTATTGGTGCATACACAAAATGGGTCCAGACTCAAGAGAAATCAATCAGATAACACGCCCATAGGTTACCAGGATTTCATTTCTCTGCATCCACTCTCAATGTTCTGCTTCCAGAGTCATCTACTGCCCTGCTTAATAGCCTTCCATGACTCCCACGGCCCACAGTATAAAGCTCAAGGCTAGGTCTTCAACATGGTCTGGCAGGGGCTCTTTCTGGTCTGGTTCTTGTCTATCGACCCAGCCTCATCCATCTCAGGTAGCGGCCAAAGGGTGCTCAGGTTAGAGGACCTCAGAGACATGTCAGCACAATTTGAGGAACATACTGGGGGAAGTTTAGCTTTCCACAGAACTCAGCTAATAATGACTCAGGCCTTAAAAACTGCCCTTTGGAACAAGCGCATTGGCAAACTCCTTTAGCGAGGAATATTTACACTAGCATAGATATTGTGAGTTAAGGTCAATATGGGAAATAGTCAAGAGGGATCCAGATTATATCAAAACCAAATGAGTTAAACCACCGTAAGGATTATCATCAATCCCTTAGTGAACAGAAGCTGAAACTCTGCTCTTCCCTTGCTCTCTACTGCAGTGTAAAATGAACTGTAGGTAGTTCTCATTACATGTTGTGAGTTCTGTCACACTTAAATCCTTTTGTCACCTTCACAAGGCTCCTCGTTAAAGAATCTCTCTGGCTATTGTTATATAGAACTGCCAGGTCCGTGAGGTCAGATCCTTCCTGATGATTGGCGTCAAGATCCAGGCCCACAGCCGCGGCAGGAACAGATGCGCCCTTCACTTCCGCACAGAATGCTGTCTTAATGAGACTGAGTTCTCTCTAGGTCGATCCCACGTTGAAATGGCATTTGGTTGCAAGGCTCTTTCAGGGAAACTCCTCTCTCTGGGGTAAGTTGCATGACTGCTGTGGACCCCAGGCTGGCTGATACCCCATCTCTTGCCTCCGAGACTCCTCTCCTGACCTCAGACTGCACCACGGTCCCCCTGTCCCATTCTCCATACCCACATGGACTCAACTGTGACATGGCCGGGAGCGGGCTGTGGGGATGGGACATTCCTACGAGGCTCCCACCCCCTGGTCACCTGGCCAGATGCATTTATGACCATCGGCTCCAACTCTGGCTATCAAAATAAACGCAGCCTGGCCTTCATTTTATCCCTCCTGTTCATCCAAACCCACGTTCAAGAGATGGGGTGCTCCCTGCCCAGCCCTGGCTGTTCCGCTGGCTGGAACTCTTCACCATGGCCTTGCTGGGCAGGTGGAGGAGACCACTTAGATGAGGCATATGCTTCGGGGAGGACAGTTATGGGAAACGGGACTATAAAAGCAGATTGGGGTCAGCCTGGGGCGGCCTCGGAGTGCGAGGGAAAGAAGCATCCTTGCTCTGCTCAGCAGCCCCGTTCCCAGGGCACGTGTCGGCCACGGCACACCTCTGCAGTTCACTTACTGGATAGGGAGTGACTCCATTAAATTTCAAAGCATCACTTGAGAGAGGATTATTTTCTTACCAAGGTGACTGGAGGTATTTCGGTTCTAAGACTTTATGATCACATTGTCTCAGAGGCAGCTTGACAACGTCTTATGTCTCTGACACTGGAGGGATTTATTCACTCGCAGCGTGGCACTAAATCCTCTGCAGGCACTGTATGTAAAATCTGTCTTTATAAATAAACACCACATTGCCCGTCCGCTTTCCTTTCTTCTGAGCATCTGTAAGCCCCACCATCTCATAATGAAATAAGCCTCCCACACCTCCCTTAATGGAAGGTAGATGCTATCCTCGCTGAGTTTTGGATGCTTCCTCCTCTATGGAATTGGAATGATAATATCCAGGCCTCTTTCCCTCCAGAGATGTGAAGAAGTTTGACTGGATCACAGGCAGAATTATTCTGCTTAGAGATCTTGTCCTAAACCCCACTGTTTCCCCCAAACCTCCTTCTGCTCCCTAATTCAACACAAATGAATGTACCCAGTGAAGAACCCGCTGGAGTAGAAGAAAGCTGAGACTCCTTATTCCTCCAGACATGATCCTCTACCTCTGCTTGCATCCTACTGGTGATGGGGAACTCACTGCCCCACTAGGCAACCAAGTTCCACGAGGCAGCTCTTTTTCACAGGAAGCTAAAATCTCCCTCCTACTAACTGTTGTCTTGGGGCCCCAGCCGTGACCCTCTGGAGTAACTCTGAGCAAGTGTTATTCTTTCTCCACCAGACAGCACCTTAAATATTTGAAGGCAGTTATCCTCTCTACTTCTCATTATTTTCTTCTCCCACATGAGCTAAGGGCAGACCTCGGCGAGCAGGAAAAAGGGTTCACGGTGGCTGTAATATTTCCATTTCTTAAGGAAAAAATAAACACAGCAGCAATTTGTCACCCACTTACTGTCCTATTTTTTCAAGTAGAGTAAATGCTATTTTCTGCACTGAATATGCCTCCATTAACTCTTTGGTCCCAGGAAGCCACTGAATTTGGTCGTGCTCTGAAGCTTCTGCTGACCTCCTGGAAAATGTCGCTTGCTCTCTCCTCTGCGCTCCCAAGACACTCTAAATTATCGCATTGTTTTGTTTCAGTTCACGTATACCCAGGCCTGCCTTTCAAGACTTTAAAAGTCTCAAGCACGGCCCATATTTTAGTCATGGAGGCATCCACAATGCCTAGCAGAGTGCCTAGAACTTGGGAGCCACAAAATAAATGTTTGCTGCTGAATGAATGCTGTCAATACATCATAATGAAGAGGGTTGTTAAGATTTCTTCAACGCCTTAAACTATTGGGAATATATTACTTTACAAAGTTGGTTTATTATTTCTCCTGACAGCTTCAGGTTCCAAAAATATGGAGCACGTGTACAAATGTGAAAGCCACTTTGTATATATATCCCCCATAAAGAAGATCTACGCCAGCTCCCTGCTGTATTTATCTGGCGACTAGCATCAGTGGTGACACATAAAACTATAAAGTTAAAAGGCATTGAAGTACAGCTTAGATGAAAACAGATGAAAAAGATAGAAACTGCTCAAAAGGCTGCTAAGGAGAAAAATCTTTAGGCCCATTCTTTAAAGCGTTTACATAAATAATCCTGACTAGGCATGTACTTTTTTAAAAAATTCTGGTGGCTGGGTGTGTGTGTATGTGTATGCGCACACGTGTGTGTGTCTGTGTGTGTGTGTGTGTGATGGAAGAGGGAGTAGTGTTTTAATTTAAAGCTAATGGTACCCATGATGCATACTTTTCTCTCCTGCTTCCTCAGTGTTTCAGGAGATTGTTAGGTTGTCTTGAAATATCCTTCATATCATTGTGAGGGCGTTGGCAGAAATGGGACTGTTGGTGACAAGGACAGTCAGGGGCCCCCTAGAGAGCACATGCATATGAACAAACCTTGTAGAGTTCCGGGGAAGGGCAAGGGCTGGTAACATTTCATTGCTCTGTTCAGTTTCCTATCAACTCAGAGAAATATTGGCTTATGCCAAGAAAACAATCAGTTAAGGATTCCTCCTAACCAGCCAAGTTTGAAGGATGAAAACTACTGTGTAAGTGTGCTCGAAAAATGTTTCCCTTTACTCAAATTCCATTTAAAAAAAATTTTTATTGGAGTATAGTTGCTTTACAGTATTGTGTTAGTTTATACTGTGTGGCAAAGTGAATCAGCTATACGTACACATATATCCCCTCTTTTATGGATTTCCATTTTAAATGTTCAGTAGATTTAATGTTTACATGTTTCAGAGAGAAAGAACAAGCTTAGCCCTGACCCTCTGATACAATTGCCAGTGGTCTTTCACTGAAGAGTTTAAAGGATGATTTCTAGGATCATATGCAAAAAAGTAATAACAATTGAATGTCTGTTGAGAGGAGGGACATTGTAGACAGATTAGAAAACTGGTCCCTATAGGATAACCTTAATTTCACTGGAAAGAGACGTCAGGGCGTGTCACATTGGAACTGTTTACCTCTCATGTCACTTCAGACTGGAGGGAAGGCACGAGATAAAGACGTGAGCTGAAAATGAGCTGAGTGGCAGAGAAAAGGTGCATGGAGGAAGGTAGCTCTTTTTTAGCAAGGGAGGCACCTGGATGCAATGGACAGGTAAGAGATAACACCATATAGATTTGTCCAGGCAGCTGACCAGCCAAAGAGGCAGACTTTGATTTTCTGAAATGTCTAGTCTTTAAAGCCTTAAAGCAGCTAGAGCAGGACTTTAGATTCAAAACTGAACCCTACAGGGTACAACCTGTGGGCTCTTGACTCTGATGGCCTGGGTTCAAATCTGATCTTTTCATTTTCCAGTTTTTTTCATTAATAAATAATTTAACTTCTCCAACTAAGGTTTCCTGCACATAAAAGGAGAATAATGTTATAAGCTCATATGTTTATAGTAAAGTGAAAAGAGGATATTCTGAGGAATTCCCTGATGATTCAGTGGTTAGGACTCTGTGCTTCCACTGCAGGGGGCACAGGTTCGACCCCTGGTCAGGGAACTAAGATGCTGCGTGGCTCGGCCAAAAAAAAAAAAAAAAGAAGGAGGATATTCCTCTAAAACTCTTGATGTTGTGCCTGAATGTAGTAAATACTCAATAAATGCTCATAAAACCATGACCAGATCACAAAGCAAGTGTTATGAATTAGCTTGAGGAAACAGAAGCAAAAGAAAGTAAAAATTTTCTTAAAAGAAAAAGGAAGCATATGGTTTTAGTACGCTGTGGCTGCAGTAACAAATTAGCACAAAATGGCTTAAAAAACAGAAATTTATTCTCTCACAGCTCTGAAGCTCAGAAGTCCAAAATTCAGATGCAACAGGACCAAGCTCCCCAAGAGGGCTCTCAGGGAGAACCCTTCCCAGCCTCTTCCAGGAGGTGCCAGGTGTTCCTTGGCTTGTGGTCACATCACTGCAAGTTCTGCCTCTGTGTTCACATGACCTCCTACTCTCTGTGTCTGTGTGTCCTTTTCTGTCTCCCATAAAGAAACTTGCCTTCGGATTTAGGTTCCTCCCAGCTATCTCATCTCAAAATCCTCAAATTAATTACATTAATGGCAAAACACCTTTTTCCCAGTAAGTTCACACTCACATGTTCTAAGGGTTAGAATGTGGACATATCCTTTGGGGGGGACCACCATTCAAACCACTACAGGTATTAATGAAGCAATGATTGCTCAAGTTAAATTAAATGTTAAAATTTAGTTAAGGTAATTAAAAAAAAATCACATTCCCAGTAGTATTAATTACAGTTAGTCAATCAATCACAGTGGAAAAGTATTTATCTTCATAAAAACATTTTTTCAGAGGACAGCAATGATTTAATGTAGAACTGTGTGCTTTTTTCTCTTCTTCGGCTGTGTGTGTGAGAGACAGAGAGAGAGAAAGACAGGGAGAGAGAGAGAGACATAACAGGTGAACTTAAACGTAACGCAGGATGCTGTTTAGCGGTGCCAAAGTAAAATTCACTTTCTCTGTAGAGTTTTTCTTGTAAATGTTATTCTACTGGATAGTCCTGGGACCCTGTCAGCTTTGGTGGAAGTAAAGGAAGGTGAGGTCACTGTGATGGAATGAAAGGTGTTGGACCTGGTTTGGAATCTGTCACCCACTGTCTAACCTCCAGCCAGATGTCTAACTATATGACCCCAGTTTCCTCATCTTTTACCTGGGAGAATCCTCTTCCACTTCCTTACTTTCACCATGAACACTCAGTCCTTTAATTTACCAATCTGTCCTCCAGAACTGGCCTGAGCAGGGGGGCAGAGCACACAACCGAGGACAGGGGGACAGGAAACCATAAGGACAAAGTTTTCCTTCAAACTCTCTCGGTCAAGGAACAGAGACCTTCTCGAGCTCCCTTATATAAAAGAGTTTACGCCAACCTTACAGGTAGCCTGAGACTGAAACTAGAATGGTAACAGGAGTCCAGCAATCACTAAGAATCAGCTATTAGTCCTTCTCTGGGGGGGGTCACATCTCTCCCCACCCCACCTCCACCTCTGTCACGGCCATCAGTTTCTGCCTGTGCCTCAGCTCCAGACTTATGCCTCTGAGCATCTTCCTTTGCTCACAACTGGCTTTTCCCCCTGATAACTCGGAGCACCGTGTGGCTTTGGCTGTTGGGTCCAAATCTATGCTGCGTCATCTCCCAATACAGCCTTTCGGCTTCTGCTCCTGTGCTAACTCCTTCAATCTCCACGTTTCCCAACTCCACATTTCCTAGAAAATAATCTACTCAGGCCCAGTGTCTCCATTCAGGCTAGTGCATAACTTATGGAGCATATGGATGGGTTGCCCTCGGGGCCAAGGCACAATCACCTGTAGATGGAAGATGTGACCACGTGGAAAAAAACACAGCTACATCCGTCCCTCAGAGCGGTGATACGTGGATCAGCATCGCCCAGAGGTGGATGTGGCAGCGACATGACTGTCCGCTCAGCAGGGTTCGGCCCTTCTTTGAGAGCCATCTTCTTATCCCCCCAAGTCTTACAGGTCACGTGACCTACTGTGTTCTTACCTGACTCCACCTTCTGACCACAGTTGATTTTCTCAGGGTACAACACCTGCAACAGCTGGACCAACAGGTCCCTCCTACTCATTTACTGAGGTTCAGTCTATGATCGACTCGTATGACCTTCCCTCTTTTCACCAAAACCATACACCTGGAATGTTGTAGGTGGGCATGTTTTTTTTGCCGTAAGTGGAAACCTGGTACCCAGCGTGAAAGAAAGTTGCCAACACACAGCAGGAAAAACTGAGCGCAGGATAAGGAGTGTCCTGCCAGCATTTCAAGCACCAGCTCCGTTCCCTCCTGAGACCCAGCTGCCACCTTGGCCTTCCCAGCCCTGCCTTGGTACTCAGACTCCATGGATTCCACAAGATACCCCAGGGTTCCTCCATCGTGGAGGCCACTTTGCTGAGGTAGCTCATGGTGGGTCTCTGTCGCTTTCTGCCACGGCGGTCTTGAGTCTTACAGAGGCACAGGTAGGCCAGGCCAGGAGACTTGTCCACAGCACCCCGTTACACTTTTGCCGCCAGCCTCGGCCCTGTAAGTGCTATGCAGAGTTGGCCAGGGTTCTGGTCAGTAGCACCAAGTCACATTCGAATCCAACAGGACCCACTTACGTAATCCCCGATAGAATTCATTCTTTTACTAATATTTACTGAGTGCCTGTTATGTGACTGGCACTCGGCTCTGTGCTGGGAATTTAAGGACGAAGAAAACAACCGACTGGCAAAGCCACGGTGCCCTACACTCATTTTCATCCTAGAAGTCTCAGGAAGAAGCGTTCACTCTGAGGGAACATTCCACCCCCGCCCACACACCACCACTGCAAGACAAGAGCATCTGCAAACGCAGGACCACCCGCCCATCACACACAGGCTTCGATTACACTGATGTACCGGAACCAAACAGAAAACACCAGAGGCTGCCAGCTTCAGTGATTGCAAGGAAGGTCGGGAATCTCTCTTCTATCACTACATTTGGGACTTTCCTTTCCTTCGATTCCCACACACAATTATAGGAAATAAATGCAAGTCAAGTCCAGTGATTTCTAACGAGGCGCTTGGGAGGACAACTGTGTTGCTACCTGGTCTCCCCACATCACTGCTAAGCTTCTTGAAGACACAGGAGTTACTTGGTTTCTCCAACATTTAACAAACGTTTTCTGAGGGCCTTCTAAGTGTACTTCACTCTTCTAGGGGCTGGAGCTTCAGTGGTAGCCAAACAGGAAATATCCCATTCCGGGGGAAAAACAAAGAGTAAGCAAACCACAAGGAACAGAGGTCCAGGGGATGAAGGGTAACTGTGTGGGTCACAGGAAGAGAGAGGCTGGGCCAGCCGAGAGAACGTCGCTCTGAGTTGTAGCCTTTGAGCAGATGCCTGAATGGAGAACGAGAGATGGGCATGAATGTTTGGGGGATCCCAGTAAGTGCAAATGTTGAATCAGAAAAATATTCCAGGAACAGCAAGGACGCTGGAATGACTGTGATAAAATGAGCAGAGAAAATGAAGTGGGAATGGTAGCCAGAGACAGATCATGTAGGGCATTGTGCTCTGTATAATTGTACTTCTAGTGTGCTGGTTTCAAAGTGGCCATAAATGCTTTGCTCCCACTCCCATTGAGAGGAGAGGTGTGCTTCTCCTCCCCGTGGATTTGGGCTGGCCAGTGACGGCTTTGCCCCATAGACAAGTGATGCTGGGCCCACTCTGGACCTGGGCATAGGAGAATTTCCATCTCCTATTCTGGTCTCTGGGAGCCCTTAGCTACCATGTAGAGGTGCTGCTGGAGAGATACTGTGGAAGCCCTGGGCTACATGGTGAGGAAGCGGGGCCCAACTGGGTCCAGTGGAGCTCAGCCTTTCAACCCTCCTGCCAAAGTGCCGGGCATGAGAGAAAAGTTCTCTTGGACTCTCTCCACCAGCCCAGCCACAAGCTGAATCCTACTGAGTGGCCCCAGTTGATGCCATGTAGAAGGGAAGCATGACCTGACTCACGCCTGCCTGGATTCCTGACCCACAGAATCATGAGACACAATAAAAGTAGTTGCTGCTTGTCTTATCCGCTCAACTGGGTGGTTTATAAACAACAGAAATGTATTTCTCACGGTTCTGGAGGCTGGAAGTCCAAGATCAGAGTGCCAGCATGCTCTGGCTCTGGTGAGAGCCTCTTCTGGAGTGCAGGCTGACGACTTCCCCTGGGACCTTCCCACGGTGGAGGGCAGAGAGAGGAAGCAAGCTCTCTGGTGACTCTCTCTTTTTTTTTTAATTTATTTATTTAATTTATTTATTTTTGGCTGCATTGAGTCTTCATTGCTGCGCACAGGCTTTCTCTAGTTGCAGCCAGCGGGGGCTACTCTTGACTGCAGTGTGTGAGCTTCTCACTGCGGTGGCTTCTCTTGTTGTGGAGCACGGGCTCTAGGCGCACGGGCTTCAGTAGTTGTGGCTCGCGGGCTCTAGAGCGCAGGCTCAGTAGTTGTGGCACATGGGCTTAGTTGCTCCGCAGCATGTGGGATCTTCCCGGACCAGGGATCGATCCTGTGTCCCCTTCACTGGCAGGCAGATTCTTAACCACTGTGCCACCAGTGAAGCCCTCTGGTGACTCTTATAAGGGCACTAATCCCATCATGAGGCTCCACCCTCATGACATCATCTAATCCTAATTACCTCCCAAAGGCCCTGCCTCCTAATGCATTACACTGGGGGGTAGGGTTTCAACATGTGAATTTTGGGAGACACGTTCAGTCCATAACACTGCTTTAAGCCACTAGGTTTAAGGGCAGTTTGAAGCTTGAGGGCTTAGTGGGACAGAAGCCCCGGGAAGCTTGTTAGCTGGGGAATGGTCTGACCGCTAGCTTTGTGGAGACCAGAGCCCAGGGCAGTGAGTGGCAGCAGGCGGTTAGTTGGTGGTCATCCTAGCTGTGCAGTGAGAGGCGCTAAGGGCTGGGAGGAGAGGCTGGAGCTGGAGGAACTGAAAAGTAACCGCATCCAGGATGTGTTTCAAAGGTCCAGCATGGATAGTTTGCTGATAGCTTCAATGTGGGGTGTGAAAGAGGGCTCGAGGATGACAGCAAGAATTTTGGTCTGAATTCCTGGATAAAGAAGAGAGGAGGAGGTCTGGAGGAGGGGCAGGAACCAAGAATTCTGTTTTGTACTTGTTGACTCTCAAATATTTATTCGATATCCAAGTGGAGATGGTTGGACACACCAGTATGGAGGTAAGCAAGGAGGACAGGGCCGGAGATGGAAGATGCCCATGAACAGCTGTTGTTCAAAGCCATGAAGGAGACGAGATGGCTTAGGGAGTACGTTTAGACTGGACAGAGGTGTGAAAACTGAGTCCTGCAGCTTTCCGGTTTAAGAGACAGTAGAGGTTAGGAGAAGCGAGGAATGGACACTAAGGGGTGACCGTGAGGACGAGGAAAGCAAGAGCACAGCATCTCTGAAACCAGGTGAAGACGGCTTTCCAGGAAGGCGGAGAGGGAAAACCGGAAGATGTGGGTGAGAAGTGAGACAGATGGAAAGTGAGACACCCTGGACAGAAGCACCTTACTGGCGTGTGGAGAGAACAGAATCTTCATTGGATTGAGATCCCGAAAAATTTGGAAGCGAAAAATGGAAATGAAGGACACAGACAAGCAACTCCAGGAGTGTCACTGAGAGGAGTGCGGGGGTGAGATGCTACATGGACAGCTCTCTGCTGAGGGGTAAGAGGTGAGGGCTGAGGGTCCTGAGCATCCAAGTGGACAGGACGTGGCACACAGGTGGAGGCGTGGGCTGTAGACTGGAGGGCACAGCCTCTAATGGGCGAGAAGGCAGAGCGTGTGGGTACAGGCGCAGAAATCGTGATAGGCTCTCAGTGCTGGGTTATCCCTGACGGTCCCTCAGGGAAATAAAGGTCAGACTTTTTCTGAGAGCAGGAGACCTTCAGAACTTTGAGGCGAGCAGTGAAGATGTGAAGTGCTCCGTCGGGGGGAGTGAATTGACAAAGGCCATGTGGTAGTGCTGGCCGGTGGCACTAAAGACCCATTTGATGTTTTTGGCCTTCATTTCAAGGAACATCCGCAGCGGTCTGTGCAGCAGCCAGGGAGGTGTGTCACTCAGACTCCGTTTCAAGAGAGAACCTGCAGTGGCTGGAGGAGGGCAGCTACCCGACAGGCTCCCCAGGGCAGCGCCTTCAGGATGGGACAGGACATCTGAGCCAAAGCCATGCTCTTCCTGGCAGTGCCCAGCCCGTGGCTGAGGGAGGGGCTCCCCGCATAGGATGGCTCCACCAGCTGCCTTTGCCCCACGGCTCGTCACTGCGTTGGCCGAGACTTTCTCAGAATTGCAGCACGATCTCGGGCTCTCCTTACTCTGTCACAGGTGGCAGACCCTCTCACATTCTGCAAGTCTTCCTTGCCGACCCCTCCCTCCCCAGCTGCATCCTTCAGAGGGGTCAGCCCTGCCCACCCACCTCGAGCTCCAGCTTGGCATCTACTTCTCAGCGACTGACTCCAGCTAACACGACGTGGTGAGGGGTCTTCTCCTCCAGCCACCTGCCCCTGCTCCCATCACGGTCCACACACGAGTAAGCAGAGGGCTGGACTTCTCCGGGTGAGCATAAAGGCGGGACAGGGGGCCAAGGAATGGCGTTCCGAACACGTGCAGACTCATCTCTGAGCGTGGAATCACGCTGGCTAAGAAGAGCAGTGAGACCCGGGAAACACGATGGTCCCTAAACACTGGGACAGTCGGCCGTGCGCCCAGCTCAGCTCATCCTTGTTTTCATCTCACAACCGTCCAGTGGCTCACCCCCTCTTTCCTTAGAGAAAACAGAGAGAGGCACCTGCCAGACTGCTCCTCAGGAGCTTCTCAGTTTGGGCCACAGTCCTGAGCTGCCAAAGGAACAGACTTACGTCCCACACCCGCCTTGTACCAGGCACTGCGCTGGGGACTCGCTGTGCCCATTACCCAGTTATCCAGGCCTTAAACAACAGGTAGGTGAGGCTGAGATCATTTTACCTACGTTTATACACGAAGAAACCGAGACTCAAAGAGAAGCCACATGGCCAGTAAGTGGCAGATGAAGGATTTGGACCTGATTCTGCCTCAGAGGCTTCAGAACCCGAGCTTTTTCCGCCAGATCATGCTGTCGGTGCTTTTAGATACAAAGTACCTATCAGACCTACTAATTGATTTAATCTTATGTACACAGAGTTCTTACATTATGCAAATGTGTATGTAAATGATTATTTTAATCTGTGCAAACAAAGATGCAAATGTATCCTTTGGTTTACAGAAAACTGGTAAGATAACGTTACCTCAGTTGACCCACCCGAGGGCTCCAGCAAATCAGAATCATTCTAACATAAATAAAACCCCAGCTTTCCACACGAGAGCTCTTCCTTCAGAATTTAAAACATTGAGTCTCTGCCCGCCCCCCCACCAATCAAGGATATTTTAGACTCCTCGTGATGTACATCAGGGCTAAGATAAATGTGAGAAACAAAACCTCTCTGGAATCTTCTCTATCCAAATAAAAAAAACAGAACCCATGCTTGAGTTCCATCCTTCAGGATTCAGGCCTGGACATAGCCCTGGCCTTTAACAGTCTGACTAAAGAAATCACACCTTTACCTGAACTCAGGGCACCCCGAAATCACTTTCTCCATCCTCCCCTCCCCTAAGCCGATGAGTTTTAGGAACAGGTAGCATCATTTGAGAGGTGCAGGGAAAACTGACTGCCTCTGCCCAGCCCCCCATACACATCCCACCCAGGCCTCAGGGGTCTGAAGGAGAAGTTGTCCAAAGTTTAGGAATCTCCATTGAAAAGTAAGTCCCTTGGGCTCATCAGCCATTGTCACCTAATACCTAACTGAGACAAAAATGCTGCTGGAGATGTAAGTTAGGATAAGGTGGGGAGGGAATAGGGTGGAGAAGGGAGAAGTGAGGTAGACAGATGACGAGATGGAGAGGAGGTGAGGGAGAAATGGGAAAAGGAGCCCTAAACGGGGAAATGCACTGCTGGGAGGCAAATGCCGCCTGGAAGAGTGACCTCCCCGAGGACATAAGCCTCCTCTGATGGCACTTAGCGGGGTAGGGCTGGTGGCTTCCCTGCCACCTCCCCTCACAGCCCCCTGCGCTCCAGCGCACCCCGTGCTTGCGGAAGTTCCTCAACCAGATGCTCCCTTCCTGGCTCGGTCCCTCTCCAGGAACCCTTGCTGCCCCGCATCTGCTTGGCTACTGGCTACCAGCTGCCCTCTGGCCAGCGCTGTGCCTCTCCTCCCCCCTCAGACAGGGTCTAGCACAGACCCAGGTGCTAGGTCTCCCTGCCCTGGACTCCCCTAGCACTCTCCACGAAGTCCCAGACCACACGGATCCTGTTTTATTTACCTTCATATTTCTAGCATCTAGCTCAGTGTCTTAAACAAATAGCTTTAATAAATATTCGAGTGAACCAGTGACACTCCATGACCGAACTTACAACCTTGTCCAGTAGCTGTTAGGTCATCTGTCTGTTCCTGGATCCCTAGAAGCTTAGTACAGTGCCTGGTCCCTAGGGGATCCTCAGTAAACAGTTCTGGGGGTAATTAAGTAACTTAGGCAAAATGCTGGATGGTCTTGATGGTGGGAATGGCTTCTCTGCTCCCTGCACTGTGGTCCGCAGCTCTTCCTGGACGACTGTACGAAGCCACGCGCTAGTTGTCTACACCGACACACCCACGGGGAGCCACCCCTCGGCTGGCCCCGGACAGTGAGCCGCCAGCCCAGCTCTGTGCTTCATGTTCCAGAGGCAGGCTCACGTCCCTCTAGCCCCTCTTCCCTCCTTTTCCTGCCGCTTCTGGAATTAAGGTGCCGCCGGTCTGGCCTCACTCTGACATTCATTACTCTGGTATTGATGGCCTTCAACCTCCCTGTTATTCCGTGAAGGTTAGAAAGTAGAGGCCTTCCTTGGGCGAGAGAATAGGTTTCGTCAGTATTCCGGGTGTAACAGCAGAAAGTATAGTAAATCCTGGCAGTCAATCGAATATGACATGATAATGAATGTTAACATCACGTGCCCCCTTTGCCGACAGAGGGGCAAGTCATGTTAGATTACAGCTAAACACGGGCGCCGCGTGATTCCCATCTGCCTCCTTTTCTCTCTCCTCATTTTGCGGGTTTGACCTGCTCCACCCCTACACCCCAGCTTCACTGGCCCTCGATGCTCAGAAACGCTGCTTCAATTCGCAGAGCTCCACATTCTGTCCCTGAGAAACTTGACCTTGGACGAAACTCCCCTCCCCTGAACTTAACAGAATCCTCCGCCTGGGAGCCCCCTGCAGTCCTGGGGCAGCAGCCACCGCCCAACCCCACCCCGCCCAAGTCTGAGTCAGACCCAGTACGATAACAAACCAGGAGGGCGTGCTGTGAGGGGAATTCCAAGTTCAGAGCCAGGTTCATGCAAGTCAAGAGGCGAGACTCCGCTCCACCCCACGTGAGGCTAAGACAAAACCAGAGTCAAACACCTGTTCCCTGACTGAGTTTTCCCCCAAACTATGCAGTTTCCGATGATGCTTTGCCTGCTACTTTGAACTTTTAAAAAGCTCAGATTCTCCTAATATAATTCCCAGAATCAGCAATTGCTCCATTGAATCATGATGGATAAAGGTAATAATATCCATTAGTGTTTAAAAAAAAAAGAACTTAGTATCAGGGCTTTTTAGAGGTTTTTTAACGTTCTTTAGCAGCCTCAGGTCCGCCGACTGGCCAGTCTGAACCTGCTCTCCTTGCTCAGCCAAAATATGTGATAACTGTCCTTTCACCATGGAGCTAAGGGTAACCTTCAACTAAGAGTAATTATTAGTAAGCCATGAGGATATGCCAAGCATTATGCTATTTGGTCCTTATGTACACACATGCCATACAGATTCTGGGTTATATGTTTTATCTGGCTCAGGAAGCTGTAGGCACTTATCCCAAGCATCACAGCCATGGAGTCATGACGTGTCAGGCTGGGGAATCATCACGTCCACTCTGTCCATCCAGCATCAATACAAGGACTCACTGTGGACCAGGTGACCAGCCTCAAGCTTTCTCTCCCCGGGGCATATCCAATATTCCTCAGTAGAAATGGATTGAAGACTTGCTTAAAATGCTTCAGATACTGGAAAGGTAGGAAGGATGGCTAATTTAATAATAAATATTATTATTATTAACATCTGATTAGTACTTTACAGTTTACAAAGCACTTTTGTCCACATTATTTCATCCAATCCTCAAGAAAAAAAAAACCACACAAAGTAGGCATTATTATCATACTCACTTTATGGATGAAAAAACAGATGAAACTAATCTACATTCACATGTGCCTGAATATTTCAATACAGACTGAAAACCGGGTCCCCAAACAACAAAATTCAATTTAACAGCAATAATGATCCTAGTGTTATTTAGATGTCACTTTTCAGTTTCAAAGTATTTTCACATACAGTTAGTTTTAAAGGTAAATTGAACAAATCTGCAGAAATGCTAAAACGTGTATCTTTAACCCAGTCATCCCAGATCCTGACGTCTTTCATAGGGAAATACACCAAGTCAAGGCATCTCTACCCAACAGTCTCTATTTTCTCGTATTGCCGTCTTGAAGCTGGTAAGGGAAACACGTGTTGGGGGAGGGAATTCTTGGGGTCTCCTATCCAGGCTGCAGCCCCAGCTCAGGGAGAGGAAACCCCGCCGCCTTCTCTCAGCTCTCTTCCCAGCTTTCCCTCAAGGGGGGAGGAACAGCTCATTTGATCACTGAGAGACTAAGTTCCTAAGGGAACTCATTTCTACAGTGGGTGAAGCCATTGCTTTGAAGAGTAACGTGCATCTGTGAAAAACTCTCTCCCAGTTCTCCACCTGCCCTGCTGGACAAGGCTGGAGTGGACATCTCATCCAGGTGAGGGGCAGAGAAAATGCTGATGTCCTAACATGGAGTGGATCAAAATTATAGACACACACACACACACACACACACACACACACACACAGCCGGACCTCACTGTGTTTTTAAAAACTTTTTTAAGGACTAGAAGGCTATTTACACTCATGTTAATGCTTACTAATACCTTTATAATGATTATGCATTATTTGTATAATCAGAAAAAAATTAATCGATAGGACAGGTAAGACCGGATTGACAATGGATTGTATAAAAAAAGACCCAAGGGTGCAGCAGACCCACCTCAACATGAGGCTTCCAAAGTCGTCTCAGTGGTAATAAGTTGAGCGCATCAAGCCTATCTGACCTAAAGAATCTGCCAGAAAAACCCTCATACAGAATACGACCATCCTCCAGGGAAGACAGCTCAAAGGACATTAAGCTACTAACAGTCTGCCTGGCACACAATAAGTCTTTAAACTCCAGAATTTATAAGTATTGAATTGGCCAAAAAGTTCGTTTGGGTTTTTCCATACAAACTTTTTAGCCAACCCAATACTTCAGGAACACATGCTCCAAGATCATTTGAGTATTTGCCTCAAGGTGCAGAAAGAAGAATCCCAGTTTCCCCAGTTCCTGCCTGGCCTTACCCGCTCTTGCTGCCAACACTGCACATCGATCATCCCAGTGGCGGACAACCAGTGTCAGGGGCAGCAGGCCGGGTGTTATGCTGGACATAATTCGAACTGTATGGCTTCAATCCTCAATACACAAAATGTGTGGTTCGTACAGTGTTCTATGATTTTAAAGAAGCCCTTCCTCCTTTTCCCCACTGTGTTCTCCACCCCCGTTAGAATTCCCTTTTCCTTAGGCCTCTACAGCCCTGTTAGCATCATCCCCCTCCTCTGAGCCACTGTTGTTAGAGCTGGAAGGATACTGGAGAGCACCCAGCTCAGCCTCTCATGTTGAAACCCAGCAGGACCCTGTGGGGCTCCTGGGCACAAAAGCCTTTCTGTGTCCGCTGTTTCTTATTTGTAGGAAATAGGCTTCACTCAGCCTCCTTGATCTTCCCTAAGTTCCAAAGGGCAGTTTCTAACAGTGGCTAATCAGGGAATGGAGGGGCTGCAGAGACAAGGGAGGAGCAGAGGAGAAACCACAGTGCAGCCCTGAGGCAGGTCCTGGCGCCCCCTCAGGGGATGCACATCACAATGTCTTTGAGCTGTTTTGCACATACTGAAACTCACAACAGGTGGGAGAAGTTAACTGTCTGCCACCCACGAGCACGGAGACCCCAGACCAGTCGGAACCAGAAAGTTTATGATGCCGACTCCCGCTTACCTCCCCACCAACCAGCCAGAAGAATGTCCACCAGCTGATCACGCCCTCTTTGAACGATTACTGTAAAACTCCTCACTACCCACTCCAGGGAAGGACACACAGTTTTGAGGGCATTAGCTGTGGCCCCCTCTGCCTGGCAAGGCAATAAGGTTATTCTTTTCTACTTCACCCAAAACTGTCTCCAAGATTCAATTTGGTACCAGGGTACAGAGGCGGAATTTTGGCTACAATGTTACTGACAAGGAATTGGTGTCACAGGAAGTGAAGCAAACTTGCCCAATGCCAGCCAGGTCCTTAGTAGCAGGGCCCGGCCATGAGCACTGACAGGCACTGTGTTCACTGCATCTGGGGACCAAATAACTGACACTTAAATATAAAGACGGGGCTGGGGTAAGGGAATGCGTCATCGATGATCGGTTCTGGATCTGACGTCTCTCTGAGCCTGGCCTTGGGCAAATCGCTCTGCTTTCTGAGTCTAAGTTTCTGCTTCTATACGGAAACCACCCAGAAGGACTTCTGTAGGGGTGAATGAGATAATACATGTGATAAACGCACTCTGTAAACTGCAAAACAATTATACACATTGTAGACATTGTTATTTTCTACTGCTGGTTAGACACTTTTCCAGAAGAATCTGCATTTTAAAAGAGATTTTCACCTGGTAAGAATCCTGGAGGTAAGGCCCTCTCAAACATGGCTGGCGAGAACATGAACGGCTACAATGACCTGGCAAGATCTATTAAAATTCAAAACATACAGCTACTTTGCCCCCTAAATCACACGTAAGAGCTCCTACCCCTAGAAACAAAAGTAGAGTGTCAGAGTATGCGTACAGGATGATCACTGCACCAGAGTCCGTAGTGATTACAAGTGGAAACTCACTCAATACAGGAAACGGTTAACACCCCAAGAACACTCACACCATAAAATCTTCTTCAACTAATAAAAAGATTGTGGTCTTGTTCAATCTGTATCGATTGACCTGGGGGGATTTCTGTGATATATAGTTCAGAGAAAAACAAGTTGCAGAGAAATGTCCTTAAGTGATTTCAGTTTTGTAAGACTAGGACTAAAATAATCCCCTACATTTGAGTTAAGAAAGAGCAAGAGGGCTTCCCTGGTGGCGCAGTGGTTGAGATTCCGTCTGCCAATGCAGGGGACACGGGTTCGTGCCCTGGTCTGGGAAGATCCCACATGCCGCGGAGCGGCTGGGCCCGTGAGCCATGGCCGCTCAGCCTGCGCGTCTGGAGCCTGTGCTCCGCAACGGGAAAGGCCACAACAGTGAGAGGCCCGCGTACCGCAAAAAAAAAAAAAAAGAAAGAACAAGGGAGGGAGGAGGGACAGAGAAAGATGAGAAAAGAAAGTGAATAATAAGAGTGAGGCCTCATGAACCCAGAGCAATGGCTGCCCAGTGGTAGAATTTCAGGATGTTTAGCCAATGGGAAAATAAATTAAAAACGAAGTCAGGGAAACATCAAATACGATGAACAGCATGAGTCTCTGCTTGGGCATATGCAGCCACCTCTCTAGGCACTGACTTCTCCGTTGGGAAGCCCCAGGGTTCACAGTCCTCACTCGCCAGCCCAGGTGTCTGCAGCTGCTTAGGTAAGTCATCCCAATGCCCATCTCCGCAGGGAATAGGAATCTGCGGGGGGAAATTCATCCAAGTTTTTGGATTTGCCAAGGTCTCATTCTTGGGTTCTCCACTAATCTGTAGGATGGAGCCTAAGGTGCAACCCAAGGTTATAAAAGCAGAGCAATCAAGTGTTCTTGCCAATAAAGCTGCCCCCTTCAGAGCACAGAGTTGATGGCTCTCAGCACATAATGACCAATATGGGCTGCTGTTGTAAGGAATTGCGTTTTGTAATCAAAATAAAACACTCCTCCACAGACAGAGAGTGCTGGTCTCACGCACGCCTTGTTGCTTCACTATTGCCAAGCACCCGGACTCGGGCTCAGAAGGAAACACAGACAGAGAAGGACTCAGTGTGCAGCTGAAGGAGCAGATTCCAGCTTTAATCAGTCAGGAAGCCCACATGTCAAGAAGGTGGGCAGCTGGCTAACAAACGGAGCAACGCTGAATCACGGGATCTTAGAATTCCTGGCTACTTCAAGGCAACAGTGAGCTGAGCTATGTGCAGTCCATAACATCTTTATGGAGTATAATTGCTTTACAATGGTGTGTTAGTTTCTGCCTTATAACAAAGTGAATCAGCTATACATATACATACATCCCCATATCTCCTCCCTCCTGCGTCTCCCTCCCCCCCTCCCTATCCCACCCCTCTAGGTTGTAACAAACTCCTTAAATGCCAACTTGTCTAGGACACCATTTCCTCCCCAGCAAAGTGCATTGTTCTTCCTCTGTGCATCCCTGGTACCTCGCTTTACCCCTTCTCAGCACCTGCTAAATGGCACTGCTATTAGTTATCTGCATGTCTCACTTTGAGATCATTTCCATCTTTATGTCACCTTCTTCCTCACCATGGCTTAGCAGGCTGTGGACCTTGATGAAGGCTGATGTGTGTTGAATGAACTTGCTCCTTCCATACAAGGCTCTTCATAGGCACAGCAAAGGTTAAAGAGCCTGGGCTGAGAATCAGGACAAGGGAATCCCAGTTCTGGTTCTATCTCTAGCCTCTCAATGATGTCAGACAAAGCCCTTGGCTCCCCTTGGATTAATCTACCCATGAGCACAGCATGAAATCTTGAGACTGGGAAAAACAGTAAGGAACTGATGGGGGAAATCATGACCAAGTAGCAGTAAGACACACGCCCTCTCCCTCGGGTCCCTCCTACCTGTGCAACAGCAAACGCCTGCCTCGCTGGTGAGAGTGAGCTCAGGCATTGCCTCCTCATGGAAGCCTTCTATGCCTACCCAAGGAGACTTGGTACCCACTGTACACTCTGTGGTTAACTACTTGGGACTCTTTATCTACACTCTACTGCAAGTTCTTTGCGAGAGGGTTCAGAGGGAAACGCAGTGAATCTGTATCTGTGTATCCCCAGGGCCTAATATAACACCTGGTCCACAGTTGGCACCCAATAAAAATAGGTGAACAAGTAAATGGGTGGATCAACGAGGGAGGGAGGGAAGGAAAGAGGGAAATCTTTGTATCTTGGGCTCTGGTTTGGTTAAAATGACTCTGAGCTGATCTAATGATAGAATTGGTGTCTCCAGTCTATTTGCTGATGAAATAACATGGAAGTTCTCTAAGATTTGGGGACGTGAAATCTAAATATGATTTCTCTCGTAATCTGTCCTTGTTTACAATTAACTTCACCCACTGGCAACACCAGGATGAATCACACCATCTACAGAGTATTTTCCCAAATACGAGTGGGAAGGGAAAGGACTGCCTGTTGGGCACATTATATATGATCTTCCATTTAATCCTCACAACAAGTGTGTACAGTCAGTGTTATTAAGTACATTATATGGGTAAAACAACTCAGATCTAAGAGGTGAAAAATCCATCTACGGTCATCCTGCAGGAAGTGGCAGGGCCAGGGTTCACCAGAAGCCAAACCCAGTGGCCTACAAAATATCTATAAGGAAGTTATTTCCTGTCCACCTCTATAGAAAATCATGGAGACGCAATGTCCACTGAAAAGGATGGGAAGGGAGAGTGGCGACTGGTTCCCTGTGAATCTGATGAGCCATCACCACTCGCTCGCCATCCCATCTCTGGCCCACCCACAAGCCCTGACCGACTCTGCCCAGCCCGAGTGGGTAGCGACGGACATACTCCCACCCAAGAACATACTTGCTCACCTCCCCAAGGGAGCAGCTCTGTGATGTGGAAACCCACCTATGCTGGGCTGCTCAGGAGGCGTGAAGGGGCTGTGCTGCATAGAAATGGACTCTTTCACTTAGCAGGAGGCAGGTAATTTCTTTTGTCCCTGCTGATGCATTATTGATTGTGATGAATGTCAGAGTGGGAGCCCATTCCAGGAGCCATTAAACAATAATTTCATCTCCGGTGGGTAATTGATTGTCAGGGGCCCACAGTGGCCAGTTGTGAAGTGGTGGTAACGTGAATGTTTTTCTTTAGGGCAGGATGTGAAGGGAAGATGGCATGATTTATTTATCAAAAATCAAGCCCGGTTTGCAGGAACGGGAAGCTGAGATGGGAAGTTGACCTTCTCCGAGATTCAGGCCGCCTGTCTGCAGAGGTCAGATTCCTGCTACTCAGATCAGGGACATATCAGGGGCTCTCTCCTCTGCCTGCTCCCAGCCGCCACCCTCCCTACCCAAACAGAAAACCCAAGGCCTTGACTTTCAAAAATCAACATTCCTCCTCCATCCCCACTTCACAAGCCCTCCCAGCCTGTACACCCAACATCGAAATCCAGATGTGTATTCTCTTCGCACAGGACAGTTCAGATCTACTGGGCCCGAGTTCACACCATGTAGGGCCCTCCCCATGCCTCCCCACGAACCCACTGCCCACTTATTCCCTGAGCCCCAGATGACAGCACCTGCTGAGGGAGCCCGATCCACCTCCATCCCCAGGTGAAAGTGTGAGTTGTTCTGCCACCGAATTCTATGGGAATTCACTCATGTCTCTACATAGAGCTATGATACTATGTTCTGAATATTTGTTTAGAAGTCTGTCTTGACTACCTGGTCAATGATGCACACTCTTTTCTGGATTATAAACTTACAGAATTTGATGAAGACTATGAAATGCCTCCCTAGGGAAGAATGTGAGCACCTTAGCAGATACACAAAATGTTACACACAGTTTTAGGGTGTCTACCGATCCCCCCAAAACCATTCCTGGGACTCAGGTTAAGAATCTCTACTCTGGGGCTCCCCTGCTGGCGCAGTGGTTGAGAATCTGCCTGCTAATGCAGGGGACACGGGTTCGAGCCCTGGTCTGGGAGGATCCCACGTGCCGCGGAGCAACTAGTCCCGTGAGCCACAACTACTGAGCCTGCGCGTCTGGAGCCTGTGCTCCGCAACAAGAGAGGCCGCGATAGTGAGAGGCCCGGGCACCGCGATGAAGAGTGGCCCCCGCTCGCCACAACTAGAGAAAGCCCTCGCACAGAAACGAAGACCCAACACAGCAAAAATAAATTAATTAATTAATAAACTCCTACCCCGCCCCCCCCCCAAAAAAAGAATCTCTACTCTGTTGGAGCCAAGGCCAGTATCTTATTCACCTTTGTGTCTCCAGGCACAATGCAACGTGTGGAACATAGTAGGAGCTTAACAAATGCTTGGTGAATGGGTGCAGACTGTCTGCACAGGGTTCATGAAGGTGGGTGTGTAGGCTTCACTGGGAGCTGCAGGCCTCAACCATTACTGATCGAAGAGATAGGAAGTGATACCTGGAACCGTGAAGGGGGAGTTGTTGCTGCCACCCTGAGCTGAGCCTCGGTCTATGTTTTAGTTTCATAACTGGGAAGACAGGATGAGGAAGCGCCTGAACGCTGCACAGTGCCACAGAGGTTCGTAGAACTAAACTGGAAACTGCAGACAGCACCCGGGTGCGGGGACTACGGCCAAGGAAACCCAAAGACTTACCCAAATCTCTGGGCTTCACCCTTCTCATTTCTGTTTTTAGAACTGGAAGATTTATCATGTCCAGAAGGCCTGGGCACAATAATTTCACCCATAATAATAAAAAACAACCCAGCAGCAAAGGAGCTCCCACGATCAGGCTCTCGGGACATGGGCTTTGCCCTCAGCCCTGTAAACGTGACCCTGTGTTCCCCGGAACACCCTCTCTTACAGCAAGGACATTTCTCAGTCTTCAGCTTTACTTCTGCTCCCAAAGACAGGGCTGCTGCAGGAAAAGTCGTAGACCCTCACGTGCAGAACGAAGATGCCGGAATCAGTGCCTAAATCTGAACATTAGCTCTCACTTGGGCAAGTTACTAAAACACTCTGTGCTTCAGTTACTTGACTATAAAATAAAAGCAAAATAATTCCTACTCCTGAAGACTGTGAGAAGAACAAGTGAGCATTGAGGGCTCAGAACACATAAGCCCTCAGTGAACGTTAGCCATTACTATTACTATAGCAGGGAGGTGCGGATCGATATTGTTATTGCACTAAAGAGTTTTCAGAGTATACGTGTGCGGAAGGATAGGCTTATTTTATTTTACATTTTAGCTCAGACGTCAGTTGAGCGGCAATTCTTCTATCAGGAGCACCCTGTCCTCCAAAGATAAGAAGGCCACCTCCCCGACAAGCTCCCCATCAAAGAGCCCCCGTGTTCCCTCTACATACAGAACAAGCCAGTCCTCAAAGCAGGCCTCCAAAGCTCAGACCTGGAACCAGGGTTGGCAGCCCCAGCCCATGGGGAAATGGTCCTTTCTTTTGTTCTCTGGTTGCAGTTACAGTATGTAAATGCATACATATCCTCTTGATACACACTATTTAACATTTATTGTATATTTCATAAGTTAGATATCTCAAAGACCGGACAATACTTCAGAGCAGAAAGTATAGCTCACCTTTTGGTTAGGGTCCTGCCAGTGCCTGCTGGGTCCCCCTTGGGCTACCCCCATGTACTGAAAAGAGCACTGGACCTTAAATCAAAGACCAAGGTTTAAGTACTTTCCCTTGCTGGTCTAGGACCCTGGGCAAGACACATGGGCATCACATGTGCATGACGCTGATAGCCACCCACCCCACAATATCTGTTATCTACTTCATCACTAAATAATAAAACTCCCGCTTTTAGTTTATACATGGCCTCTTGGAATAAAGACAATATTGTCTAGTCCCCTTGAAGCTAAGTGTGGCCAGGTGACCAAGTTCTAGCTAATGAGACCAAAGGGGCAGGTGTGTGAGATTTTGTCCTTTCTTGGCCTATTTCTCCCTTCTGCTGCCTGGAATATATGCACAATGGCTGGCGCTATTTCTAGCTGCCATCATGGACCCATTTGGAAAAGGTCCACACGCAGGAATGGAGAAGCCTGGATCCCTAACAATACCACCCCTGGGCTGCCTACTCCCAAACTTCATTTTAAATGTTTTTTGTATAACGGCTATTAGTTGAGGTTTGGTGTTACTTGCAGCCTGACTCTAATCCTCACTAAATGCTCTGAATCCTAGGTTACTCATCACTACAATGCAGATAAAAACGCACATTCGCATGACACATAAAGGAAATACTAAAAATGTAAACTCTTTGCTACAGTAGAAGTTGAATTATCAGTACTTACAGAGAAAATGAAAAGAAGGAAAGTACAAGGGAGGGGATAAGAAAGATAGACTAGTGATTTGTGTGGACATCGGGGTGGCACTTTGGGGTGAGTGCATCAGGGTTAAGGGCTGAGCAGGGCCCTGGAGAGACCACCCCACTTTGGTATCTTCATATTCTAACCAGCACAAGCTGTTCTTCAGCATAACACCCCACATCCCTGAACATGGATGCAAAAATGAGCTAGAGGAAGCCCCTGTAGGAAAACTCAGGAAGTCCAGGGTCAAGGGGGCCAGGCGGGAAGAAAAACGGTAACCTGGTGTCACCTTCAATGAACCTGAAAAGGTGAAGGGGGGAAAAGTAATCTCTGACATCGAGGAAGAGAGTTTATCTGCCTCCACTGCCTGAGAAAGTGGATTAATGGTGGGTTTCCATCTTCCTCTCTATTTTTTTAGTCACAACTCCATCACCTTGTCAGCTGGAACCACCAGCTCCCCCAGAACCCTCCACCACTTCTCCATCTCCAGAAAGTCCCTGCAGAACTTGGCCACATCCTCTAGATCCAGCCACCCTCCTGCCGTGGCTGACAGGTGGACAGACGGTGATCAGTGAGGCCTGTACCAGGCACTGGACTCCACTAACTTGGGCCTCTCCTTTCTGCCGCCTCACCTTAATCACTCACACATGCCTCTTCTGCACATCCAAGAAAGTTCCCTCATCCATGCCAGCTCTTCCAGGATGTCTTCTGCCCGCCTTCCCCACACACCTGCACGACCTTCTCTGCGCGCCGGGTTTGCACATCTGTCCTTTGTCGTCCCCCGAGAGAGGACAGTCCCGAAGGCAGGAACTTGTCCCTCCCACAGTGACTTTCTCTACAACAGGTTGGTTTGTTGGGCTTTGAAATGATTTCAACTAAAATGTGCTGAGCCTGTGATAGACACGTTACTGATCCTATCAGCTAAGACCCACGTGGCCTTCCCAGTTTATAAACAGGGAAGTTTTAAGATGCCCCTGACATCATGGCCATTAAGTAGTGTAACTAGGATCTGAGCCCAGCTTCTCGGCCTCGGAGCCTAGGGTTTCCATCTCCTTTCTCTGTCTAATCATCATCCCAGGACACAGAGACTAAAGAGGCCGGTGGGCCCGTATCTATGCGCTCCCTCATCCATCCCTGAGCAGCCGTCTGTGTGGACAGTGTCTCCCCTACTCACTTCCCCTTTGCTCCATCCACTGTCTGCAAGGAAACCCCGACTGCCCCCCTTCTCTAAGCCTGTGTGTCTTGTGCTTCTAGGTCTTTGCCCAGGGAGTCCGACATCCCGCCTTCAGCTCAGCTAGAGGCTGTTCTCTGCACATCGGCATAAGGGAGTGTTTTGTTTTCAGAAGTCAATGCAGCAGCTGATTTCTCATTACAGCCTCCCTGCACCTGGGGGGTGAGGGCGTTCACTTCCCCTCACGGCTCCCACAAGTGCTTGTGAGGGGGAAGGACAAACCAGGCCAAATCCTAAACAGGGACTTTTGGAGCCATTTGTGTTTATCTGTTTGAAGGAGCACGATCCTCTTATTTTTTACAAGAGAAAACTGAGAAACAGAGAGTTTAAAGGTGTCCAAGGACACACAGGCAATAAGCAACAGAGTCAGATGTGCAGGTCTCACCTGTGACCCCTGAATACACAGAACCAAACAGCCATTCCAATCAGAGAGCAGCAGGAAGCCTTGAACCCTTGCTAAGCTCCCCCTCCCCTCCGCCTGGCTCTTGCAGCCCCACAGAACCCTGGGAGTCCATGAAAATTGCTGAAATATTAGCACAGAATTTTAGAATAGCTAACTTGACTCCATCAGCTATTTCCCTCTGATGCAGACATGAGATGATTTCTTTTCTGTCTGAACGAAGTTCCTACAGCAAGAATTCTCCTCTGTTGAAAAATCTTGAGGACCTGTGAGTCTTCCACTGTTCATTACTTTCTAGGGCGAAGGCAGGAAAATCCCCTGTCTGTGCAGCCTCCATCCACCCCTGTACAGGGCAAGAGTGCTAGGGACCAAGTTCTAGGCAGGGCAGGTCTTTGTCTTGTGGCCACTGCTGTCCCAGGGCAAAGGACAGCACCCAACGCATAGTGAGTGCTCAAAAAACTTTGATAAATGGTCCAAAACACTGTATAAAAACCTCTCAGGGGAGAAACCATCCTTATACCTCCCAGTCTTCTTTTCTCTGGGTAAAAAAAAAAAAAAATCAGATTACGTTTTCTTCCCAACCCTTCAAATATTTGGGTTTCCACTAACCATCTTTAAATTACCCAGTGACCTATCCCCAGATTTTTCAATTCTTTTATAAAGTACAGAGCCCAGTCTAACCATGTTTATTCTTTCAGCGAATAGTTAGTGAGCACCTCCTGTGTATGGATGCTGTGAAGTGCTAGGAAATAGAAACCATGGAGACAGTTCCTGCCTGCCAGGACCTCAGGGAGCGAGCCCCGCAATCACAGAAGCTGGAGACGTAGCTGCCACAGGGCGCCTGGGGCCTGGGGGTTGGGCAGTCCCCTCCTGGTGGTTTCTATCTGGTGTCTAGATCTCCTGTGACTTTTAAATGACCCAGCCCCACTGAGACTGCAGAGAACCATTGAGCGTATGACGTCACAGCCTCGCTGCAGAGTCTGGCTCCATCACTCAGGACTGTGCGTGTTTAGACAAGTTCCTTAAATGCTCTGTTCCTCAGTTTTCTCCTCTGCAAAGTGTTGATGGTAAGAGGACTAAAGGAAATAAGCTGGCAAAGGGCTGAGAACAGTTTCTACACAGAGTATCCAGCATGGTGAGCCTGTGTCCCCACTTGTCTCAGGCACCCCCAGGAGGGCTGGGGCTTCGTCCCGGGGGAGTTGCACACGTTCCCTGTCCCTGTCCCACCACAGTGCATCGGACCGCTTGGTGCCCCTCAGTCCACCACACTCTCGGCTCCGTCCCTCTGTCATACCCAATCCAGACAGGACACTGGCTACGACCCCAGCCTCCCCGGGTCTGGCCAAGGGCACTTGATTTTTGAGTCAGTGTCTGTTTTAAGCAAAGCGGTTAGAAGCAGAGGGGTCGTCAGGGCCCTACTTCTGGGTGGTTCTGAGATCTGTCGTGGGATGGGGAGTGTAAACGTCCACATATAGCCCCTGGCAGTGAGGCTGCATAAGACACGTCCTGACACTCTGCTCCCGAAGGCTCCCTCCTCAGATGACTCCTGAGCACATTTTCTCGCATGGGAGACACAAAATGCTTCTTGAGATTCAACATTAATAATAGTTTGTTAACATTGGAAAGCCTTTGGCTGAACAATGTTATGACATTGTGGATTCAAAACTTGGCTTCTTTGAAAGGGAGCCCTCCTACACTGTTGGCGGGAATGTAAATTGGTACAGCCATTATGGAGAACAGTATGGAGTTTCCTCAAAAAACTAAAAATAGAGTTGCCGTATGATCCAGCAATCCCACTCCTGGGCATATATCCAGAGGAAACTATAATTTGAAAAGATACATGCACCCCAATGTTCATAGCAGCAGTATTCACAAGAGCCAAGACATGGAAGCAACCTAAATGTCCATCAACAGAGGAATGGATAAAGAAGATGTGGTACATATATACAGTGGAATGCTACTCAGCCATAAAAAAAGGATGAAATAATGCTATTTGCAGCTACATGGATGGACCTAGAGATGATCATACTAAGTGAAATAAGTCAGAAAGAGAAAGACAAATACCATATGGTATCACTTATATGTGGAATCTAAAATATGACATAAATGAACTTATCTACGAAACAGAAACAGACTCACAGACATAGAGAACAGACTTGTGGTTGCCAAGGGGGAGGGGGGCAGGGGAGTGTTGGATTGGGAGCTTGGGATTAGCAGATGCAAACTATTATATATACAATGGATAAACAACAAGGTCCTACTGTATAGCACAGGGAACAATATTCAATATCCTGTGATAAACCATAATGGAAAAGAATATGAAAAATAATGTATATGTATGTAGAGCTGAATCACTTTGGTGTACAGCAGAAATTAACACACATTGTAAATCAACTATACTTCAATAAAATAAATTTTTTAAAAAACTGCTTTGTAGTTGGTTGTAGTTTCCTCAGGTGTGATTTAAAGGGAACATTCTGTACACACTGATACCAGAAATCACATTTCTTCACTGTCCAGTTAACCCAGGTGCAAAACCACTAAAATTGTGTAAGCCATTAAAATCCCATGGAACAAGAGACTGGGAGAGGATCTTAGAGTCTGGTTTGAGCCAATCTGTCTCAGTTTTTAGCTCATAAGGAAACCAAGGCCCAGAAAAGGCAAGTGACTCTACCAAGGCCACCAGCAGTGTCTGGTCCTTTAAATTTTTCATGATATGATGGGTGATGGGAGCTGGGAGGGACCTGATGATCCATGATGGATCAAAAGCCATGATGATCTTTCTTGTGGAAGGAAAAGAGCCTCCAAATCTTCAAGATGATGATAACGAGAGAGCTGTCGTGAGGACTGAATGAGAGAGTGTATTTGAACAACTTAGCCCAGTGCTGGGCACGTTAAAATGCAGAAAAAACAAGGTCACCTGTGCCAGGCCCAAGAGAAGATGCTTCCACAGATGTTATCTCACAGCCACACTCTGTACCGTTCCCCTACCTTCTGAGCTTCCTTTCTCTGTTGCTGACCAATTCATTGAGATGCCCTAAAGGAGAGGCTCCAGGTTGCCGTGTGTGGTGGTCACCAGAACTGCCCCCAAGAGCCCTGCCTCTCCTCCATCAGGACACGTGACAGGATGCCACTTCCCCTCCCCATTTCCCGGCCAAAGACATGAGAGCAGCAGGGACTGAGTCCCCACCACGTGTGGTCCATTGCTCCTCTCTTTATCTCGGTCAAGGTGAGCCACCAAGTGTGAGGTGACGGCTCTTCCATCAGCCTGGTCCCCAATGGCAAACAGAGCCTCTACAGAGGCTTTGTAAACAAGAAATAAAACTTGGCTATCTCCAGCCACTGAGGTTCTGAGTCTGTTACCATGGCTTTAATCTAACTTATCCTGGCTGACACACTCTGGAATTATGAGGATAAGAGACGTCTTGTTTTTTTTCTTTATCCTTTGCACCCCTTTTCTACAGTTTCAAGCGGATCTTTCCTACACATCACACTAGCCCGGGACTGCTTTTTCTCCTAACGTTAAAGCATTTGCCAACCTGAAAGCTCTCCTCTCCTCCCCAACACTTGACCCCTTTAGACTAACAAGTGACCCCTGAATGAAGGGCAAGAAAGCAGTTCAAAGACTCCTCCCCTTCCCTCCCCACACCCTGCCTCCCTGGCCTCTGCCTAAACTAGCAATAGATGAAGCAGTTGTGTTTTAATAAAGAAAATTGATTTACCTTTTCAGCATTTTAGCAAATGGCAGTGCACACAGATCTCTAAAGACATATGCCCACAATTTGCAAAATTATTTCTCTATCGATCAGCATGGGTTTGTTTTTCATAGGTTCAGTCCATTAAGTAGTAACGTTCAGGTGGGTTATTGAGTCAAGGCTGTGAAGTCCTCAGTAAAGGCAGATACCTGTGGATTCCAGGACTGAGGGCTGTCAGGTGCGTAGCAGGATGCCTGGGACCTCCCAGGGCAGGAAAGAAGGCCCCGGAGAGTCTGGGAAAGAAGGTGATGCTCAAACTCCGAAGCGCCAGACTGTCTGACATTAGAATGTCACGCTGCTGGTGGCTCTGACAGCTCGAGCCCGCGAGATCGATGGTCGGCCTGGGCTCTTCGGTCTGACAAGGGCAAGAAATGCCGAGGGTGGGATCAGGGCCAAGCAGTCGGCAGCCTCTCCGATGTCATCTCACCACCTCAGTCCCTACCCAGCACGGGGCCCTTAACCCCACCTCCACCCCTTCCCTGGTTTTTGCATGTATCCCAGCAAGTGGGGCCTCTCAAAGGCCCGCGTTTTAGAAGAGTTCAGGAGGATAACCATTAAAATATTAACAGGTATTTTCTTGGGGCGGTAGCATAGAGCTGATTTTTATAGGTAAGAAGGCTTACCTATATTTTCTAACTTTTCATAGTGATCTCGTGCTGCCTTGATGATAAAAGCAAAAGCTTTAAAAAAAAAAAATCCAATGACCTGGTTGGCTCATGACTCAGTAGAAATCCGGCACACACGGGATATGCCCAAAGACTTGTCGAACTGCATGTGTGCTCTCTTAACGACTGTCACCCTACTTAATTAAAAACAAAAGCAAGAAAACAGGGGGGAAGGAAGGAAGGAAAGATGAAAAGGAAAGAAGGAAAAGAATGCAAGATGCCGTGAGCACTGTGTGCAGACACCGTGCTGGGTGCGGAGGGCGGAGATGAAGGTCAATGTTCCTGGAATCAAGGAAGCCGGGTCTGAAAGGAAAACAAGTGGAGATGGGGCCCAGGGCGCCGGCCAAACCGTGAGCAAGGGAAGTGAGAAGCTATGAGTCCTGCAAGAAAGGGAATCAGGGAGAGGAGTAAAAAAGGTATCTTCAAAAAGGTGGCGTTTGAACAGGAGACTTGGTACTAAGAGAGGAGACAGTATAAGGGGTTTACCCCCATCCTGTTGCAGAGAAGACTGCTAAAGAGTAAAGTTGTTTTCAAACCTCAAGAAGAGGATGGACCTGTGATGTGGAATTCCAGGCCCTGAAACAGAAGGCAGAGAGGTACCTGGGCAGGGACCTTGCCTCAAACCAAGCCCTGTGAGAAGTGCCTATTCTGCGTCTCCAGAAAAACGGCCTCATTCAGAGGGGCGCTGTCCTTGCCTGTCCAGGCAGGAGAATCACTGCCTTCCCCCAAAGAATACGGGATTGCATGCTTTCTATCGCTTGCCCTGTATCCTTTTACTTTTCTGCTCCTAGTACCAAGATCCACCCTCCGTTTGGAGGACAAAAAGCAAAGTAGCCTGACAGCTAATTGCTTTTTCAGGGGGAAGACATCCCTCTCTTCTGAGCAAATATGGACACAGGATGTTATTCTAGGAACTCTTCATCTCTGTGTAGTTACTTGTGTGATTCAGTGATATTTGCTCTTTCAATCACCCAACAAGGATTTCATGTATTCATTCAACAAATATTTACCTGCAGATATGTTTAATGAATGCTTAGGTGCGATGTGATCTTTACTACTCAAACCCTACGAATGTCTTCCATGTTACGCGGAATGAAAGCCAAAGTCCACATTGTGGTCCCTGAAGCTTCTGTGATCTGGGCCATACAACCTCCCTGAAAGCATCTCTGCTCTCTTCACTCCTTCCTTCCGGCTACACCGGCCACCTTGCTATTCTCCTATTCCTCAAGCACCCAAATATATTTCTGTTGTGCTTAGCTTTTTGCTTCTAGCCTGAAGACCTCCCCCAACCCCCAATATACAAGGCCAAGGACAGCTATCTCCCGTGTCTGCCTTCAGACAGCCTTTTCATGCCCTTACAATGCCTTCAAGCCTTTGAAATGTTACCTTATCAGAGACGCCTTCCCTGGCCACCCGCAAGCCAGAGAACCAACTCCCCACCACTGTGCATCCTCTTTATCATGCTGTGTTTCTTCCGTAGTACTTCTAACAATTGTCATAACATATGTCCATCTGTTTAATCATTATTGCCTAGATTCTCCCAACCCAATGCCAGCCCGTGAGAGCAGAGACTTTGTCCACCATTGTGTGCCCAGTGCCTAGCACAGCCCAGCATACAGTAGCTGCTCAATAAACATTTGTTCAACGACTTAACGAATATGGGTATCAGGGCTGGGACTGGGTGGGAGCTACAGTCATACAGTGGGTTTCTGTGCTGCCCACCATCTCCACGACCAGCTCCGTTCCTTCATTTAAAGGAGAGCAAGCTGGTGCGTCTGCAGGCTGACAATAAGAAGTGTCTGAGTGAAACTCTCGGGCCTGACTACTGTCAGAGACAAGACACAGAACTAAATGATCCATTGTTGGGTTCCAGTCTGACAGTTCCCATCTAACCTGTGAGTGCCGGGGTAATTGGATTGGTAATGGGATACAGAGACTTTCACCTTGAGGTCACTGCCTCACTTCCAGCCCAAGGGACGGCTGTGGCTGAAAGTCACTGCTCTTGGGGAAGAGTTCCAAGATCACCAGGAAACGTCGGAATCTGAGTTTCCACTGAAGACTGTGCCCAGTTTCAAGGAGAGAGCTTGCGCGTCTATTTCCACACTGTCCTGCACCCGTGATCCCCTAGAGGGTAACGTGAGGCCTTGGCAGAAGTCCTACCCAGGGCCACAGAGGAATACAGGAGGCCTGGCCAGGCCCAGGAGCCCCGACTCTTCCTCAGAAGCGCCCCCGAAACATGGAGGTGTCACGGGCCAGAGGGCACTCGGGCTACGACTTTACCTTTTCTTTTTGCCTTTTCCCATGTAACAACCAATGGGTAGAAACTCTGGCCTAATGGTCGGATTGTTCCACCTGGTCATAAAGAGCAGGGGGAAGACCAGGGCTCTGAAGATTGAAAACGTGGTTTTGCAGCCTGGATTGCACTTCCCTGGTTATGTAATCCTGGACCGATGAGTTCACTTTTTTGCATTTCCCTTTTCTCATCCATAAACTGAGATAAAAACACATGCCTTGCAGCACTGTCGTGAAGGTTAGAACTGCTGCATCTAATTCATTCAGCAGACTGTCTCACGCACAGTAGGTGCTCAAGAAATTGTAGCAACTAATCAATAGAGACCCTCCTCCCAAGAGGAGGAAAAAGATGTGTCCAAAAGGTCCATTGATGTATCATTTATCAACGGCTGATTGAGGACCAACTAAGCAAAGGGCACAGTGCTGGGTGCTAACTAAACAGCTGGTTTGCCTAGAGTAAACAATGGGGGCTCAGCCCCAAAGGGCCACTGTTTCAGGATACTCTTACAGAAGTCAGGAAATAATCACATCTCCACAAAAACCACAGGCGATGGACATTTAGGTTGCTTCCATGTCCTGGCTATTGTAAACAGAGCTGCAATGAAGGGTGGGAGGGAGACACAAGACGGGGGGGGGGGGGGGGGGGGGAGGGGGGTGTGATATGGGGATATACGTATATGTATAGCTGATTCACTTTGTTATTCAGCAGAAACTAACACACCATTGTAAAACAATTATATTCCAATAAAGATGTTTAAAAAAAAAAAAAAACCCCGCAGGCAAAGGGCACTCCACTTGCGAACAGGAAGGGTCCCTGAGGGCAGGGAGTTAAGTCTTGTTCACTCATCTCTGCCTGGCCCTCCCCCCTGTTACAGGGCTGCGTGTGCAGTAGGTATTCAACATATATTTGACCAATTTAAAGAAGAGCGAAAGGGATGCAGGCAGAAGGAAAGTCTGCGGTCTTACAAACTCCTTCCTGTACCACCAGAGCTAGTTCTCTGGGGATCCACGGCAAATTCCCCACCCCGACCCTGTAGCCTGTCCTGCAGGATCCTCAGTCAGGCTGGGCATGTGGCTGCAGGGCTGACAACGGTGGCCAGATTTTGGACATGTGACTGCACTACAGGCTGCAGGAACAGGAGGCAGGTGGGCTGAGGGAGGTGTCTCCCTGCTGTATAAGCCGGGCCATCTGGGCACACGGCCGGGCCGGGAGAGGGCTGGACGGGGGCTGCGAGCAACCCTAGCGCCCCAACCTGTCCCGGCCTCCCTGCACCTGCAGGCCTCAGGTGACAACCCGAATAAGAGTTTGTCATATTCTGAAAGACATATAAACGAAGCACAGAGAGTTCTCACTCTCCTGCTCCAGGAGGGCGGCCAGCTCAGCACCTGAGCCCAAGGGGGCAGACAGGGAAACCGGAAGGTGGGCAGGGACGCTTGTCAATGGAACGAAGGGAAATTCTCACCCCACCAGCTAGACTCAGAAGAGGAAGAGCTGCCCCGCTTCCCTTCTCCCCTCAGAAGAGACGGTCCTGATTTAAAAAAAAAAAAAAGGGACTTCTCTTGCGGTCCAGTGGTTAAGACCCTGTGCTTCCAATGCAGGGGGCGCGGGTTCGATCCTTGGTTGGGTAACTAAGATCCCACATACCAAAAAAAAATCAAAAAAAAACAGCGAGAAGGTCCTGGAAGATCCTGGTCTGTGGGGTGGAGCCTCGTCTCTGGGCCATGCCTTCTCCATCACAGGAGTACAGTAACCCTGGCCCTCCTCAACCCCCACAGGAATCCCAGGAAGATAAAACAAGGGGGCACCTGTGGGGACCCTGGAAGCATAAGCACAAGCTGGTGTGTGTGCTGCTCCGACCCCAGCTCCTCTGGGGTCCTCGGAGGAGGTTCCTGTCCAGACGAGCAGCAGCTGGACCAGCACCGACAGCAGGAACTGGAGACTTGAGTGGAGGTCAGCACCACCAGACCCAGCGTGAGCAGAGCTGCAGTGTGGGGAAAGGGTGTCTTTGCCCCGCCTTTAGCCCAAGGCCCATGACCCCTTCTATCCAAGGCTCCAGGGCTTCTCCCAGTGACGACTGGGGCCACCCGTCCAGGAGACACCTGCCTTTGCAAAGGCCACCTGGAAAGGACACGATACCTAGTTCACCCACAGCACTAGTCTCTGTACCAGTGGAAGTTCAGCCGAGGGACTCCCAGATGGGGGTTCCGTTCGAGAGGGAAGATTCTACCTGTCGACCTTGAACAATCACGGTCCCTAGTGAAGCCTCCAGCCTCCAAGTCGACGCAGGCAACCCTGCGATTTCCCTCTGCCTGCTTTCCTCTGTGCGTCTGGGGCTTGCGTTTCCTCCCCCACTGACCACACATGTGCTGTTGCCTCCGGGTGCATTCAAAGCAGAGATTTCACAGAAGGCAAAAGTGAGCTCCAGGAAGGAGAGCAAGAAGGGCTGGAGCGGGGAGGGGAGAGGGGGAGGGCTGCTTTCCAGTGATGCATTTTGGGAACAGCAAGGACACATGTGAACCCTATTGGTTTTGTGCAAATTAAACCACTAATCCACGTCCTGTTTTGGCAACACAGGCTACCTCACATCTGTATGCCTTACCTACAATCTGTAAAGCTAATTTGTTAAACAGCTTTCTTCTCCCATGGGAAGGAGGTCATTGGTCACAGAAGATTGATTAAGCTCTTGGAGAATCAACACTAATGAAAATCAACACTGCCTAATGAGTGTTTTTATGGCAGCCTCATAAAAAGAATTTTGAAAGAAGAAACAAATAAACAAAAACAGCAAGAAAGGCCAGAAGCCTTCCCTCCTTTGTCTCTCAATCCTTGTTGTAAACTCAGTATCAGGACAGCGGTAGAAACCCCCTGGGCTATGCCAGCCTTCGAACCCCTCTACCCAACACTTGATTCACTGGCATCAGGTATGAAAAGTCTGTGTATGTGCGTACATTAGTTCCAAAGACATGTCCTTCCGTTCAGGCCAACTGTTGTGCAGAGAGAAGAGAAATTCCGGTAGGAAACATGCTGTTTGAATGCCAGCACCATTTACTGTGTGATCTTGGGCAGGGCATCTAACCTCTCTGACCCTATCTGTATATCTCTACAATGGGGATTCTAGCTTCCCCTGTATCTCCCCCAGGAAAGTTGTTGCAGTGAAAATCACATAAGCTAGTGTGTGTAGAAATTTTTTTAACCATCAAGGCCTCTGTAAATAGGATTCTTGTTTTAAGGCACTGCTGGGTAGTGGGTAATAGGCCATAGGTGGGAGTCACACAAACTGGGTTTGAATCCAGGCTTACAGGTTGGCTCACTAGCTTACCAGCTGCATGACCTCAAGCAAGCTACCTAACCTTCCTTAAGCCGTGCCTTCTCCATCTCTGAAATGGAATCACCACAGCTTTGTACTTTCAGAGTTGGGGGAGGATTGAAGGGAGTAAAGAATGCAGTGTGCTTAGGAGAGAACCTGGCCCATGATGAACAGTTCAGAGAGAGGAGTTGTTGTGATTAGGGTTCTCATTCTCCCTCCTCTACCAGCCAGCACCAGCCTACCCACAGACCAGATGGGAGAGACCCATGGATCCACACGGAAGCCACACGGAAACAGACAGCTGGGCAACACCTGCTCCCCTCGGGGCTCTGGGCTTGAGAGCAGAAGGGTGGGAGGAGGGGAAGGATGGGAAAAAATAGGGATGCTCAACTGTAACAGGGAGACACCTGAGACGTCTCTAAGTAACTGTGACTTGGGAGGATGGTTTAAGGGAGACGATGGGCAACTCTTTTCCACTGCTGTAACTGTAACAAGAAAATAGGCTGAAACTGAAAAAGGAGTGTTTTAGATGAAGATGTGACGACCCAAGAGGGAAAAAAAGGGAGGGAGGAAGGAAGGAAGGGAGGGAGGGAGGGAGGGAGGGAGGGAGGGAGGGAAAGAAAGGAATATATTATCAGAAGGAACTTTCCACCCCCCCACCGAGGATGCTTTTTGTTAAATAAATATACAAAGAAAATGAATCAGTAAAAAAATCTGTTCTCTCCTACTTTTTCCATTTTGTTTTTCCAGTTCTTCACATCTCTAATTTTACCTAAATGATAATTTTATGAGCAAATCAAGTTATACATAATACATTTTATGTTTCTTCTTAGCGAAATGATTTTAGATATGTAAATTGTACTACAAAAATAAATATTGCATGTTATTCTAATTCGTCACCAAATTTACATTCCCCACCACCAAATTCTCTAACCCTCTATCTCTGATGGTTTTCAGGTTTCTAAGACCTTGACATTTATATGTTTCACGTGGGTCTAAGGGAGAAGTGACTTCACATTAGGTTAGATGGTGCAGTGAGTTAACTGGCAAGGTTCTAAAATCTCTTTGGCAAATATCATTATTTCATCTCTGGACCAGTGATGGATATAATTGTATGGAATCGAGTAGAATGAAATCTGATGGGCCTCCTACATTTCTGTGGCAAGACTTTCAAAGCCTCTCCACTATGTATAACATCTTCTTCAGACTCAGGCATATTTGAAATCCCACCAAGACCCAGCCTCCTTCTCTGAGGAGCATGTCCAGGCAAATGGGCGTGTGAATTCCCCCCAGGCCTCAGGGCAGAGAGGCGTGGCAGCTGCCCCTATCTTGGCCATATTTCTAGACGCTCTCTGTGTTCATAATGGTATCGAATCCCTCGGGGAAATATAGTGAGGCTGTATAGCCAAGAGCTTTGGCCTCTGATCCCCAGGCTGAATTCTGGTTCATCTTCTGGACACCCTGGGTATTAAAAACTGCTGGTTAGTTAATTTATAGAGAGCTCTGTCGTTCAATATGGTAACTGCTAGCCTTCTGGGGCTATTTAAATTAATAAAACTAAGTAAAATTAAAATTTCAGTTCCTCAGTTACACTGGCAACATTTCAACTGCTACCCATGCAGCCCATAGCTTCCACACCAGACAACACAGGTATAAAACATGCCCATCATCAAAGAACACTCTACCGGACAGCATTGATTGGGAGGAACATTGTAAGTGAGGAAAGTAGTCATAGTTAAGTGCCTGCCGTACACTGGGATCTCTGTACTGCAGTAGTTCGTTAAATTATGAGATAATCTACAGCAAACGATGTCATCCTCACTTTCCAGATGAAGAACTGGAGGCTCGAGAAGGTTAATCTGCCCGGAGTCCCCCTAGTTAGTGGCAAAGCTGGTAAATCTAGGACTAGCCTTGAAACTCAGCTACAGTCTTATGATGGGACCAAAAGGATAAGATAGAGCAGGTGTATATGGATGCAGAGGGGGCAGATGGTGAAGGATTGGGCCAGAAATGCAAATAGCTAACTTTAGTAGAAGCAGCAGCCCCCTTTCCTCACCAGGCACCTCCAAGGGAGGAGCAGAAGCTGCCACCTTCACGGAAAGGTCAGCCTTGTTCCACACGGGAGGAAGGACTGAGAGTCCCTCAAGACTACATGGCCGAGGACTGTGGAAAAGTGCAAGATGGGGATCAGGTAACATCACTGGCTGAAAATTCATCCTCATAGGGGTCCTCCAGGGGGTTCCTGGGCTCAGCCCTCTGTCACTGGGGCTCGAGAGGAACGCGGTGACATTAGGACAATGACAGAAGGTCTGTGTAACAGAACCCAGGTTGCTGGTAGAGACTTGGAAGTGTGGGTCTCATGCCCTGTGAGGTGTTGCTATGGAAACAGCTGCACAACAGGGTCCACATGACCTGTTTACAGAGAGCTTCAGCAGCCAGAGTCACCTGGAGCAGCCCCTCACATCCTCTGAAGAGTGAAGGATGCTTGGTACCTCTCTTCTGAGCAGCGGTGGTGTGGGCCAATCAGAAAAGTCCATGAGTGGCTGCAACAGCTGTTTTGAGACTGCTGAGTGGCAATGCCTCATAGCAGCTGGTCGCTGCAGCACACATCACAGTGGCTTTGGTTGGGGGTCCAGGATGCTTGGGTTGGGGATGGAGACCATGACCCAGGCAAAGGAGGCACAGTGGATGGAATGTTGGGGGCTCAGGGAAGGAAGGAGTAAGAAGATCCTGCTGGATGATGAGATGACATCCACGGTCGGCTTTCCAAGGAGCACAGCCTATGGTTCCCGTCAAAGAACTATATGGGCATGGTGTGCATGGTTGATGGTTTGTCTCCCCTACTACATCCCAAGCCCCCTAGGAGAAGGATCCCTGTGTAGGTTACCCTTTCCAGCCTCACCTCCATTCACAGAACAGGGAAGACACTTGGTAAATGCCCTGTTTCTTAATGCTCACCCAAACCAGAATTCCTCAAAGTTCACTTCATGGAAAACGAGCTCTGAAAGATGCTAATGAGTATTTTTTTTTAAGTGAAGGAAATAAAGAAAAAGAAAACCTTCCATGGTCAACTTAGTCTGGAAAGCATTGGATTAAACAAGGTTCAACGGGACAATTTACTGTACGATTTCTCTGAGCCTTTTACATGATAATGAGGGGAATACAGAAAGCAGCACTTCCTAACCCTAACTGGCCGCGCCATCCTTTTTCCGCAGAGCTTCTTGTGGGGCTATTGCTCTGCAGAAGCACCGATCAAGACCTCAAACTTCAGCTCACTATTGCAGGCTTTAGATAAGGTAAGTACGCCGCTCTGGAATTGACTGGCCAATCAATAAATCGTACCACCATATAAAACATCACCGAGGCACACCATCCCCGGGTTTATTTATCCATGTAGGCAACTAAAGAGCGCCTCACCTGTATTAACGTTGGTCCCAAGGATATACATTTCTTCTTTCTGTTTCCATCCCAATGATACAATGATTACCAGCCTTGTAATCAGCCAAATTCATCACCGCATCAACAATGAATTAATTTAGCTCTTAATATTTTGAGCATCTGCTATGTGCAAAGTATTGTGTTATACAACCTGGGGAAAACACATTTGTAAGAGATGAAAAGGTTCTCCCAGCTCTCCAAGAATCTGCAACCTAACTGGGGAAGTAAGAAACAGACATTCCCCCCTCCCCAGGGTATCTGCTCCCCGTTGCTGCTCACAACTGCACCTTCAGATGCCTTCTCTCTGTTCCCTTTACTCAATTATATTTCTCCAAACGCCTTCATTTTCACAATCTCCACTGGATATAGCTCTGTGTTTCGGGGGCTGTGTACAGTATGTATTATTCATATGCTTGCTGGTTTCTGAACAACTTATGAAAACCAACTAGAGATTAATTCATAAAAAATAAGCCTTTTTTCCTTTCTCCCTTTACAGGACCCAATCTGTTTCTCTGCACCGTTAGTTGCATTGGCGGACTGGGTTTCTGCTCTCCCCCTGCCCTCATTCTGTAGGAAAATCATGTCTCTTTAGTATTGCTGCCACACATCCTTTCATGGGCCTGAAATATATACCATTGTGTTCTGACTTTTGTTTTGTGCAGAATCCCTTTCATGCTCTATCTTCTGCAAGGTCCCTCTGTCTTGGCAGCCAAAGACACTTCTGTTTGCAGCCAGGAGATTTCTATTGTACTTTGCAGTTACGAGTTTTTTGTTCTGCGAGGTGGCCTTTTGTAGTTGAGTTTGCTAATGTTTCTAACTGAAAACAGAAACAGCCACACTTCATCAGCCTCATTCTTCTCTAAGACACGGCTGTCAAGTCCACTGAGGGAACCATGATCCTCCCTGCTCACGAGGGATAAGGTGAGCTCAGATCAGCAGCAAAAGGAATCCATGTGTTACACATCCAAGGTGGAAGAAGCAGAGGTCTTTGAACGCTGGGAATGTTAATCTTCTGAATGGCAAACACTTGAAACATTTTTCCACCGGGGAACATGCTCACTACTCTCCCTCCTCAGCTCTTCCCTCCTCCTGCTCCAGGGTGGCCACCACCGTGAGGCTCCTCTGATTCCCAACAGAGCTTATGCATAGACTTTAGACACAATGAGGTCCCTTCCCTGCCCAACTCGCTAAATGTCACTCTCCGTTATAGACACAACTTCAACTTCACTGTGGTCACAAACCATATCTGTCCCACTCTCCAGCACCTCACACCCAACTTATAGTTGGGATTTGGGACTCAAAAAGTGTCTATTGAATGAATAAATCCACTGATCTCTTGAGACTTAGCAGCCCAGGCTTTGAAGGAAGCTGTCGGGCATGTCCGCTGCCTCCCATCCAGCTATCACGCCTCTGTCACTTCTCGCGGCCACCGTTCTCCAGGAAGCTGGAAGGGCAGTAGATGTGGAATAGACTGCGGTCTGTGAGGTGGCGAGGAAGTAATGAAAAGGCACTGACCCATGGGGACACAAGGCAACCCCACACGCAGTGCATCAGTTCAAGAGGAAAGGCACTCTTGGCAATTGTGACACAAAAATCACCTAAGTCGTTCTGGTCTTGCGTGATGGTTCAAACTCCTCTCCTGGAGGGGGTGTGTGTGTGTGTGTGTGTGTGTGTGTGTGTGTGTGTGAGATATCCTTCTGGTTTGCTATCTCAAATCAACTCTCTTTTAGAATTTTCTCTCACTTTTCAATTTTTTTTAAACATACACCCTTACACACATGGTTGTCATTTTCTTCATCTCCCCTTCCATATTTTAATTCATTATCCTATGTCCTTCACCGCTACATTCTAAAACACACTTTTATATCCACATCATTGTACACTGAAAGCTTACTTCCCTTTCTTAGATGTCTTCCTTCCTTCCTTCCTTCCTCTCTCTTTCTCTCTCTTTCTTTCTTGTTTTTGTTTCTTTGTACTCTTGACTCTACCCCCTCCTTTGACTAATTACAGTTTATTAGTTGTTATGGCAACTCTGAGGGCTCTCAGTCCTTCTCTCTTGTGATGTGGCTGCAAATGAAGATGCCAGCAAAATAAAGACGGGTATTACTCTTCCCAGTCTCTTCCCCAAGCCCTTTCCCATCCTCATTATTATCTCTACGTGACAGTCCCCATCCGCCCCCTACATACAGGTAACAAAGAAAAAAAAAACAGGTAAATAAAAGGCTATGTCTCCCTGCTCGTCCACAGTATTACTTCCGACTATAACAAACATGGAACCATAGAAGGCTTGAGCTGGAAAAGAGAGTCATGATTTGTGGGGCCTTGGAATATATGGGACCTTTACAGGCAGCTTCTCGGTGTCGGAATAGCAATCGCCACAGCAGGCCAAACGTGTTAGTGGAGACAAGTGGCACATTCAGTTCTAATTCTCTCTGGCTTCAGCTCCTGCCGTTCATGCCCGACCTAAGACCCCTATGGGGTGACGCAGATCACTGCTCATTAGAACTACCTCATTCCCTTAACGCTAGCCAAGCTCCTGTCTGAATCAGGACTGAACTGCCTACTTACCAAATTCATAGAAAGATCTCCAAACTTTTCACTAAATGATTCCAGACCCCATGCTCCACCCCCCTTTAGCAAAGCACTTCATTTCTACATGTCTTCCTAACAAGTTACTTTGCTGTCACATTTTCTCTGACGTCTGTCACCTTGGTATCTAAGCACTCTGGCAAATTCATGAGGCTAAAAACAAACACTTATGTGGGAAGGGGGAAGAAGGCTCTTCTCTTCGCTCTCTCATCTCCATAGGGACAAAGCAGCACGAAGAGGCTATGATTCTCCAAGGTCATTCTGTGCACAGACAGCTAAGCAGCCAGGAAAAGACTGCAGAATCCTACCTCCAGTCCCTGACCTCCATAATTCAACAACACTCTGTCTGGAGTCAGTGTCTCTACAGAAAGTACCAAATGAGAGTTTGTAGCTGCTAGCCATAGGCAGGAAGGGCTCTTCACAAAAATCAAGCGTGCCTCCTTGCCTTCCAAGCTCTGGATCTTGCCTCTTTCTCGCTGCTGAGTATTCAACCCCTCTTTCAACTTTAATATTTGGTGGCATTAACTGAACTCTTCAGAGGTTTCATTCATTTATCAAATCATTCAGCCATTATTAATTGTTCCACAGGCAAACAAATGTTTGAGATGGGTAAGACACTACATATCCTCAAGGATCTGTAGTCCAGAAAGAAGAGATGAGATATATACATGCAAAAAATATATATATATTTACTGAGAACCCACTGTTAGCTATTCGAGACTCTGAAAAGAGAGCAACGGATAAAACCCACAAGGACTCTGTTCTAATGGACCTGACCATGCTAGTGTGGAAAACAGATGAAAAACAAACAGATAAGTAAGTAAGATCCATTACATTAAAACATAATACAAGATGAAATGTGATAAAACGTAATAGAGAAATAGATGAAGTGCTCAATATTTTTTTCTCATGAGATTTTTTGTAGCTGAACCAAAAGTACGATCTAGTTTTGGAATTGGGTTTGTAACACCCCAGGCCTCTGAATGTAAAATCTTCTTCTCTAATAAGCAAATACTACTGCAATTGTTGCATTTGTCCATTGGTGACCTATGCAGAGCAAGAGACTCAGCACCTATAACAGACTAATGACCAAAAACTTTAGAATAACCTGGAGGCTGTTGAAATATAAATAACCCAATTCTAGCAGAGAATGGGTAAAAATATATACATAAAGGATCCGTGAGAACTACTGTATTTCACTGGCCACCTGACTGCTATTCAAAAGAGAATGGAATTTTCTACCCTAATTATTTAATCAGATTCCCTTGTAGTTGCTGAAAATCAAAGTAACAACCCTAACTTCTTTGTCTTTAGAAGTGAGATTTTAAAGTTTTAAAAATATTAAAATGTTCAGGAACACACTAGATGGTGACTTCTCTTCCAACATTCAATATTTCATTAGTCCACTTTATCTGTCCCTCGTGATGCAGTCAGTGGGCAACATAGAAACTTTAGCTCTTCAAACAAATGGCTTCAAAGAAACTTGCTACCCAGCTCCGTTGTATACTCTCTGCTGACCAAGAAGCTGCCATTCAGAATAGTCACCAACCCCTCACCTGTACAGGGATCCAGGAAGATAATGAATGTTACCAACATTCAGGGGAGGTATTGTACTGGATGTATTTCGAACACGGGAAAAGTGGGCCAATTCTGAAAGTGGCTGGTGTTATAGTCTTGATGGCAGAAAAGGAAGGAAAGAAGGGAGGGAGGGAGGGAGGCAAGGAAGGAAGGAGAGAGGGAGAAAGAGATGAAGGGAAGAAGGAAGAGTGGAGATAAAGAAAGAGATGGGGAGAAAAAAAAGGAGAAAAAGAAAGAAAAACTATGTATCCAAAATGACCTGAAGCAACTGTGAGACTTTCAGTTTTAGCTTCCCACTGTACACAACTATAAAACCGAGTAAATGTACAAGGAAACTCTTTACAGGCATTGGACAGCAGGAAGCACAGAACCATAATCCTGGAGGAGGAAAGCATACAAGGTGAACTTCCCATTTGCATATGCTTTCTGACCAGGAATACTTTTCATAAAATGGCACAGCGAAGTGGAGCTCGAGCAGAGCTCTCTGGAAACAGAGATCAGTGTTCAGGATGAGCGACGCTCCTCAAATTTACAGGACAGGATAAAGGAGAGAAGGGAGCTACACAGAAGGGTGACTTCAGAAGGGGTGAGTGTCCACAAGGCCTAGCAGAGAATGGGTGCTCTGGGAGATGGAGATGAGTGGAGATATCAGAAGTCACAGAATTCTAGGAGACAGTAAAGATATCTCACTGAGAACCTTAGGCATTCCGCTGAGACCTCAGAAAGGGCATCCCTTAAGAGTAAGGACCAGGTTCTAAAGTAAGAGCCGCACCCTAGGACTAAAGACAATCTGAATTGGGTCCACCTTAATAAAGAAGAAGAACAATCCTAACAGGGCCAAAAGGACCCACCAGTAACTTAACTGCTTACTAGAATAAAATTCAACTTTCTTTTTAAAAGGACAACATAACCCAGTCTCCTTATGATGCATTACCCACCGAGTCCAGCATACAATAAGAAATTATTAGATATGCAAGGAAGCAGGAAAATGTGACCTATAATCGAAGGGAAAAAGTAGTCAATAGAAACAGACCCTAAGGTGACCCAGATTTGGAATTTGTAGACAAGGACTTTAAAGTGGCTATTAATAAATATGTTCAAAAATAGTATAACTATAACCAAGTAAATATATAAAAGTTTAAGGAGAGATTAAAAGGATTAAATGGAGATTCTAACGCTGAAATTACAATATCTGAAGTGAAATGTATTGAATGAGCTTAAGTACAGAACAGAGACTTCAGAAGAAAGGGTCAGTGAGCTTATGTGATAGACCCATATTTATTATCCAAACTGAAGAAGAGAGAGAAAAAAACTTTTTTAAATAAAATAATTTAGAATCCTTGTTCTGTGAAACAGTCACAAGTGTTATACACATAGTTCATCTCCAGAAGAAGAAAAAAACATGGAGAAGAAAAATATTAAAGAAATAATAACCCAAACCTTCCCATATAAACCAAGAATTCTGAAGTTCAAGTCCAAGGCCAGTGAACTCATGAAGAATTTAAAAACAAACGCAAAAATGTATGTACATCATATTTAAATTACTGAAATCCAAATAGAAATAGAAAATCTTTAAAAAGCCAGTGGAAAATACATTACAGACAGTAGAACAATGATACAAATGATGCCTGATTTCTCATCAGAAACACTGAAAGCTAGAAGACAAAAGAGCAAATTCTGTAAAGTGCTTAATGGAAAAAGAAAACAAAACAAAATCCCAAAATTACCTAAAATTTTATATTTAGCAAAACTAATCTTTAAAATAAAAGTGAAGGTGAAATAAACATATATTTAGGTAACTGGAAACTGAAAGAATTCATGTTCAGCAGACCTTCACTACAGTTGCACTAAAAGTTCTTCACACTGAAGAATGGAACTTCTGATATACAACAAGGAATGAAGAGCCCAGGAACAGATAAATAACTAGACCAATATAAACAACATTATTTTTTCTTCTCTTAATTACTTTAAAAAACAGCTGACTTTTTAAAGCAAAAATAAAACAATTATTTTCCGGTTTTAATACATTTAAAAGTAAAATACGTGAAAACAGTAGCACAAAAGATGAGGGTAAATGGAATTGTACTCTTAACGACATGTGATGAGATGCAATATTAACTTTAAGTACACTGAGAAGTTAATTTCTAGAACAACTCTGAAAAAATACAAAGAGGCATGGCTAAAAAGCCAACAGAATAAATGAAATTGAATTCTAAAATATCTGGAATTCAAAAGAAGGCAGGAAAGGAGATACTAATAAACAAAATAGAAAGATGAAACAAGTGGAAAATAAATAGCAAAATGGTAGATTAAATCCAAAATCTTCATTAATTACACTAAAAAGCAAGTGGATTACAACTCCAATTAAGGGAAGAGATTTTCAGACTGGGCAAAAAAGCAAGACTCAATCATATGCTATCTACAAGAGATGTTACTATAAATATAAAATCCCCGATACACTGAAAGAAAAAGAATGGGACAAGATAAGTCACATAAACAGTAACCAAAAGAGGCTTGCATAGCTATACTGCTAACAGAAAAACCAGATATCTTGACAAGGAATTACCAGAGAAAAAGAGAGAAATATCACAGTGATAAAAGAGATCAATTCTTCTGGAAGCTAGAACAACCTGTCAGTGCTTGTAAAAACAGAGCATCAAAATACATGAAGCAGGAAATGACATAAATAAAGGGAGAAATAGGAAAATACATAGAGTTAGAGATTTAAAAATCCCTCAATCAGAAATTGTTAGAAAAACTAGAGAAAAAAATCAATAAGGAAACACAAAGATTTGTACAACACTAAAAACTGCCTTGATCTAATTAAGATTTTTAGAATAATATAACCATAAAACTATGGAATACACATATTTCATGTGTACATGATATAACATATGTACACATATATGTCAATATAGACTACATATTGGACCATAAAATAAATTTCAATACATTTCAGAAGGTTGAAATCTTGCACATATGTCCTCCGACAACAAAGGATCAAATAAGAAAATAATAAAAACATGTAGAAATACTTGAATATTTGGAAATTAAGCAGCATGCTTCTAAACAATCCATGAATCAAAGTACGACTCATAAGAGATATTAGAAAATACCTTGAATTGAATGATAATAAAAATACAACATGTCCAAATTTATGTGATGCCTCTAAAATGGCGCTAGGAGAGAAATTTATTACTTTAAAGGCTTATATTAAAAGTAAAATAAATATTTAAAGTAAGTGATCTAAGTTTCCATTATAAGAAGCTAGAAAAAAAAGAGAATGTTAAACCCAAAATAAATAGAAGAAACACAGAACACAAGATAATCTTTGAAAGATTGATAAAATTGAGAAAATCTGAGCAAGAATGATCAAGAAAAATAGAGACTAGTTTAATTATCATTTTCAGAAATAGAAAGGGGACTATCACTGCAGATCCCACAGACTTATAAACAGCATAATAAGGAACATTATAACAACTTTATGCCAATAAATTTAACAACTTAGATGAACTGAACAAATTCCTTGAAAACACAATTTTGTAAAACTGACACAAAAATATAGAAAATAAAAGTAGCCCATATCTAGCTTTTTTAATGTGAAATTCATAACCAAAAAGAAAAGTTACAGTCCAGATGGTTTACCAGTAATTATATGACATACTTAAGAAATAACGAAGTCATTCACAACCTCCCTCAGAAAATGAAAAAAAGAAGGACCATGTTACATTTGGTTCATGAAGTCATCAAAATCCTCATTTCAAAACCTTAAGACATTTTAAGTAAGAAAAATTGTGATCAAATATCCCCCCTGAACAAAGACACAAAAACCCTTCACAAAATATTAGCAAATCAAACCCACCAATATATAAGGATTTCAAATTATGTCCACACAGAGTCATATATACCAGGTCATATGTACCATTACACCTGGAAAGCAAGGTAGTTTTAACATTCAAAAACCAATCAATAGAGGAGACCTTCAAGATAGCAGAGGAGCAACATGTGGAGATCACCTTCCTCCCCACAAATACATCAGAAATACATCTACATATGGAACAGCTCCCTCCAGAACACCTACTGAACGCTGGCAGAAGACCTCAGACCTCCCAAAAGGCAAGAAACTCCCCACGTACCTGGGTAGGGCAAAAGAAAAAAGGAAAAACACAGACAAAATAATAGGGACAGGACCTGCACCTCTGGGAGGGAGCTCTGAAGGAGGGAAAGTTTCCAAACACTAGGAAGCCCCTTCACTGGCAGAGACAGGGGGTGGCGGGAGGGAAGCTTCAGAGCCATGGAGGAGAGCGCAGCAACAGGGGTCCAGAGGGCAAAGCAGAGAGATTCCCGCACAGATGATCGGTGCCGACTGGCACTCACCAGCCCGAGAGGCTTGTCTGCTCAACCGCCGGGGCAGGTGGGGGCTGGGAGCTGAGGCTCGGGCTTCGGAGGTCAGATCCCAGGGAGAGGACTGGGGTTGGCTGCGTGAACACAGCCTGAAGGGGGCTAGTGCGCCACAGCTAGCCAGGAGGGAGTCCAGGAAAAAGTCTGGACCTGCCTAAGAGGCAAGAGACCATTGTTTCGGGTACGCGAATAGAGGGGATTCAGAGCACTGCCTAAGCGAGCTCCAGAGACGGGTGCAAGCCGCGGCTATCAGCGCAGACCCCAGAGACGGGCATGAGACACTAAGCCTGCTGCTGCAGCCACCAAGAAGCCTGTGTGCAGCACAGGTCACTTTCCACACCTCCCCTCCCGGAAGCCTGTGCAGCCCGCCACTGCCAGGGTCCCAGGGTACAGGGACAACTTCCCCAGGGGAACGCACGGTGCGCCTCAGGCTGGTGCAACGTCACATTGGCCTCTGCCACCGCAGGCTCGCCCTGCATTCCATACCCTTCCCTCCCCCCAGCCTGAGTGAGCCAGAGCCCCCGAATCAGCTGCTCCTCTAACCCCATCGCGTCTGGGTGGGGAACAGATGCCCTCAGGCGACCTACACACAGAGGCAGGTCCAAATCCAAAGCTAAACCCCAGGAGCTCTACGAACAAAGAAGAGGAAGGGAAATCTCTCCCAGCAGCCTCAGGAGCAGCAGATTAAATCTCCACAATCAACGTGATGTACCTGCATCTGTGGAATACCTGAAGAGACAACGAATCATCCCAAAATCGAGGCAGTGGACGGTGGAAGCAACTGTAGACTTGGGATTGCTTTCTGGGTCTAATTTGTTTCTGGTTTTATGTTTACCTTAGTTTAGTGTTTACAGTTTATTATCACTGGTAGATTTGTTTGTTGATTTGGTTGCTAGCTTCCTTTTATATATATATATATATATATATATATATATATTTGTCCTTTTTCTCTTTTTGTGAGTGTTTATGTGTATACTTCTTTGTGTAATTTTGTCTGTACAGATTTGCTTTTACCATTTGTCCTAGGGTTCTGCCTGTCCATTTTTTGTTTGTTTTAGTATAGTTTTTAGTGCTTGTTATCATTGGGGGATTTGTTTTTTGGTTTTGTTGCTCTCTTCTTTCTTTCTTTTCTGTTTATTACATTTGAATTTTTTTATTTTTCATATTTTTTATTTTAATAACTATTTTATTTTCTTTCTTTCCCTCCCTCCCTCCCTCCCTCCCTCTCTTTCTTTCTTTCTTTCTTTTTTTCTGCCTTTTCTTCTAGCCATGTGGTAGACAGGGTCTTGGTGCTCCGGCCTGGTGTCAGGCCTGTGCCTCTGAGGTGGAGGATCTGAGCTCAGGACATTGGTCCACCAGAGACCTCCAGACTCCACGTAATATCAAACGGTGAAAGCTCTCCCAGAGATCTCCATCTCAAGGATAAGACCCAGCTCCACTCAACAACCAGCCAGCTACAGTGCTGGACACACCATGCCAAACAACTAGCAAGACAGGAACACAACTCCACACATTAGCAGAGAGGCTGCCTAAAATCATAATAAGGTCACAGACACCCCAAAACACACCACCGGACGCGGTCCTGCACACCAGAAAGGCAAGATCCAGCCTCATCCACGAGAACACAGGCACCAGTCCTCTCCACCAGGAAAACTACACAACCCCCTGAACCAGTCTTACCCAAAGGGGCAGACATAAAAAACAATGGGAACTATGAACCCGCATCCTGTGAAAAGGAGATCCCAAACACAGTAAGTTAAGCAAAATGAGAAGACAGAGAAACACACAGCACATGAAGGAGCAGGTTAAAAACCCACCAGACCGGGCTTCCCTGGTGGCGCAGTGGTTGGGAGTCCGCCTGCCGATGCAGGGGATGTGGGTTCGTGCCCTGGTCCGGGAGGATCCCACGTGCCGCAGAGTGGCTGGGCCCGTGGGCCATGGCCACTGAGCCTGCGCATCCGGAGCCTGTGCTCTGCAACGGGAGAGGCCACAGCGGTAAGAAGCCCGCATACCGCAAAAAAAAAAAAAAAAACAACCCACCAGACCAAACAAATGAAGAGGAAATAGGCAGTCTACCTGAAAAAGAATTCAGAGTAATGATAGAAAAGATGATCCAAAATCTTGGAAATAGAATGGAGAAAATACAAGAAATGTTTAACAAGGACCTAGAGGAACTAGAGAGCAAACAAACAAGGATGAACAACACAATAAATGAAATTAAAAATTCTCTAGAAGGAATCAATAGCAGAATAACTGAGGCAGAAGAATGGATAAGTGACCTGGAAGATAAAACAGTGGAAATAACTACTGCAGAGCAGAATAAAGAAAAAAGAATGAAAAGAATTGAGGACAGTCTTAGAGACCTCTGGGACAACATTAAACTCACCAACATTCGAATTCTAGGGGTCCCAGAAGAATAAGAGAAAAAGAAAGGGACTGAGAAAATATTTGAAGAGATTATAGTTGAAAACTTCCCTAATATGGAAAAGGAAATAGTCAATCAAGTCCAGGAAGAGAGTCCCATACAGGATACATCTAAGGAGAAACACGCCAAGACACATATTAATCAAACTATCAAAAATTAAATACAGAGAAAAAACATTAAAAGCAGCAAGGGAAAAACAACAAATAACACACAAGGGAATCCCCAGAAGGTTAACAGTTGATCTTTCAGCAGAAACTCTGTAAGCCAGAAAGGGGTGGCAGGACATATTTAAAGTGGTGAAAGGAAAAAACCTACAACCAAGATTACTCTACCCAGCAAGGATCTCATTCAGATTGGACAGAGAAATTAAAACATTTACAAACAACCAAAAGCTAAGAGAATTCAGCACCACCAAACCAGATTTACAACAAACGCTAAAACAACTTCTCTAGGCAGGATAAACAAGAGAAGTTAAAGACCTACAATAACAAACCCCAAACAATTAAGAAAATGTTAATAGGAACATACATGTTGATAATTACCTTAAATGTAAGGGGATTAAATGCTCCAACCAAAATACATAGACTGGCTGAATGGATACAAAAACAAGACCCGTATATATGCTGTCTATAAGAGACCCACTTCAGACTCAGAGACACATACAGACTGAAAGTGCGGGGATGGAAAAAGATATTCCATGCAAATGGAAATCAAAAGAAAGCTGGAGTAGCAGTTCTCATATCAGACAAAGTAGCCTTTAAAATAAAGACTATTACAAGAGAAAAAGAAGGACACTACATAATGATCAAGGGATCATTCCAAGAAGAAGATATAACAGTTGTAAACATTTATGCACCCAACATAGGAGCACCTCAATACATAAGGCAAAAGCTAACAGCCATAAAAGGGGAAATCGACAGTAACACAATCATAGTAGAGGCTAACAAATACACTACTAAATAACCAAGAGATCACTGAATAAATCAAAGCGGAAATCAAAAAATACCTAGAAACAAATGACAATGAAAACACGATGACCCAAAACCTATGGGATGCAGCAAAAGCAGTTCTAAGAAGGAAGTTTATAGCAATATAATCCTACCTCAAGAAACAAGAGACATCTCAAATAAACAACCTAACCCTACACCTAAAGCAATTAGAGAAAGAAGAACAAAAAAACCCCATAGTTAGCAGAAGGAAAGAAATCATAAAGATCAAATCAGAAATAAATAAAAAAGAAATGAAGGAAACGATAGCAAAGATCAATAAAACTAAAAGTTGGTTCTTTGAGAAGATAAACAAAATTGATAATCATTAGCCAGACTCATCAAGAAAAAAAGGGAGAAGACTCAAATCAATAGAATTAGAAATGAAAAAGAAGTAACAACTCACAATGCAGAAATACAAAGGATCATGAGAGATTACTACAAGCAATTCTATGCCAATAAAATGGACAACCTGGAAGAAATGGACAAATTCTCACAAAAGCACAACCTTCTGAGACTGAACCAGGAAAAAATAGAATATATGAACAGACCAATCACAAGCACTGAAATTCAAACTGTGATTAAAAATCTTCCAACAAACAAAAGCCCAGGACCAGATGGCTTCACAGGCGAATTCTATCAAACATTTAGAGAAGAGCTAACACCTATCCTTCTCAAACTCTTCCAAAATATACCAGAGGGATGAACACTCCCAAACTCATTCTATGCGGCCACCATCACCCTGATACCAAAACCAGACAAAGATGTCACAAAGAAAGAAAACTACAGGCCAATCTCACTGATGAACATAGATGCAAAAATCCTCAACAAAATACTAGCAAACGGAATCCAACAGCTCATTAAAAGGATCATACACCATGATCAAGTGTATCCCAGGAATGCAAGGATTCTTCAATATACACAAATCAATCAATGTGATACACCATATTAACAAACTGAAGGAGAAAAACCATATGATCATCTCAAGAGATGCAGAAAAAGCTTTCAACAAAATTCAACACCCATTTATAATTAAAACCCTCCAGAAAGGAGGCATAGAGGGAACTTACCTCAATACAATAAAGGCCATATATGACAAACCCACAGCCATCATCATTCTCAATGGTGAAAAACTGAAACCATTTCCTCTACGATCAGGAACAAGACAAGGTTGCCCACTCTCACCACTATTATTCAACATAGTTTTGGAAGTTTTAGCCACAGCAATCAGAGAAGAAAAAGAAAGAAAAGGAATCCAAATCGGAAAAGAAGTAAAGGTGTCACTGTTTACAGATGAGATGATACTATACATAGAGAATCCTAAAGATGCTACCAGAAAACTACTGGAGCTAATCAATGAATTTGGTAAAGTAGCAGGATACAAAATTAATGCACAGAAATCTCTGGCATTCCTATACACTAATGAGAAAAACTCTAAAAGAGAAATTAAGGAAACACTCCCGCTTACCACTGCAACAAAAAGAATAAAATACCTAGGAATAAACCTACCTAAGGAGACAAAAGACCTGTATGCTGAAAACTATAAGACACTGATGAAAGAAATTAAAGATGGTACAAACAGATGGACAGATACACGTTTTTGGATTGGAAGAATCAACACTGTGAAAATGACTATACTACCCAAAGCAATCTACAGATTCAATGCAATCCCTATCAAACTACCTATGGCATTTTTCACAGAACTAGAACAAAAAATTTCACAATTTGTATGGAAACTCAAAAGACCTCGAATAGCCAAAGCAATCTTGAGAAAGAAAAATGGAGCTGGAGGAATCAGGCTCCTGGACTTCAGACTATACCACAAACCTACAGTAATCAGGACAGTTTTGTACTGGCACAAAAACAGAAATATAGATCAATGGAACAGGATAGAAAGCCCAGAGATAAACCCACGCACATAAGGTCACCTTTTCTTTGACAAAGGAGGCAAGAATATACAATGCAGAAAAGACAGCCTCTTCAATAAATGGTGCTGGGAAAACTGGACAGCTCCATGGAAAAGAATGAATTAGAACACTCCCTAATACCATACACAAAAATATACTCAAAATGAATTAAAGACCTAAATGTAAGCCAGACACTATAAAATTCTTAGAGGAAAGCATAGGCAGAACACTCTATGACATAAATCATAGCAAGATCCTTTTTGACCCATCTCCCAGAGAAATGGAAGTAAAAACAAACAAAAAAAAAACAAATGGGACCTAATGAAACTTCAAAGCTTTTGCACAGCAAAGGAAACCATAAGCAAGACGAAAAGACCACCCTCAGAATGGGAGAAAATATTTGCAAATGAAGCAACTGACAAAGGATTAATCTCCAAAATTTACAAGCAGCTCATGCAGCTCAATATCAAAAAAACAAACAACCCAATCCAAAAATGGGTAGAAGACCTAAATAGACATTTCTCCAAAGAAGATATACAGACTGCCAACAAACACATGAAAGGATGCTCAACATCACTAATCATTAGAGAAGCAAATCAAAACCACAATGAGGTATCACCTCACACCAGTCAGAATGGTCATCATCAAAAAATCTACAAACAATAAATGCTAGAGAGGGTGTGGAGAAAAGGGAACCCTCTTGCACTGTTGGTGGGAATGAAACTGATACAGCCACTATGAAGAACAGTATGGAAGTTCCTTAAAAAACTAAAAATAGAACTACCATACGACCCAGCAATCCCACCACTGGGCATATACCCTGAGAAAACCATAATTCAAAAAGACTCATGTAGCACAATGTTCATTGCAGCTCAGTTTACGATAGCCAGGACATGGAAACAATCTAAATGTCCATCAACAGATGAATGGATAAAGAAGATGTGGCACATATATACAATGGAATATTAGTCAGCTATAAAAAGAAACAAAATTGAGTTATTTGTAGAGAGGTGGATGGACCTAGAGTATGTCATATAAAGTAAGTCAGAAAGAGAAAAACAAATACTGTATGCTAACACATATATATGGAATCTAGAGAAAAAAAAAAAAAAGGTTGTGAAGTACCCAGGGGCAGGACAGGAATAAAGACGCAGACATAGAGAATGGACTTGAGGACACAGGGAAAGGGAAAGGTACGCTGGGACGAAGTGAGAGAGTGGCATGGACATTATATACACTACCAAATGTAAAATAGATAGCTAGTGGGAAGCAACCCCATAGCACAGGGAGATCAGCTCGGTGCTTTGTGACCACCTGGAGGGGTGCGATGGGGAGGATAGGAGGGAGACGCAAGAGGGAGGAGATATGGGGATATATGTATACGTATAGCTGATTCACTTTGTTATAAAGCAGAAACTAACACACCATTGTAAAGCAATTATATTCCAATAAAGATGTTAAAAAAAACCCATCAATATAATTCACCATATTAACAAAGCAAGGGAGAAAGTTATATATTATATCAATAGATAACCATTTAAATTTAAAAATCATTTGACAAAACTCAACTCCCATTCATGGTTAAAACTGAGCAAAGTAGGAATAGAAGGGGACTTCTTAATCTGATGACATCTACAAAATAAGCCTATGATTAACAATACACTTAATGGTGAAATATTGAACCCTTTCCCCTTTATTTGAGGAAAAGAGTGAGAATGTTTCTCTATTCATAATTGTACTAGAGGTTCTAGCCAGAGATAAGAAGGCATGAATAGTAAACAAAAAGCATAAAAATTGAAAGGAAAGAAATTCTGTTTATACAATAGGTATTATGAGAGTTTATGTAGAAAATCCTAAGGAAGCTACCAAAAAAAAAACTCTATTAAAATTTAGAAGTGAATAAAGTAAGGTCACAGGATACAAGGTTACAATAGCCAGTATGCAACATTTGGATAATGAAATTTTAAAATACCATTTACCATAACATCACGAGACATACAGCCCTTAAGAATAAAATTAACAAAAGATGTGCTGAAGATCCACATTGAAAACTATAAAATATTGCTGAGATTAAAGAAAATATAAATTAATAAAGAGATAAATGCCATTCATAGATTTGAAGAGCCAATATTATTAGTGTCAACTGTCCCCAAATTTTCTAATGAGTAAATGCAATCCCAATAAAAATTCCAACCAGACATTTCACAGGCATTAAGAATTTTACTCTAAAATGTATATAAAAAACCAAAGGGCTAGAATGGCCTTTACAATCTGAAAAAGAACAAATTTGGAGAGCTCACGAGAACTGGTTTCCAAGCTTACAAGGTTTCACTGGGGCATTGATTACATAGGTATATATATGTGTATATATATATATGTACATACATATAGATATCTTTCAAAACATGTTGAATCACCCATGAGAGTTGTGTGTACATTTTACCACAATAAAAATAATAATAATACTAAGTAATTATTATTTATACCAATTTCCCATCACAAGAAGGGCCGGGGACTTGGAGGTGAGTACAGGTGAGAGGAGGCAAGTGCACATGCAATGAACCTGCTTTTCTTTGTCTCCCTCAGTAAGTGACTGATGGATGATGCTGTGTCAACTTGGTGAAACTGAAACAACTGACCCCAGAATCTCTTGTCTGTATATTTGCAAGTTGGAATCAGTCAAAACAAGAATTTGCACAGGATATGGAAGGCAGGAGTGAACCCGTACCAATCGTCTATCCTCTCATCTACCGACCCTGCCGAGCGGCCGCAGACTGGTGCTCAGCACCTGCTGAGGACCCACAAAGGGGACAGCTGCAGAGAGCAATGCCTCCCCTGTGTTCCCAAGGCTGGACATAGTCTCAGGTGGTCCGGTTGGTTGCTGGCTCATTTTCTCTCCCTCCCACTCCCTTTCTGACCTTCGCTTTGCCAGTTCCTTCCCAGCTGTGTAAGATCTAACCGTCAAAATAAATCCCTAGTCACTGACACAGTGACCCTGGCTCCCTGCCTATGATCGAGCCACCCTTTCACCCCCAGGGTTAGGGTGGATTCACTTAATGAGAGCAAAGGGTGATGCGGGCTCAGTGCACTGCATGCTGGAGGCAAACGGGGCACAGTCCTGCAGGCAAACGACCTACTGCAGGGGTAGGAGTCAAGCAGGAGATTAGACTTCAAGTGAGCTTTCCTGTGTCATCAGAGCATCCGAAAACCGTAAGATGCAGCCTTGTATTAAAATATGCTACCCCATGAAGCCATCTGATACAGATTCTGATTTCAAAACACAAGGTCCCAGGGCACCCTGTCCTGAGTCTGTGAGGAGGCCAATCCCCGTAGCTGAAAAGTCAGACAAAGTGTCAGAAGAGGGTATAGGTTCGTGTGCACAGAAGCATATGTTTGTATTTATTTCCAAAAAAAAAAAAAAGGAAAACCCATGCACACCTTTTTGGACAAAAAAAGAATCATAGAAACAATTAACCTGGCCTTTGTATTCAGAAAATTATAGAACCTTAGGAAAAGCATCTTACATTCTTATTTTATTTACCATAAAACTGGATATAAGACCAGTCCCAGCCCCTTCATAAAAGGGTAGACTGTAACTTGAGCTTCCACTACGTGCTAAGCAGATTTACTCTTGGCAATTGTCCAGTGAAGAAAGTGTTAGTAGCCTCACTTTATAGATGAAACTGACTCAAGAGATAGCAAGTAACTTAATTAAGGCCACACAGTTAAGTGGGAGAGCCATGATCTGACCTCATGTCTGTCTGGTGACCCTGAGGCTCATGGTCTTTCCACTAAGCCACCTCCTGCTTGAGCCTAGACCTCCATTTTAGGAAAGGGGAAGAGCTGTTGTGTAGATGTTATCCCTTGGAAACTGTTTTGAGATAATTATAGAGGAAATAATTTTAAAACACCTCCAGACTTTTATATGCATGTATGTGCTCCTGGTCAAATTAGTCACTTTGAGAGAGTATAGGTATATCCCAGCGGGTTCCAACAATAATGCTATTTTCCAAAATATTTTTGGAAGTCCTCTCTCAGAATTGCAGAATTGCAGCACAGTTGCTACAAACATGTACATATACATACATACATACATATGTGTGTGTACATTAGCATAAGCCAATTTCTTTTGCATTTACAAATCATTTGTACCCATAATGTATTAATATATTGCTATTAGTTTAATCTGTTAACCGAATGCTCCCTTCAGCACTGAGGTTTCACTGAACTCTAGACCTCGGAACTGGAGCAGCTTCTCTCTCCTTCCCCCACCTAGACTTAACCCCTCACCAGAAACTGTCTTTATAAGTCTTTATACACAATACAAGGCCAGGAAACATGGTGAATTGTCTTTCAGTTTTGTTCAGACTTAAAAAGTGCATATATATATGCATGTGTGTGTGCTTCTGTGTGTATACATATTTACACATATATACACACATACCCATATGTATCTATATATACAATATAGATACATATACAAATTTTATATATTGATAGATGTATATGGCACCTGCCTTCTTCTGTACTCTCTAATGTACACGTATATCCAAGGTGACTTTTCTGAAAAACAACACTCCTTACAGAATGTTCAAATACACACCAGGCATGCTGCACACGGAACAGCTGCAGCGGAAAGAGAGTTGAACAGCATGGCCTTTAAGATCCTTTCCAACGCTGAGATTCCCTGTAATATAATTTGTTATGTTTGTTTAAAAACTAAAAAAGCATTCTATTACATTATGGTCACGCCTCATAAAAGGCACTATGCAAATGAAAGGTGGATCTTTGTTATGAATAATAATGTTACGATTGTCCTTTTAATAGAAGCTCTAATTGCTGAATGAATTCCACAGACTCTCACGGTGAGGTCAGATAGGCCCCTGGTGGGTGCTCCTACAGCACCCAGATCCTCTCTTTCACTTTGCAGGAATCATACTTGTTTGTTCAGTGTCCAAAGTCTCAAAGTCTTAAGTTCCTTAACTGCTAAGGCATACCTGTTCATCACTGTCATTTGGACTGGAATCAGAGAAAAACCTAATAAATATTTTTCAGTGAACAATAAACATTTGATGCATGACAAAATTGTGGCTTGTAGAATCAACCTGCAAACTTTCCCCATCCTTTCATTCCTGTGGGAATAATCTATGTGGCATTTACTCAAGGCCCCCACCATGTGAAAGGCAGGCAGAGGGTCTTGTGAGGGATGGAGAGTCCTCGCAGGCAGGGAGCACACAGCCTAGCAGGAAAGCCAGAAAGCACCCTGCCCAACCTTAAGTAAGCGAGCTGAGGAATGGCACACACTTCAGAGGGATTCGCTCCAGCTCGGGTGAAGGGGGAGGGCAGGTAACCATGGGGGAAAGGAAGCATTTCTGGTCCAAAGAAAGAGAAAATCATGAGTAAAGACACCAAAGCAGAAATATGCAAAACTTTCTGAACAGAGCTGAGCAGTCCAGTTGCCTAAGGTGTATGGTGGGAGTGGTGGGAAATCATATGGTGACATTGGTCAGGTGAAAAGAGCCTTCATTGCCAGGTGCGATAGGCTGGATGATGGCCCCAAAGATACTGAAACTCTGATTCCTGGAACCTGTTACTTTATTGGCAAATGTGACTTTGCAGGTATGACGAGATTATCTTGGGTTATGCCAGTAGACCCTAAATGTCTTCAGAAGTGTCCTTATAAGAGAAAGGCAGAGGGAGGTTTCAGTGTAGAAGAGAAAGCAATGAGAAGATGGACTGGAGAGACAGCCAGAGATGCTATGCTGCTGCCCTTGAAGATGGTGGAAGAGGCCGTGAGCCAGGAATGTGAGGAACGCAAGCCTAAGAGTGGGAGAAGGCAGGAAAAAGTCTCCTCCAGAGCCTCGGGGGAAGCACCGCCTGCCAACACCTTGGTTTCGGCCCAGTGAAAGGCATTCCGGATATCTGACTCCGAACCGTAAGAGGAGAAACGTGTATTGTTATAAGCAACCGCGTTTGCAGTAATTTTTCTCAGCCACCATAGGAAATTAACACAACCAGAGTAAGACATCTGTGTTAGGCAATGAAGGGTCATAAAAATTCAGGTGGAAATGGAGGGAGGGAAGGCAAATAGAAGGGGTGTGGTGAGAGGAAAAAGTAAGAAAGGGCAGCTTGATTTTAGAAATGGGTAAAATCTCCCTGGATATTCTGTTAGCAAAGCATTTTTGTATCCTCTGGGATGAAAGGTGCAGGAGAAAATGTAATAACACTAAGAAATATTCTATGATTTCCCTGGAACATGTCCTCGGGTGAACTACAAGGCAGCTCTAAATGTTGGGATCAGAGATGTGAGCGGCTCAGCAGCGTGGGGTCTCGAGGGTACCATAGAAACCATGACTGTGTGTGTCTCCGATCCCTGGGGACTGGCATCCTCACATGTCTTCCTCCCCAAACCGTAATTCACAGGAGCTCGGGGGGCGGCAGAAAAGGGCAGAGTCGAGAGCCGTTGGAGGCCACAATAGCAGGACCAGAGCGTCATGAATTATTTAGCATTTACCCAAGGCAGCTTAAGACCCATTCCAAATACTGCGCAAGCAAGCACTGGGTTAATCGGCATGGATTTGTCATGAGTGGTCAGCCTAGACCCCTGAAGTTTATGTTGGGGACACTTGTTCATGCTGGGGCCCAAGACCTGCTGATTCATCTCCCCCACAGGTCATAAACTGGCAGTTGGGGCTCCTACCCCACAACAGCTGATTTTTAAACCAGAGATTTGAGGTTCCCAACACTTCTGACTCTTCATCATCTTCTGAGAGTCCTTAAAGACTCAATGGAGGCCTTGACCTTGAAGGTAAAAGAGCCCCGCATTCCAAAACAGGGGTATTTATTCTCTCTTCAACCTGAAGGGAACCTTGGAGATCGTATCACACAAGTCTCTAATTCCACAGCAGAGAAAGCCCACAGTCAGGGAAGTCAAGTGACCCAGCAGAAAGGCCATCCAAAGGGATGTTGCTACTGGACCACAGCCTTGCAGTCAATTTCTCCTTGGGAGAAGGAGACTCATGCATCACCTGGGGCTGACGTTTTGAAGCACTATGGACCCATATATCCTTGCCCTCTGGAGGAAGAAGGTCCTGCTCTACAGGGTCCTGGCTTTTCCTTCTGCATTAGGGTCTATTTTGGAGCTGAGACCACTTATAAGCAGACTTAATGGAAAAGGGGCCATGAGCATGGAGTCAAACGGACCTGCATTTAAATTCCAGCCCTGTCACTTATGTGCTGTGTGATCACAGGCAACTCATTTGATCTCTCTGATCCCCAGTTTCCTTAGGTATAAATACCTCTGAGTTGCTGTGAAGATCCAATTTGGTGATACATCAAATGCAAAAGTGCTTAATAGAATACTGAGAATAACCTAATGCTGGATGAGCACTTGCTGGATCTGAATTTGAATGAGTTTTTAGGAACACAAGGATGAATACAAAGGCTTCCAAAAATACCTTCACTCACAGCCTGTTGTAAAGATTTAAAATTCTGCCACTAGCAATATAGATTCTAGAAGAACTGTCAGTCTTTGGGAATTCACATTAAAACAAAAATTACCCCAGAACCTCAAACCAATTATTAACACCTCAGCAGGAATTATTTGCTAGGGGGAAACAATCAAGGTCTTGCAGAAATAAGAGAAAAGAGGTAAAAGAGAAGGGAACAGAGAAGTGAGCTATGCTGAATGGAACCAAACATCTGTCAGATTCTGTTTTCTTTGGACCAAAGGGACATGGGAGCTAGAAATCCAATGGGATTTCTAAATTCTAAAACAATCCTAGAAGCAATGCTTGTTTTATTTTCTTGTTTCCATGTTTTGCAACAGTTAAGATTGTTGACAGAGAGAAAGGGCAAGGCCCACCCACCTCCCCTAGATCTGTCCGCTCGTTCGCACTTTGTATTCTGAAAGCCGGGAATCTGCCGCTTCCGCCATTTCTTCATTCATACACCTGGCCTTTGGCAATGTGACACACACTCACTGAACTCTTGAAGACAGAGTAATAAAGCAACATCGTTCACTTGAAGAGTTCACCTTTGAGCAGAAGACACAGATTTGAAGGAAGCAATGGTAACACAACGTGATCCTTGCTTTACAGAAGAACGAACGCTGGAGGAAGACAAGTAAGGAAAGGCTTTTTTTTCTGGCTTGGGAACAGCCTGGAAGGCTGCACAGAGAGGAGACATTGAGTGTTGATGTGGACCAATCTGTGGGTGGAAAGAAAATTGCAACAAGGTAGGATAGCATGAGCCCCAACTGAGAGGCACAGGGGCCAAGTGTATCTGGTGACGAGCATCCCGCCCGAGCTGCCGTCTCTCAGCGCGGAAGCACCATCCTTACCCAGCTACATGGGGCCAGGGCTGGGGAGCTGCCCGTTACCCATCTCCTCTGTCAGCTGGCTCCCTCTTAGGCCGCACCAACAGGGCACACGGGGCTGAGGCCGGAAGGCAGGGGCATGCATGAGACTCCTCCCTTCCTGTGGGCTTGTAGCAATGGCTCGTCACCCTGACAGCAACAACTATTCCAATCTCCAACCCTCTGACTGCTGGACTTATTATATCCCTCAGAGATACAAGCCCCCCTCATCAGAGAGGTAAACCCAGGAGCACGAGGGACTTTCTCCAAACTCCTGAGCTACCGCCGAAGCTGAGTAAGCCCTCCTCAGCCCCCACGGGTGTGGGGACCGCCTCTGAAGGACCCCCTCTGAGCTCCTGAGGTTCCAACAGCTGTGGGGTAGCTCCCCCTCCTCCAAGGTCCGAGCCACATTTCCACAGAGCTCCTCGGAGCTTCCAGGTTCTAACAATCCCAATCTCTTCCCTTTGACCTTCCAGCTTTAGGATCATAGCTGCTTCCTGTAGTTCTAGCCTCTGTAATACTCCAGTGTCCCCTTTTTGCTTTTTTCAGTCCTCCAAAACCCAGCTAATCAAGTCCCTATTTTAAACTGTCTCTGTTCAAATACCTGGAGAGGTTTCTGTTTTCCTACCAGGATGCTGACTGATAAATCATCCTTGAGACACAAGATGAAGCCTGGAGATGCAGGATGGGAACTGGGTTGTGGAGGGCTCTGCATCTCATCAGGAGTGTTTGACCCCATTTGATAGAGAAGGAATGGGGAGTCCCTGCTGGTTTCCAGGAAAGAAAGGCTGTGTTGGCAGGGGTCACAGAGCTGGAGGAAGGGGTGGCTGAAGGCAGGGAGGTGAGGCAGGGGGACTTTCAATAATCCAGGCATGGCCTGTCAGGAAGCTGGCCAGGGCAGGGGAAATGATAAGAAAGGAGCATATCTGGAGACCACTCAGAGGCTTCGCTCTGTTGGTAGGTAACACAGATGCCTTTGGCGGGAGCAAGGCTAGGATTCTCCACTTCATCAGACACGTGTCCCACCCTTTCCCTTGAAGTTCAAGAGATGCGGCATCTAAAAGAGAAAGAGGTTCTGGAAGAGGCAGCGTGACACCAAGGTAAAGAGATGGGTGCTGACTGGAACTCTGCTTTCACCATAATCTACAAGAAATATTGCATAAAATACTTAGCATATCAGGACTCAGTTTCCTTACCTTCAAAATGGAGCAAATTATATCTACATTAAATGGGTTTTTTAAGTGCCATGTCTCTCAAACTGACTGATCATTACAATTATCTACAGATCCTTTGGAAAATGTCCATTATCGGACTTTGCCCTAGACATAGTGAATTAAAATTTCCCAAATACAGGTCCTGGAAACTGATTGTTTTTTTTTTCAGTCTTCCAGGTGATTCTAGCAGGAAGCTATGCTTGGGATACAATACGAATAATGCAAGTGACTGTCTTCTACCCCACAGTTTGCTGTGGCCACCCCTGCCAAGGCCCACGAGGCTTGCTCCTGGCCCTTACACGATAGTCCACGTGGGTGGCCACTCATGCAGCACCTGTGCCTCTGCGCGAGCGCTTCCTCTGGCCTCAGGAGCACGCTTGGCCCTTGGGGCTGACAACTCAGGGGCATGTTGGGACAGTCACTTTGGGACTGAGTCCGAGCTGCTCGCGGAAACAGCCTCTGATCTGTCCCCTCCCGTTCACGCAAGCACTTCTCCACCTGCATCCTGGCATAACCTCCCACGTATACTCACACTCAGGTACTTTCTGAAGGTCAACTTCCAGATGGGCCAAACCTAACACATGCATACTTGGTTACTGTCAGAGTCTCACCCCTTCCACCCCCTACAATCTTGGATCCATAGGGAGGAATGACCGCCCACCCCATGCTGATCAGGTCCCGTGGAGATCAGGTTCCTCTACAGACAGTGTTTATCTCCTGGGACCACTGCAGCAAATGTGGACATTATGAAGTACTAGTGTTCCATTTCCACACGAGGAAACTGAGACCCCAACTGTGAAATGATTCACGTGAGGCTGCACGGAAAGGAGTAATACCCAGGCTTAAAATTTAGGGTTTTTTTTTTTTTCCATAATAGCAATGGTTCTGAGAACCTGATGAAATGTGTACATCCTCCCTTTACTCCTTCCCAGAAAAAAAAAAATGCAGATGCTGATCTACTCATAAATTTTCGTACATTTCAGGCTATTCACGGACTTCAAATGTGTCCACAGACCCCTGTGGGAACAGGACGCGAAGGTTAACAGACACACGGTAAGAAGCCGCGAGTTTCTGGCAGGCCCTCCGTTCACCTTTCCCCCAACATCTCACTCGAGGCCACACAGCCCACCAGAAGCTCCTCTCTGTGGTTTTGAGTTAGAGCATCAGTGGAAGGCAGTGCTTATCAACACCTGGTCGGTGGGGCAAACACAGAGGAGGAGAGAGGAAGGCGCTGCTAGCTGGGAGTATCTGTCAACGGACAGCATTGACAACCAAAAATCAAACTACAAGAACAAAAATAAACAAATAAATCTGTGGCTAGATTCATTTTCCGAACCCAGGCTGCAACGATCACAGACACTCAATAAACAGAAGTGTTTCAATGCAGAGGGTGTTAAAGGGAGTTTCCTTTCAGAAATAAACAATACCTCTTCTGTATCCATCAGAGGAGACTTTCTAAAGGTACCAGCTCATGTGATATTTGAAACATGAACGTCTTAGCTGATGCTCTGACAGTGGCCGTTCGTCAAGAGGCAAGACAATAAATTCAGGAGCCGGAATGTCTGACCTAAATCTTGGTTCTTAGCTTGACTAGCAGGGGGACCTCGGGCAAGTCAGCGAAACCCTCTGTTTCACTTTCTTCATCTGCACAATGGAGATGAAAATAGTGCCCACTTGGTCATGCTAACATGGAGAAGAAAGGAGTTGATACCCACACAACACTAAGAACAGTGTCTGACTCACTGAGAACTCAGTAAGTGTGAGTTGTTTGTCTTGGCCTGGGTTCCCTGGGAAATGGATCGTGGGGCAAAGCTCAGTGATAACCCTCAACAGGGGAGGTGACAGGCAAAACGCTAGGAAACAAGAATGAGAGGAAAAGGAAGAGAAACAGGGAAGGAGGGAAAGCAAACCGAAGGTCCGAGATCGTGAGTTAACAAGATGGCCACAGCTTCACAAGGCAACACTGCTGGTTTTTCATCCCAAGGGTCACCTCCAGAGAGGCCACCAAGAACCACAACGTTGGTGGTGCCCACCATCCTGGCCACCACGGCCCCTTCATTCATAGGCCCATGGCTAATGTCCACTTGCCTGTCATTTTATCTCGGCAGTTGTTTAGTGCCTCTTCCCCGGGGATGACCTCAGGTGGCATTAACGTGCGGTACAAAGACCTTCACACATGGCTCTCACTTCCGTGTGCCCATCCCCCCACCCTCCAATCTTCCCACCTTTATCATTCCAGGTCCCTGACCAGTCAGCCAGAATCCCAAGTGTTACGAACCTGGGCCCTGCCCGTGGTATAAAAGACTTGCCTTTTACCTAGTAATTGAAGCTCAACTGTTTTCTTTTTCCTTTTCTTTTCAACAGCTTTATTGGGGGTATAACTGACATACAATGAACTGCACATGTTCAAAGCATACAATTAAGTTTTGACACATGTATACATCTATGAAACCAACAGCACAGTCAAGATAATTAGCATACCGGAAAGTTCCCAAGTGCCCTAGGTAATCCCTCCTTCCCCTCTGTCTCCAGGCAGTCACCCATCTTCTTTCTGTCACTTTAGGTTAGTTTGCATTTTTCAGAATTTCTATATTTTGAATCACACATCGACCTGGGTGGTTAACCTAGTAATTGAAGCTCAACTGTTCTGCCCGAGAGCGCTGGCCCTGGTCCTCAACTTCCTCAGCCCATCTGCTTGACCTCTTTTGTTCGCAACCAAAGACACCCTCTGGCTTTCACACCTGGCTTTCCGTTGCCTGTTACTCTCAGCTGTTTCTTTTCATTCTGCAGAGCATCAATAACCCCTAGCAATAGCCATCCAGTCCTGCTGTCCTTAGAGCTAATATCTTCTCCATACCTTTCAAACACCTGATATGTGGTGCCCACTAGTGTATCCCCTCCTGCCAGTGCCCCATCAGTGAGGTTTAACCACTGGACCCTGACTTTGTGCTGGTGACTCTCTTTAGTCCACCTGCCTGCAGTGAAGGACTCCTCTTGCCGGCCAGAGAGTGAGCCAGCCAGCTCCAAAATTCCCCCGTAGACTAACTGCATCTTACTACCAACCTGGGTCAGCTGCACCCTAGGCTGGATTCTCTAAAACTGACTCTGAGATGGAGTTCAGGGTGCAATATATTAGTCAGGGATCAACATCTGTGGAAACAAAGAAGAGAATGGATTGGGAAGAGGGAAGTCCAACTGTGACGCAGACCTGACGAAACCTCAGCCAGCAGCGGGGGCTCCGCGGTGACAGCTGCCATCACCGTGTCCCTGGCCAGGCCAGGATGGCGGGGCCTCTCTATTCCTGTACCTGGCGTGGTCACCAGATCAGGCTGCTCTGGGAAGGGCATGATGGGTGAGGCAGTAAGGAGACCCAGAAGGGGCTGGGGGTCGGAGGCTGGATGCCGAGGGCCTTCCCCGGGCTGAGCAGCGAGCTCCAGGGACCTGGGCAGCCCTTCGCAGCTTCCCTGTGTCCCCCACACTCAGGAAGTACCACGTCCACATCCAGGCTTCACCGGGACCATTTCCAAGCTAAAGTAGGCCTGCAGTAGCATCGCTGTCTTCCCCCGTCCCTCTCTGTGCCTCCTTGTCCCTGGTTACACCTCGCAGTGAGGGGGACCAGTCACCCTCTGTCCGGAATCCAGGGCCCTTGATGACTAGCCCGATTCTCAGCCCTTTGCTTATGCAGGGATCCCTTTATCAAAGGTTCTCCTCACCTTCAGGGCATGTATTTGTTATGAGGACATCTGTATACTCTGAATATTGCACTCTGTGGGCAGCCTCCGGCAGGTGGCAAGCAAACTGCCATGTGCCCTGCGGGTCTTCATTTAGATAATAATTAACTAAAAGGGAGAGATTGAGGGCCTGCTGTGAGCCCCATAACTCCTGTTCTCTCTCTCTCTCTCTCTCCTCTCTCTCTCTCTCTCTCTCTCTCTCTCTCTCTCTCTCTCTCTCTCACACACACACACACACACACACCACACTGCAGAGCCGGTGCGAATCGTGGCTTCTGTCTGTCCACTCAGCACTTGCAGGGTGACCATTAGGTGTTGGGAGCTGGGGAGACCAGTGGGGTCCCTCATGGAGCTGGTCGTCTCTGGGGGGGATGAATAAGGCAAGGAAGACTGAAATTGCCTGCGATAAGGGCTCCGACAGAAGGTGTAACACCTACACCTGTGGGGACAGGTGAGGCTAAGCCGAGGGATGAACGTGGGTCTCTCCAGGCCAGGATGGAGAGGGTGTCTCTGCAGCATGGCCTGAGGGAGCTGCAGGCCAGGCGAGGCTGAAGAACCCCGGGAGATGGGGCGGGGGGACAGAGCGCACCTCGGGAAAGGCCTGATGAGACGTGCTGGGGTCTGCGAGGGCTTTCGAACAGGCGAGGGGCAAGGGCACGTGGTGTGTAGGCAGATCAGCCTACAGCCATGCTGTGGATGGAGTGAGATGTGTGTGAGTCTCAAGACTGGACACAGGGAGACAAGTGGGAGACCATGGCTGTGCTCCAGGCCAGGATGGGAGGTTTGGGTTCCAACAGCAGCAGGGAGAACAGGGAAGCCCAGACAGGTGGAGAGAGAGCAGGAAGTAAATTAATCAAACCTGAAGGCAGAAATTGGGAGTGAGGGAGAGTGAGGACTCAAGGACTCTAGGTCTCTAACTCGGACAAGAGGAGGTATAGAGAGAACGGGTTTGGGGCTAAGGCTGGGATCCAGTTGTGCACATGTTGAGTTGAAACTGCCTGTGTGCATTTAGGGGGGGGATGCCTGGTGAGCAACCGTGCACATGGGTGTGAAAGGCGGGTGTAATTTCTGTGTTAGAAATACAGATCTGGGGGTCACCACGTGTGACACCTGATGTGGTAGTTGCTACCTACCAGGTGGTACAGCCACCCCGTCCTTAGACCCTGTGTGGTAGGAGGGAGAGGTAGCAGGCAGCAGGCAGGCTGCTGAGATGAGGTCCAAGACAAGGCCTGGATTTTGAAGGAAGAGTCCAGACCATGCAGAGGAAGGTAAACTTACCATTCACGACAGTTTGCAAATCAAATCCCTCCCTTGGCCCTTCAACAGAGAGGAAGCAGAGAGCAAAGAATGGCAGAGGGCTTTTAAATAAATCATAATTAGTAACACACACATGGGCTCAGTGTGGGCGAGCAATTAGACAGCTAATTACATGGAAGCTGTGTGTTCACAAAGCCAGAGTCTCACCCCAAAACAGGGAGCTTCAGGCTACAGAAGAGCCGCCTGGAGAGACTGCGGCTGCCAGTGGGACTGGGCCAGGCCTCAAGAAAATAGTTGGTAAAGGTAGTGGGTGGGAGTGTGTGCGCACGCACATAAGGATGCTTGAATGAATCCACACCCAGAATTCTTGCGCACCTGTGATAGGAGCTGGGCTTCTGGCCTAACTGGAAGAGAAATGGATTCTCTTAACCAAGTACCACTCGAAAAATGCTGCCCACCCCCCACCCCCCCACCCCCCCAGCTAAGGGCTTCGTTCCTACCCCAGGGCCCTGGGGGCTGGACTTGTGCGTAGCAACGGCGCCATCTAGCGATGGGCGTTGGAATCGTTCATGGCGTCTAGTGCCCCGCGGACCTCGGGGGACCCCTTCTGGGGGTCCACACCCCAGAGTTCTGGGGTGGTGGGGTCTGCGTGGCATTAGGGGACTGGTTCCTGGTTAGCCACGTCCTGAGCCACTGCTAGGACAGAATGTTCATCCACAGTGGAACTGTAGAAACAGGCCAAGCACAGAGAAAATTATGGGGCATTTTTGCCTGTTTCTCAATTTATTTTTCACAAACCTTTTTGTCTTCAACAGCCTCAGGCTCTATGTGGGGCTTGCAGCTTAACTGTGGTTTTCTCTCCTTTTTTATTTCTTTTCCCTCACAAACAGGAGGAAGAAAGCCTTCCTCAGAAACAAAGGGTTTTGCATTCCAACAGGCTGGGTGCCAGGGGCAAGTATCCACCTGGAAGATTCAGTGATGGAGAAACCCCTGAAGGGGCAGAGGGAGAAGGGGTAGGGGACGATGTCCGCCCCGCCCCCCACCCCACCCCCGTGCCTCGTGCCTCAATTTCTCCCTTCGCCTCAGCCCTGTCCCCCACTACTCCTGTATCCACACACAGGCTGATCCCTGCCAAGGACACACTGAAGGAAGAGGCCAGACAGAGGCCAGAAAAATGGCGAGAGGACCAGTGTGGTCAGTGCTGCAGTGGGAGAAGGACAGTTGGGGAGTTGAAAACAGAATTCAACGGAGTGTATTTTAAAGGCCTTATGGTCTTGATTCATGAATCGGGTACCAGCTCACCCAGCAGATAGGAAGGAGCTCTGAAGAGCTGTACAAAATGGAAGACTTTTCTAGGTAAAAGAGGGCAGGACAAGGACGTTTCCAGCAAAGAGCTGATTGTGTCAGGCAAGGTCACCTTCCCCTGGGGCGGTGTCAGGGGTCTCCCAGGCAGGACCCCTCACCAGTGCTGACCAGGTCATGCCAGATGACCTGAAGACCCCACTCCCTGGAGAGGTTGAAACTGCAATTAGGTGAGGTATGAAGTCACAGTTTGGTGACTGAGCACAAGTGACTCCATTTGGGGCCTGTTATCTCTTTCGTAACTGGGGGAAACTTTTTTTTCTTGTTTCTGGAGAAAGGAATTTGGAACTGAGTGCTGAGGAGAGGCGACCACCTTAAGAAGAAGTACAGGGCAGAGGGCAATTGTTAGCAGAGAAACCAGCAATTAAGAATGCTGTGGGGTCTCGAGACGGGGGCTGCCAGCAGGTCTGGGAGCCGCAGCAATTCAGCAAAGCTGTGAGCCTTTAAGAGATCTCACCTTGGGTGGCAGGATAGCAATTTCCTGTGTATTCTGGATCTAACACACTAATACACAGAGCAAGCTGGCTGTCAACCCAGCTGAAGGTGATTCAAGGATAGAGAAGCAAACCCTCCCCTGTACGTACCACCCACTATGAAATCAGAGGTAAACACGCAAAAAGGAAGGGAGAGCTGAGATGAACGCCCTTCCCCGACATGCACGTCGCATCCCTGGCATGTCTGCCGCTGACACAGACCACATCCCTCAAGAACAGAACTACCCTCCGAATTCAAATGCGCTATTTTGCACATAGATGCAGAAACAAGGCTGTTGCCAACACTTCTAATGGAAAAATGGCAGTCTGGCTACAAAGGGAAAGCAGACTCTTTCACTCTATGAAATCGCCTATATGAAATCAGAAATAAAACTGCAAGAGAAGCAAGAAAAGCTTGAGCAGGAACTCTCCCCTGGGCATAAAAATGAGTTGAACTGAGCAAAATCATAAATGCAAACCATCCACATCACCTTTGCCACAGGGGACGATGCCCCAGAATAGAATTTAATGCCAAATTAAATGTTCCATCCACCTCTCCCAGCAACAGAGCTGTAGAAGGGGAAAACAAATCAAGGCTGCTGCTGCTCTCGCTGAAGGGTTGGCTGATGGCACATACATAAGCACAGAGGAAGCAGCTTATCTGGGCGTGGGATGCCTTGGGCCCAGAGGGGTCGGCGAATGGGGGGCAACCACCACAGGGGCCGTCCCATTAATTCTCCTCTGGCATCTCAAACGGCATTTCCCCTTTCTCTGCAGAGGTTTTAGAATCTCCCAGACTTCTGCTTTGCAAATAAGTTCATCTGTATCATTTTTCTAGATTCCACATATAAGCGATATTATATCATATTTTTCTCTTTCTGACTTACTTCACTCTGTATGGCAGTCTCTAGGGAACAAACGTATGGATACCAAGGGGGGAAGGGGGCAGTGGGATGAACTGGGACATTGGGATTGACATATATACACTACGATATATAAAATAGGTAACTGATGAGAACCTACTGTACAGCACAGGGAACTCTACTCAATGCTCTGTGGTGACCTAAATGGGAAGGAAATCAAAAAAAAAGAGGGGATATATGTATACGTATAGCTGATTCACTGTGCTGTACAGCAGAAACTAACACAACGTTGTAAAGCAACTATCCTCCAATAAAAATTAATTTAAAAAAAAAAAGGACCTCCCAGACTTTACCCAATGCCCTGGGAGAGTATGGATTACAATCGGAGCACCTGGGTCGGGGGGAACAGCAGGGCTGGGGGTGGGGGCATTTCCATAGCAGGCATCGAATGCCAAATCCACAACGTGCCTCCCGCTTGCTTCAGCATCTATGGTACCACCATGGTAAGGAGACACGTGCATAGCACAAACCCCCCTGGGTTTGCATTCAGATCTGAATTCAGTGTGGGGTGGCTTTGATCAGTCCCTCCTGGGAGCACTGGACCTCAGTGTTCTTGCTGGTTGTGCAGGCTGGGACTTGCACAAGGTATTCTCAACAATTCCTCTCCGGTGTGTTATTTGATGTGGGAACCCTTGCAGAAGGGTAGAGGGAGGCATGGCTCTGGACTCAGTGCCACGGAAGACAAACAATGGTCGGGTCCACGGACAGATCAAGCATCACTTTTACTCCTGGGGGGGGCTTATGTGTATTTCCACTGGGAAGAAGTATCATCTTTATCCTTAGAAAACAAATAACAAACAAAAACAGCCACTGGCCTCTAGTGAAAATGCATACCGTTGCTTCACTGTGTAACTGCATTCCTAGAAATCTCATACTAAAGCGGATTGTTATGAACCAAACACCATTTCCCTACAGGAAGACTGCTATAACTGGGACTTGTGTTCCTCATCAAGAATTTGGCATCAAATAAATCATAGACTTTGTTAGCAGTATGATATAAGGGGGGAACTATAAACTTCTATAATCATTTAAAATAGTAAAATTGAGCTCCAACTCACATAAAATGGGCATAAGTGTATTGTACATGTTGATTATGCAAGAGACCCCAATGTGCTATAAAGTACAGATAGAACACATAAAACTCGAAAATTAGTGTACCATAAATTCAACCTGAAACCAGCATACTAGCTATAATAAATTTCATTAAACATTAAATGAACAATAATTTGGTTTTCTTCCTTAGAACTTGGAAGGGCTGATTTGGCAAACCTGAATCTCTTAACCACAACCACAAAAGTTAGCTTATGTCCATGTGTTATTTTTCCTGTCGATGGTTTCTGCTAACAAGCAGAGGAGTTTGGGCTATTGCAGTAACTGTGGAGGGGGCCATGTCAAAGGAAGAGAGTAGATGCCGATGTACATTTGGTCTTTGAAGGTGATGATGATGGCATTTTTTCCCAAAATAGACATCATTTAAGTAACAGCTTATCTAACGTATTTCCCCTTCACCCCTTCTTGCCTCCTCCCTTTTGTTCAAAAGTTGTTCTCTGTATTGGATCAAATAAAGGCCAACCAATAAGAGAAGAGTGAGTGCCACTTAAATCACTCCACGACACTTTGTTGACAGCTATTAGAGACCTTCACACCTTATCGGGAAAAGGAAAACAATTATAAGTCATTCAAATGGCCTTTAAAAAGAATGTTAAAACATTTCTCTCTGACATAAGACAGTTGTAGGAATGCACATTGACTGGCCACAGCTTTTGTGGAACACAAAATAAATCATCTCTCATATTTTCATATACTTTACAGTTTAATACTATTATGTAGTTCGATTATCATAGCTATCTGGTTAGGAAAATATGTCAGGCACTATGATTTCCTATTTTATAATCAAAGAAACAAAAGTTTAGATAGCTGAAGGGACTTATTTGGGGTTACAAAATGAGAAAAATGTATTAAGAGCTGAGACATTATTCTAAAAGTATGGAGAGACGTTGTCCACAAGTATTTCATAAACATGAGTCCACGAATCCTAAAAGAACAATAATGATGGGAGGTAATTTAGAGGTACCACCCCATACAAGTGTCCCCTTTGTAATAGTGCATTTCAAATCACCCCATGGTCCACGGCAGTCCGTTCTGTTCTACCGGGACGCTCCTAAGGAAGGTTAATTATCCCACAAGGCAAAACGCTCCATTTTTTGACAAACTGTTTCAATTGTTAGAAAAGTCTTCCTCCATTTATACTAATGTTGCTTTATAGCATCTCAAAGACTATGCCTAATCCTTCTTCCACACAATATTTTAAACATTTGAAGGTAGCTATCGTGTTTCCCACTCATAAGGCATGACTTCTAGACTCTCTGTCCTCCTGGTGGCCATTCTTTGATTCATCCATGCCACTCTTAAAACCAGGTGCCCAGAAGTGACCATAAAACTCCTAGAGAACTCTGACCAGTATATAGTGCACTGAAATTTCTATTAATATAGCTTAACACAACAGTAACTTTGGGCAGATACATCGTGGTGTTGGCTATTATCAAGCTTGCATCCAACTAAAACCTCTGTTTTTTCCTCCATAATCTGCTATTGAGCCAGTGCTCTCCCATCATAATCATATTAGGTTGTGACATCAGCAAATGGGGGAGGCTTATCTTCATGTGTTCAGTGTTTCTCAATATGGAGTGCTAATGGAATTTTGGTCAGGATAATTCTTTGCTGTATGGGACTGGCCCATACATTGCAGGATGCAATTAAGTATTAGTGACAACATTTGATTGTCTTTGTGACAATCAAAAATGGCCTTTACACCTCCAAAACTCCCTTAAGAAAGAGATTCCACTGCAGTTGAGACTCTTCATCAAACTATCCACTGACATGTTGCAATATGAAGAAAGGAGCCTTTGGTCAGGCCAGTATAGCCTTCCTTTAAGGTTTGACATGTATTTTACGGTGAAAACAAAAGACATATCCTATGTCTATGATTTTTATCCAGCTACACATCCACCTAAATGTACAACAGTAATCCTCATTTCTCTTTCTTATTAATGAAGACAGGATGAAAACGTTTGAAAATTACACTTCCGGAACAATAGCAGAGAAACTTAGCACCGGTAGAACAGGACAATAGTTGGCTAGAGTTGTGGGAGCCAATCTCCGAAGTTGGCTCCTCAGTGAGCCTTGCCACCTGGTGCTCGTGACCTTCTATTATCCTTTTCTTGGACACGGGCTGGCTCTTTGCACGCTTGAATCACTAAATGCAGTTTAAGCAATGCTCCCAAGGTTAGGTCAGCAGTCCTGAAGCTTCTGCTTTGCTTTTCTGGAACACTCTCTTTGGGAGCCCTTAGCTGCCATACAAGAAGTCTGACTACGCCCAGCCCCTGTTCTTGTGAGGCCATACATAGATCCTCCCAACTGAGCCTGATCCCTTTTAGCCATGGCTTACAAGGTGCCAGTCACTGAAGCAAAGCCATCTTTAACTTTCCAGACAAGCTTATGTGCAAGCCGTATACCACTGAGGTGACTTCACTCAACGCCATGTGACGCAGAAGAATTGCCAGGAGTAAGTTTTCCTGTATTCCTGACCCACAAGGCTATGAGATGTAATAGAATTTGATAGAAGGGCTTGTATTCCTTCCTCCCTAAAATTCATATTCTGCAGCAAACTGTGCATTCATTTATTCACTCATTCATCATACATTTATTAAAACTCCTATTGTGTTCCAGCATTTTGAGTGACGTTGGGAATAAAGTAGGTGATAAAAAATCCACTGTCTCTGAGCTCAGAAACATCACAGTAGAATGTAGGGGATTCATACACTAATAATTAGAAGAGAATTTAAAGAAGCATGAGAGAGGTAAATGTGGGCTGCTGTGAAAGTACAGAGAAAGACCTAGAGTTGGGGGAAAAGATGTCATGGAGGCTTTTGGCAGTAGGGAGTCATAAAAGGCAAGACAATTATCCAGGCAAAATAAAGAGGGTTAAAAGGATTTTTCAAGCAGAGGGAGCAGCACGTAATGGCCAACAGTTTTGAAAGACACAGTGCATTGGAAGCTAGAGGCCAGAGTATGAGGAAGTAGTTAATGGTGATGAGGGAGATTGACAGAATATAATAAGAAAAGAAGCAGGAAAAGTAAGCAAAAGCAAGATCTTTGAAAGTCGCTAAATGCCGTGTATGGTACTCAGCCTCCAAGTGGACCCACCATGAACCCTGCATTCTAGCATCTAGACATTTGTGTGGTCCCCTCCTGCATGGAGGTTGGTCTGTATGACCAGAGCATAAAGCAGGAGTGATGGTGTGCCACACCTGAAATTAGGCTATAAAGCACTGCGGCTTCCATCTTTCGTGCTCTCTCTCTCTGGAGGGACCCATGAGGTAAAAAAGTGAAGATTCCTGCCAACACTCATGTGAATGAGCTTGAAATAGATCCCACAGCCAAGTCTCCAGAGACTGAAGCCCAGGCCAAAAGCTCGACCGCAGCCCCATGAGAGACCCTAAGCCAGGACTCCAGCCAAGCCACACTCACATTCCTATCGCTCCGAAGCCGTATGACAGAGTAAACGTTTGCTGCTTTAAGCCGCTAAGTCTGGGAATTATTTTTTATGCAGCAGTAATAATACACGATGCTGAGAGGTTTAAACATTATCCTGAAATTGATAGAAAGCCTTTATAGGATTTTAAAGGGCTAGACAACTATTTGAACATGGGAAAAGTCACTGGGTTAGCAGTGTGGAGGGTAATGTGAAAGAGAAAAAGGGGATCCCTGAAAAGAGACCACCATAAAGTAGTTCTGAAAGGATAAAGAACTGTACCAAAACTATTGAAAAGGAAGGAAGAAAAAGATAGAGATTTAGGCTATTCTATTAATAATCCCAGGTTTCCGGTTTAGACAACTGGGTAAGCAGAGGCACAGTCACTGAGGCAGAAGACAGGAAAGGGGTAGGACTTGGAATCTGCAGCAAAGATGATGTACTTAGATTTCAACATGTTAAGATCAAGCAGCCCATGAAACATCCCAGAGGGGCTGAAAAGACACATTGGATGTATGGACTGTGGACTCAGTGCTGCTCTGGGCCACGACAGTCACCAGCATGACACTGGAGACTGAGGCCATGGATTAGCATGTGCGCCCTGAGGAGAGGGTATGGGGCAGGAATAGCAGGAAACTGGCAGAACCAAAGCCTGTTTCCCAGTTGTACCCTGTCTCTTCTAAACCCTGGACTAGATGTATCAGGGATTTAGCCCCTTCTCTGTAGCCCAGGATTATAACAACTGTATTGTCAGATGAGAAAATCACTCTATTCCAAGTTCATGGAAGAAAGCAAATACTTGAGTATTCTATAATCATTTTTAGCTTGCTTATTCCTTTGCTTAAGTCAAAGGTGATTCCTGCAAGTCTGGATGCTCCCTGCAGAAATCCAAGGCTAAAGATATAGACTAATTTCTCCGCCAAGTCCCCAAGGAAACAGAGAGCAATGCTGCTGTGGGAGCACCTGATCATAGACAACGTGCACCAGGGGAAACGTGCCCTAAAAGTAGCAAATCAGATGAAAGAGAAAGGTGTAAAATATCTGTATTAATCAGGGTTTTCCAGAGAAACAGAGTCAACAGTGTGTGTGTGTGTGTGCACGTGTGTGTGTGTGTGTGTGTGTAGAAAAAGATTTATGATAAGGAATTGGTTAATGTGATGGTGAAGGCTGGCAAGTCCAACATCTGCCAGGTGGGTTAGCAGGAGGGACACCCAGGGGAGATTCAATGTTGCAGTTCTAGTCGGGAAGCCATCTGCTGGCAGGATTCCCTCTTCTTCTGGGAGCTCAGACTTCGTTCCATTCAGGCCTTCAACTGATTGGACGAGGCCCACCCAATTTACAGAGGGCAATCTGCTTTACTCAAAGTCCACCAGTTTAAATGTTAATGTCATTCCATAAAAAACCTTCACAGGAACATCCAGAACAATGTTTGATCGTGTGTCTGGCACCATGGCCTGGTCACATTGACACATAAAGTTAACCATCCCAAAATCTGTGGCAGGCAGGGGTGGGGAAGTAAAACTGATGTTTACTGTTGTTCACCACTGAATTCCTCTTTGCAGCCAACAGAGCGCCGTGTATAGTGCTGAGCACATAGTAGGCCCTCAGCTAAATGGTTCGTGAAGACATTCACAATCCTGGACATGTCCAAATACAGCTCATTTGACAAAGACAACATCGAAGTCACAGAGGGACCTTATTCTCCAGTGTTTGTCGGAAAGGTCAACAAAAAGCCCACCCCAACCACCATGTGCTGTTCTGACTGTACCCCTTTCCCTGTGGTCTTCACAGCAGCAGGCAGTGGGTGAGGACGGTGACTGTTGGGGTGCCCCTCCCCCATCCCTAATGAACCATCCTTGTGTGTTCCTGATCAAGTCCCCCACTGCTGTCTAAAGTGAAAAGAAGATGTCCTGGAAGGAGGTGATTTGTCTGCATCTGGAAAGATACCAGTCATTTTGTGTGTATTTGTTTTGCTTTTCCTTCAGGAGACAGTGAGGGGAAACTAAATGAGCTTTTCTCACTTTAGAACATTGTGAAATTCAGAATGAAGCAGGCTGTGGGTGGCTGCTCAGGGCACCGTGAGCTAGTGAAGAGAGCAAAAAAACTCAAGTCAGGGCAGATCTGGAGCAGAGCACAGGGTAGGCGGAGGCAGCTGGGCCAGAAAGACACACTCCCCCACCTTCACTGTGGAGATGCATCTGGAGGGATGGTTGAGATACCGGGGTCTCTGTAGCCCAATCGATCCCTTAAAAATGCTGGTTGATGGTTTTTTTGCTCACTAAGTTTCTTCCTAAGGAAGGACTACTTAATCTGGTCCACAGACCCCTCGGGAAGCCAAGGAGAGAATTCAGGGAGTCCATGAACTTGGATGGCAAAATAACATATATATTTTTTCACTACTCTTTAGCTGAATCGAACGTTTCCCAATAAGCTGAATGTACGCAAGGAACCCCAGAATTATTAGCAGTATCTGTTGCAGACATCTGAAAATATCTTTTATGCTCATCTCTTCTTCATCCTGCCGCAGCTTGGTGGTCCCTGCCCACACCAGGGTTCTGCAGGTCCCAAAATTTAAGGTGCCTGAATTTTCCTATGTTTTCCAATGTAGATGTACCAGTAAAAAAGCAAATGCTGCCTTTTGATCTCCATGTAGATCCTTGGATCCACTTTTAACTGGTTAGAAGTCAGAGAGCAAGCGGAGTGAGTAAGTTCTCTGGCCAAAAAACCTCCCAGGGCAGGGGGGGCTTATCATTCATTTGGATACCAAATTATAGAACCGAATTACGGGGTTGGGCCCCCTGATTCACTGTAGGGAATCCAGTCCCTTCCCCCGGCGGGAGTACTTGAACCTTGCACAAATCTATCTTCATGCTGCGCATCAGCTTTCTCTGCAAGTCACCGCCTCAGGTTTTTCTGCCCATTCCCTCCGATTTCTCACGGCTGCTTCTCAGCACCACCCCAGCCCTCCGCCACCTCCATCCCCCAAGGTGTAGACCTCGATCCCTCCATTACAGCTCTAAGCACAGCTCACCCAGAACTGCAGTAGTTTAAAAACGTGATTGAAGTTTAGGGGGGAAAGGAACTACAAGAATTAAAAGGGAGAATTAAAATTAAATGATGATGTATAATTCTCCCAAATCCACCGACAAGTCTCTCCACAGGGGTCGTGAATGGTCACCTTTTTTCTAAACCTTCTGCCATGTGACTGGCACCCACTGACCACCTGGGTCAGGAGTCCCTTCAATTTGTCCTCCTTGCCTCAAGGTCAGGTTGCCCTTCCCAACTCTCAGGCTCCAACTAGAGGAATCAAAGCCCATGAACGTCATGATATTCTCTCCAAACGCGATAGGAAGACATTCTTATTTAACTATTAAATAGAATATCTAAGTCTGAAGTATGGGAATTGAGATCATGTCCCCCAGTTCCAGGCTTCCTAAGAACTCCAGGCAATATTAGCCTCAAAGCCGCGTGAATACAATGCTTGAAAAGGTGACCCTCCCGTTACAAAGGAAGCTTGGCAGGACACACCCAAAATGAACCATTTGGGGAATCCTAGGCAGCTTCTACATTGTTCTACATTGTTCCAATGTAGAAGCTGCATACAATTCCCCAAATGGTAAGTTTCAACAATCTTAAGGTCCATTTTCTACCTTGAGAATAGGAGCAACTATTGTTAGCACTCACACAGCACTTTGGGGGCAGAGGGAAGGAGGCATCTGTTACAGAACAGGGACGGAGGAATGGCTTGTTTATTCCAGTGCTCTTAGGGGAGATTACAGAAGGCTCCATGGAGGAGGTGTCTCTTGGATTAAAATGAAGGATGAGCGTACATATCTGTGGGCACCGAAGAACGGCCGGCCAGTGCACCGTGTGGGTGATACAGAATGGTGAGGATGGGCACCCAAGGCTCTGTGGGCCCCTCACCTCCACGACTTTTACTGAACCTTGAAATGGCTTTTGAAGTTAACAATCACCCCAGAGGATACAACAGTAGACACAGAGAATACAACAGTAGACACTCAAAGACATGAAGGTTTTGTTAAGTAGCCCCCAGTTAATCCAACAACACACCTCAGTCCTTGGTGGCCGTGTATAAACTCTACCAAGGGTGTGTGTCTTAGGTTCCCTAGGAAACGTCTATAGCCAGACAAACAGATAATGCCTAATAGAGATAAAGAGAGTCTAAGGAAAGCTATGAAATCAGCTTTTCAGGCAAGGTATGTTCATTTCAAGCATATAATTTTTTGTAAAATCCTCTCAGTATCGAGAAGGAAAGTGTCAGAGGACAAGTTAGAATGGGGGCGTGGTGTGGGTCTGCCGCAGCCTGTGTGAGCAGAGGCAGACCTGTCCGGTTTGCATCTGAATTTGTCTTTGCTCGGGGTACCCAGCTTATTGTCCCAAACTTCTCCAATCCAGCAAAGGAGCCTAGAAATATACTGTATCCTTTCGAAGCACAATTGAAAAAAAAAACCTAAGGAGGCAACTATGTGACTACTTCCTGACGGATACAGCATAGCATTCAGACTGCTTAACAAACCTCTGGAAGAGAACAATGTCTGAGGAGCTTTGAGTTTGAGTTCCGTATATTTTAGGAGAAAAAAAAGTTTTATTTAATTAAGTGATGGCTAATGAACTATTAAAGCAACACCCTTGCTAATTAAAGAAATAAATTGAACTTGCTGGACCTTTCAGCTGCTTGGAAACCCTCCGCTTCTAATGTTTTCTAGCTGAAAAGAAGGTTTCCATCCCAAAATGAGTCAACGAGTTAGAGAAAAGAGGTATCAAGGCCAGGTGGCTGGACGAAGCCTCCAGAAAGGGCAGCCGGATGTGCCTGCAGAAGTGATCCAGGCATGCTGTGGATGGTTTAGCTCAGGTAGATGCCTGTGTATCACTACTGTATCACCAAGCATCTAGAATAGCTCTGGTGCTAGTAGATGCTAAAAAAAAAACACACACACAGAAAAATAAATGTGTGTGTGTGTGTGTGTGTGTGTGTGTGTGTGTGTTGAATGAATAAATGAATGACTGCTTACCTCTCAAAGAGCCCTTTTGTTTTCAATATACCTTGGGGGTCTGACTTTTCCTAATCCAAAGTGTGAGTCAACCAGAGTCAATAGCAGGTGATATGTGAAGTGATCAATATTAACTTGGCAAAAGAGGTTAAGAGCCTTGTTCCGTGTCATAAACTAACATGCAGGCCAGGTCAACATACTCCCTCTCTGAAGACCCTATTGAGACAACGTCTAAAAATTGGGCCCTTGATTCCCATCTTCCACCAAGGGAAGGTACTTGGTATAACTGAGGACGCTCTGCAAGCACTCAGAATCTCTGCTAGAAGTCATCACCAAAGCTGTTTGTTTCCTCCTGTAATTCCAGACTCAGTGCATTTGTCTCAGGCTCCTGGAGACCTGGGGCAACACATTATGTGGTGTCGTCCAGGGCCATGCCACTTAGCAAGTTTTGCTTATGTCAACATTATGCACTGCACGCATTTTTTTTTCTTTTGCTGGGGGCAGCTGAAAGTAAGTGACACTAATTTCTATTCTGCAGTTATCCAAATATTGCACTCACAACACAATCCATAAACGTAATGACTACTCATCAATAAAGCAGAGGAATGTCTGAGAAACCCTAATTGTCACCCCCCCAAAAAATTTTAAAAATAAAAACAAAAACGCTGCCAAATGGTGGGTCCCTTATCTTAATTACAGGCTTATTTGCATTAAAATGAAGGTTATTCTATAATTACTACCAAATGTTTCGTGTTGAGGTTGAAATACCTCTCTGCAGGCTGTCTGTCCGTTTCCTTTCCATTTTCCCTTGTCATTCGTCTCCTCTATAATCCTCTGACAGAGAGTGCTGCTCTTAATTCCCTTTCCAAGAGCATCACCACCTGAGGGCACCTTGTGGATTCTGGGGCACCCCACTGAGGTCCTTCTACAGGATGGCATAGAGAGAATTAAAGAAACCTTGGGACTTCCCTGGCAGTCGAGTGGTTAAGACTCCACACTTCCAATGCAGGGGGCGCAAGTTCCATCCCTGGTCGGGGAACAAAGATCCCACATGCCACATGGCGTGGCCAAAAGATAAAAAAATATACATACAATAAAAAAGAAAAGAAACCTCTCTCCACCCACAATAAACAACCTCAAGATGTGCCGGCTTTAGAGCAGAATTAGCATGGCCTGACTCTGCACTGGCTGTGATGCTGAGAATCCCCACTACCTCCCCTGTGCCCCTACCATACCCTCAACAAACTGCAACATTCATCAACAAACACAGTCTATTTTTTTTCCTGGCTGCGCCGCGAGGCTTACGGGATCTTAGTTCCCCAACCAGGGATCGAACCCAGGCCCTCTGCACTGAAAGCGCGGAATCCTAACCACTGGACTGCCAGGGAATTCACTGGATGAATTCATTGGATGTATGTGTATGGCTCTGCAGGCTGCAGTGGCATCCACCCTCCTTAGAGAAGCAGCGGCTCTACAGGTTCGCCTCAGGCCCCCATCCTCCTCCAAAATGGTGAAGATGTTACTACCGTGGGGCACGCCTCCTAGAATTGCCGGTTTCACCGCAGCAGCAGGGCTCTGCCTGGCTCCCTCCTTCCCACTAAAGCACTGCCGGAACCTGAGTTCACCACCTCTTCTTCAAGTCCCCGTGGAATTAGCAGCAGCTGACGGGCTAGGTCGCTAAGCAGGCTCCACAGAGGTCTTCCCTGCACCTGGGGCTCCCTGACCCCAGCCTCACCTCCTCTGTGACTTCTAGCGTGCAGGGCCTTGGTGGTGTGGAGAGGCTGCCGCCTCCCCTGCTCTCCCCAGCCCCTGGTCCATGCCGGCCCACCCACCGGAGAGGAAGAAGGCTGTTCCCGTAGCTTCCCAGGGAGCAGGGCTTTGTGCCTTGTGCTGCCTCCTTTGCACGTGCTCCCCCTTATTAGTTCCTTCCTGCACACAGTCCCTTCATCTCCTCCTCCTTTGAAAGCAGCCTCGGCGAGTTCTCTCCTCGCTGCCCCGGATGGTGGGGGGACGACCCCGGCCCCCCGCCGGGGGACCTTCGCTTTGATGCTCCGACTTTACTGCGCGTCATTTGTATTCCGTGCTTCCCGTTCCCGCTCTTGCCCAGTGTGTTTTGATGAGCTTCTCTCTGCACTCATATTGTCTCAGTCGTTAACCACCCATTTGCAAGTCTGTAATTTACTTTTGATCATTCATTTTATGAGGCGCACAGGGTAAAAAGCCGCCGACGCTGTTCTTCCCTTCGTTTCCCCTCCGACTCGGTCTAGTTTGCCGCTGAAGATTCTCTCCCAGTCCCGGACCCTGTTGCCGTATCATCTCGTAAGGAGGCCTGTGCTGCCTTGACCTTCCTAGGAGAGATCTGCCTTCTGCTTCGCCTTCTGATGTGGTTCATTAGCTCGTTTCCCCTCCCCTTAGGGATCAGCTTCCCTGGGAAACGGAGGAGTTGGTGCAGGCAATTCTTTGGGGGTCTACTGACTGACAGAAGGGGGAATCGCTGGCAGAACGATGGGATTGCACCAAACCCCCAGGAGAAGGAGTTACCGGCGAAGGCTCAGCAACACCTCCCAAACTGACATTTCACAGCCGTTTTCTATTTGGCAGGAAACAGCGTCAGCCCGGGAGGAGGAGGCGCTCTGAGCATCTGGCTGTATCTCCCTCCTTCCCGTGGTCAGCAGGATTTCCAGGGAATAAAACCTGCTGCCTCTCTCTCTTCCCAGAGGGGAGAAGAGACGCCCAGGCTCACGAAGCCCAGTTTGAAATGAGCTTCTCCGGTGTTCCTCCCATTTTGTGTTCTTCCTTTTTCTCTTTGGAAGCACACACTGTTCCTGAAGGAGAAATCAGCCCTCACAGGATTCCACACGGCAGAGCCTTCGTTAGCAACCTTTCTGGCTGGTGTGGTCACAAGAGATCCTTGGGCCCCTACAGACATTCCTGGGTTACCCCCCAGGCTCTCCCCCTCCCCCACCCCACCCTCTTCCTCCCCCGGGGTCGCTCTTAGCACCTCTGAAGTTGGGTCATGGCGGGGAGCATATCTTTCAGGGATTTCATGGCATTGTGCAAATTGGGAACGTCTGAAAGTGAAACCAGGCACTAGTCACAGGTGAGCAAGGACACAAGGTCTGAACCAGAACAGTCCCTGGCTGTCCATCTTCCAAATTCCACTCCCAGGGCTGAGTCTCGGTGTAAGAGAAAATGTGAAGACTCCCTCCCTTCCCAGAACTGGGCTGGGGGGAAATGGGTGCTTGCGGTCTTGCCTTGAAATTCAAAATGGGTTTTCACATAAAAATAATGGCATACGGGCTTCCCTGGTGGCACAGTGGTTGAGAGTCCGCCTGCCGATGCAGGGGACACGGGTTCGTGCCCTGGTCTGGGAGGATCCCACATGCCGCGAAGCGGCTGGGCCCGTGAGCCATGGCCGCTGAGCCTGCGCATCCAGAGCCTGTTGCTCCGCAACGGGAGAGGCCACAACAGTGAGAGGCCCGCGTACCGCAAAACAAAACAAAAAACAAAAGAATATCTACTAAACTTCATTAAGAACAGCAACAGGGCTTCCCTGGTGGCGCAGTGGTTGAGAGTCCGCCTGCCGATGCAGGGGACACGGGTTCGTGCCCCGGTCCGGGAAGATCCCACATGCCGCGGAGCAGCTGCGCCCGTGAGCCATGGCCGCTGAGCCTGCGCGTCCAGAGCCTGTTGCTCCGCAACGGGAGAGGCCACAACAGTGAGAGGCCTGCGTACCACAAAAAAATAATAATGGCATACATGGTGGTTAGAATTGTCCATTATGAGTTATGAGATCCTTCTTCCCTTTAGGACTTGGGTTGAGGTAAGGATTCTCAACATGGTACCACGCTCTGCTGTGAGTCAGCAGTTCTGTCTGTTTTTAGATCCACCAGTTCTTCCCAATGGTCTCAGATAACGCACTGCAGTCCATGCACACAGCTACAGTCATGAGCCAGTGAGTTGAAGGTAAAATCCCCGGCCAAAAAAATAATTTAAATGAAAGGCTTTCTTGTATTTCAGAAGACGCTGGGTGCAGTGAACTTCAGAGATGCAGTTCTGAGCTGCTAGAAGCCTCAGGGTCAGAGTTCCAATCAGCAAACAGCTTTCTACAGATGCCTTCTGACTTGGGAAGCCAGCACAGAGAGGTCTTTCCCAAGATGAGGGTGCAAAGGCCCCATGCATAGCTGGATTACGCCTCAGCAGGTAGCCTCCAAATTTTAAGTGGAGCAAACAGCTTACTCTCAATCCCTTTTTATTACGAGGCCAGACAATCTTTAAAGAAATTAGTAAATCTAACATATCTTCGTTGCTAATTAGTATCCCTGGATCCAAAAAATCTTAAAAGGAGAACATTATCGAATCTAGAACATTGTCAGTGTAATCGCCCCAAAATACAACTGGGTGGAATTGCCGGTCTGTCCTAAAACTTCCACTAGGCACGTCAAGATGGTTTCCCCAGGCTTACTGTTACCTGCCCTGTGTGACCTGGCCCTACTGCTCCAAGCAGCCCTGCTTCCCCGCGGGCTCAGCACAAGCTCCCCACGAGGCTCCTGCCAGCCCACCCCAAACATAGAGCTTTCTTAGTCCTCCAGCGTCTGGGTGTGTTACCCTCCAGAACACGACTCACCCACTTTCAGGACCCAAGGCGAATTCTGCTTCCTGGCCTCCCAACGATCCAAACACACGTTACCTCCCTCAGGAATCCTGCGGTGGTCCTATCACCCTCCTCTCATCTCTGCATGTCCACCGAGCAACCCAGGTACATAAAAAACTCCTTTGGTAGGGCCAAATATTGGCAATTCCAAATAAATAAAGCTAATTTACGTCTTTGTCTTCTGCCCAGTCACCCGTATCACTAGTGCTAGGCATGACACAGGGGCTCAATAGACCCGAGTTAATAAGTTAATTGATTCATCGTTTGAAAAACACCCTCCGACTAGTGCACCCACATGTATAACCTACTACTTAGTATGGACAGAATACTGCCCTGTGAAAACTTATGCTGAACGACAATACCCGTGTATCCTAATTGGCAGTGATTATTCAGCAGCTGGGCCCTGGGTGAGACGCGGGCTCCCAGGACTCCCAATGAAAGGCTCCAGCTCTGAAGGCAAAGAAGAGCAGAAAAAAGAAAGGAGAGTGAGCGGGTCTGGTGAACTATGTAGAAAATGAAGACGTGGTCAGACAAGTGGTCCAGAGACTCAGACCTGAGATGCTGTCCTTGTTCCCTCGCTGAACCCCGAGCATCTGTGGATCACGTAGCACATGCTGCTTCTTTGCTAGGTGCTGTACGCACGTTGAGGGATAAGGCGAAGACTCTGGCCCGGAGAGCTCCCAGCATGTCCGGGAGATGTGAAAACAGCAAAGCCTGATCCTTGGTAAGCAGGGCTGTAACACAGATGCAAACAGAAGGCTATGGGGGAAAGGAGGTCGTTCATCCTTCCTGGAGGAACCAGGGAAAATGTCACAGGACATGAAACTCTGGAGCTGGGTCTTGAGGGATGAGCGGGTGTTTACTGGAGAGGAAACGAGGGGAGAATATTTCAGGCCAAGGGAACAGCTTGTGCAATAGGGAGAGAGTAAGATGGAACCAGGAGCAAGATGGGAACCCAGACTTGCACAGCCAGGGGCCAAGATGCTGAAGAAAAGCTTAGTTCAGATCTGGGATGACCCTGGGGAACAGGAGACAAACAGAATCTCAAGGAGTCGGGGAGAAAAGGGGCAGGAATAAGGTGGTTACAGGTGGCCCCAGAGTGATAGCTCAATATGACATGTCCAAACCAGGCCTTTGGTCTCCTCTGGAACTGACTGCCAAGCTGTATCCCGCCAAGCTCCATGTAACCTCAGGGGTGCCCTCACACCTGTATTCCTGCAGGAGTAGAAAATAGCTCCAGGTCACAACTATCCTTAAAAGCATTACTAAGTCCCCAATACATACCAAACACGTGTTAGGCCTAGAAATGCAAAGTCAGAGAAGACGAGAGTATGAACAAGGCCTGCTACCAGCTTACGGTCTAGTCCAGGAGACAGAGAGGTGATAGGGCTTGTATAAGTACGTGGGTTAGGGTAGGTAGAATGAACGACAATGATCCAGAGGTGACTGTATCAGGAAGGAGCCTCAAGAATCTGGGGCTGGATCCACGCAGATTTGGGGGTATTTTGTTCTGTTTTTTTTTATAAATTTATTTATTTTTGGCTGCGTTGGGTCTTCATTGCTGCGCGTGGGCCTTCTCCAGTTATGGGCAGCAGGGGCCACTCTTCGTCACGGTGCGCGGGCTTCTCATTGCGGTGGCCTCTTCTCTAGGTGTGCAGGCCCAGCAGCTGTGGCTCGTGGGCTCCAGAGCGCAGGCTCAGTAGTTGTGGAGCACAGACCCAGTTGCTCCACGGCAGGTGGGATCCTCTCAAGACCAGGGCTCGAACCCACGTCCCCTGCATTGGCAGGCAGACTCCCAACCACGGAGCCACCAGGGAAGCCCGATCCACACAGTTTCAATGATCCTTTTGTCAGTGTAGAGACCCATAGCTTAAGCTGGATCCTCTCCCTTCTGCTCCATGGTAAGGTGTTGGTGGTCAAGTCAGAAGATTCATGTCTTTTTTTTTTTTTTTTTTGTGGTACGCGGGCCTCTCACTGCTGTGGCCTCTCCCTTTGCGGAGCACAGGCTCCGGACACGCAGGCCCAGCAGCCATGGCTCACGGGCCCAGCCGCTCCGCGGCATGTGGGATCCTCCCGGACTGGAGCACGAACCCGTGTCCCCTGCATCGGCAGGCAGACTCTCAACCACTGCGCCACCAGGGAAGCCCCAGAAGATTCATGTCTTTTTAAAAACATTCTAATAGTTTTATCCTTGACATTATCTGGCTTAGTAAGATAGAACACCACTTAATCTTATTTTACCCCTGCCCCTTTTCAGCCTCCTCCAAAAGAAGAAAGAAAAACAAAAGAGTAAAACAAAACATAACACTTTCCTTGAAGGTTTTCCACGTACAATTGTGTAGTTTGTGATTGGTGTGTTTCAGTTGAAGCACACCTCTTTCAGCCCCACTGGAAAGTAGCTTTTAGGAAAATGTATGTATATGTTTCAAACTTTTGTGTATGTATATGTGCATGTACCTATGAATCCCAGGAAAAAAATGGGAAATTATTCAGTGTTAAAAAAAATAAGAGGGGGCTTCCCTGGTGGCGCAGTGGTTGAGAGTCCACCTGCCGATGCAGGGGTCCGGGAAGATCCCACATGCCGCAGAGCGGCTGGGCCCGTGAGCCATGGGCGCTGAGCCTGCGCGTCCGGAGCCTGTGCTCCGCCACGGGAGAGGCCACAACAGTGAAAGGCCCGCGTACCGCAAAAAAAAAAAGAAACAGGCTAAAAAAAAAAGAAAGAAGGTTGAGATGAAATGATTGTGATGGCTTTTCCAACTCTGTTTTGGACACTGACGCTTGTCCTCCTCATGTACCACATTGTTTGAGTCTTTCTTTTCTAAAATAAAAGCGGGAGGGGGAGGAGTCATCATCACCTAGTGGCCTTGTCTCCTGCCCTGGCCTATGGTCTCCTCTCCCTGAAGGAGTAGCTGATGTTTCCTCTTTCCCTTCCTCACAAGGAGCCTGTGATAAACACTGGGCGACCACCCTGCCTCTACCTGTTCCTTTCTAACAGGATTCCTAACTGGTCCAGGTCTCAGGTGGCCACGTGCTTCCAGGCAGACTGGGTCCATCCCAAGCCCAGAAATAAGTCTTGTGTCTTTAAACCAGCACTTCCCAAACTTTTTGGTCTTAGGACCCCTTTACACCTTCAGAATAATCGAGGGCCTCACTGTATTTTATGTGGTTTATATCTATTGATATTTAAAATTCTATAGATTAGAATTTTAAATTGAGAAAAATTTTAAATATGTGTATGTAAATTTTTCTAAAAGAACCCAGTACACATTAACATAATTAACATATTTTTAATGAAAAATACATGTTCCAAAACAGTTTGCTGAGACAAGTGGCATTGCTTTACACTTTTGTAAACCTCTTTCCTATATGGCTTAATAGAAAACAGCTGAATTTTCATCTTTGCTTCTACATTCAATCTGTTGTAATATTTGTTCTGGTTGAAGTATATGAAGAAAACTTAGCCTTTAATTACACAGGTATGCAATTTTTAAAAGAGAGGAGTATTTGCTTTTCAGGTAATTGTGGATATTTTTTGATATTTGAAAACTTGCAATTGGTGGTTTCTTTAAGCTTAGTTGCAATGTGGAATCTTAAACCAAGTGAATTACCTTTTCATATTGTATTGCACTAAAATCCATTGATTCATCTTGCTATTTGAGTGGACCATTTACCCATGTATGAATTTACAACAGCATGCCTTGGTCATTTGGAAAATACTGGTTCACTAAATTATGCAGATCTTCCAAATGTTCACTTATTTCCCTTATGCAATATCAAAAAAGAACACATTTGTTAATATCACCACTAATTTCATCAGAAAAAGTCTTTAAGACAATGTCAAGCTGCCAGTAACAGATACAGGTTTTTCCGAAACTCTAATTTTCATTTGAAAGCTCAAATTTTATCCTTGGCAACAAATACAGTTGGCCTCCTGTGTCTATGGGTCCCACATCTGTGGATTCAACCAACAGATTGAAAATATTCAGAAAAGGTTTTTTCCAGAAAGTTCCAAAAAGTACAACTTGAATTTGCCATGATCCAGCAAATATTTACATAGCATTTACATTGCTTTTACAATTATTTTCATAGCATTTACATTGTATTAGGTATTATAAGTAATCTAGAAATAATTTAAAGTATGCAAGAGGATGTGTGTAGATTATATGCAAATATTATGTCATTTTATATAAGGGGCTTGAGCATTCATGGATTTTGGAATCTGCGGGGGTCCTGGAACAAATGCCCCACAAATACTGAGGGATGACTATACTGTCAGTTGTTTTCTTTTTGAAGTGACTCACTTCATTCCTTTGGGGGAAATTTTCTGCCAAATATCTAAGTCTGAATAACCACAGTTTGTCTGTGGTTCTTTCAACTGAAAGTGGTGTTTTGTGAAAAAAGTGGATACTTTAGCTTACTACTCAAATAATCACCCAAGTGTTTTTGCCTCAAGATAACCTTTATACTTCAGAATGCAACAGAAGTGCTTTATGTGTACTTCCCATTTTGTCACACAGAATATTAAAAAAAATATTTAATAAAATCAGAAAAGAAAGATGATAAATAACAACAGATACCATAGAAAAATAAAGACTTATAAAAGAATATCATGACTATCTATACACCAACAAACTGGACAACCTAGAAGAAATGGACAAATTCTTAGACTCATACAACCTTCTGAGACTGAATCAGGAAGAAATAGAAAATCTGAATAGACTGATCACTAGTACAGAGATTGAAACAGTAATCAAAAAACCTCCCCAAAAAACAAAAGACAAGGACCTGATGGGCTTCAGAGGTGAATTCTACCGAATATTCTAAGAAGATTTAATACCTATTCTTCTCACACTATTCCAAAAAATTAAAGAGAAGGGAATACTTTCTAATTCATTTTACAAAGACAACACACACAAAAAAGAAGATTACAGGCTAGTTTCTCTGGAAAACATAGATACAAAAATCCTCAACAAAATATCAGCAAACCAAATTCAATAATACGTCAAAAAGATCAAGTAGGGTTTATTAGTGATGCAAGGATGGTTCAACATCTACAAATTAATCAACGTGATACACCACATTAACAAAATGAAGGATAAAAATGGCATGATCATCTCAATAAATACAGAAAAAGCATTTCACAAGATTTAACACACATTTATGATAAAAACTCTCAATAAAGTGGATATAGAAGGGACACACCTTGACATAATCAAAGCCATATAAACCCACAGCTAACATCATACTCAACAGTGAGAAATTGAAAGCTATACCTCTAAGATTAGTAACAAGACAAGGATGCTCACTCTCACCACTCCTCTTCAACATAGTATTGGAAGTTCTAGCCAGAGCAATTAGGCAAGAAAAAGAAGTTAAAAGTCATCCAAATTGGAAAGGAAAAAAATAAAACTGTCAGTATTTGCAGATAGCATGGTTTTATATATAGAAAACCTAAAGACGCCACACACACACACACACACACACAAAAATAACTATTAGAAATAATAAATACAACAAAGCTGCAGGATAAAAAATCAACACACAGAAATGTGTTGCATTTCTGTATGTTAACAACGAACTATCAGAAAGAGAAATTAAGAAAACAATCCCATTTAAAATTGCAACAAGAAGAATAAAATACCTAGGAATAAATCTAACCAAGGAGGTGAAAGATCCGTACACTGAAAGCTATAAGACACTGACGAAAGAAACTGAGGCAGACACAAACAAATGGAAAAATATTCTGTGCTCATGGGTTGGAAGAATTAACATTGTCAAAATGTCCTTATTGCCTAAAGCAATCTACAGATTCAATCCAATTCCTGTCAAAATCCCAAGGGTATTTTTCACAGAAATGAACCAAAAATTCTAAAATTCACATGCAACCACAAAAGACTCTGCATAGTTAAAGCAATACTGAGAAAAAAGAACAAAGCTGGAGGTATCACAGTCCCTGATTTCAAACTATACTACAGAGCCATAGTGATCAAAACAGCATGGCACTGGCAGAAAAAGAGATACACAGATCAATGGAGTAGAATTGAGAGCCCCAGAATAAACACACGCATATATGGACAATTAACTTATGACAAAGAAGCAAAGAACATACAATAGTGACAGGATAGTCTCTTCAATAAAAGTGGTGGAAAAACTGGACAACCACATGCAAAATAAATGAACTAGACCACTATCTCACACTGTACACAAAAGTTAACTCAAATTGGATTGAAGACTTGAATGTAAGACCTGAAACCATAAAACTCCTAGAAGTAAACATAGGCAGTACATTTTTTTTTTTTTTTTTTTTTTGCACCACCAGGGAAGCCCTGGCAGTACACTCTTTGACACTGGTCTTAGCAGTATCTTTCTAGATAATGTTTCCCCAGGCAAGGGGAGAATAAAGCAAAAACAAACAAATAGGATTACATCAAACTGAAAAACTTCTGCACAACAAAGGAAACCATCAATAAAATGAAAAGACAGGGAATTCCCCTGGTGATCCAGTGGTTAGGGCTCCGTGCTCTCACTGCTGAGGGCCCAAGTTTGATCTCTGGTCAGGGAACTAAGCCACATGTTGTGGCCCAAATAAATAAATAAATAAATAATTTTTTAAAATGAAAAGACAACCTACGGAATGGGCGAAGATATTTGCAAATGATATATCCAATAACTAGTTAATATCCAAAATATATTAAGAAACTCATATAACTCAACAACAACAACAAACCCAATTAAAAGATGGGCAGGGCTTCCCTGGTGGCGCAGTAGTTGAGAGTCTGCCTGCCGATGCAGGGGACACGGGTTTGTGCCCCGGTCCGGGAGGATCCCACATGCCGTGGAGTGGCTGGGCCTGTGAGCCATGGCTGCTGAGCCTGTGCGTCCGGAGCCTGTGCTCCACAACGGGAGAGGCCACAGCAGTGAGAGGCTCACGTACCGCCAAAAAAAAAAAAAAAAAAAAAGATGGGCAGAGGAGCTAAATAGACATTTTTCCAAAGAAGACATATAGATGGCCAATAGGCACAAGAAAAGACATCACTGATAGGGAAATGCAAATCAAAGTCACAGTGAAATATCACCTCACTCCTGTCAGAAAGGCTATTATCAAGAAGGCAAGAAATAACAAGTGTTGACAGGATGTGGAGAAAAGGGAATCCTCCGACACTGTTGGTGAAATGTAAATTGGTGCAGTCACTTCCTCAAAAACTTAAAAATAGAACTATCATATGATCCAGCAATTACACCCCCATGTAGTTATCCAAAGAATACAAAAACACTAATCCGAAAAGATACCTGCACCCTCATGTTCACTGCAGCATTATTTACAATAGCCAACATATGGAAACAACCTAAGTGCCCACTGACATATGAATGAAGAAAATGTATACATATGTATACATATATACAATGGATTAATACCACAAAAAAGGATGAAATCTTGCCACTTGTGACAACATGGATGGACCTTGAGGTTTTCACGCTAAGTGAAATAAGTCAGATGGAGAAATACAAATACCATATGATTTCACTGATACGTGGAATATTAAAAACTAATAAACAAACCAAACAAAAACAAAATAAATACAGAGAACAGACTAGTGGTTACCAGAGGGGAGGGCATTGGGGGAGAGCAAAATGGGCAAAGAGAAACAACTGTACCCTGGAAAATTAATTTTTAGTGGTAAGCACGTTGTAGGGTATACAGAAGTAGAAATATAATGCTGTACACATGAAACTTATGTTATAAATCCATGTTTTAATTAACAATTAAAACAAGTTAAATTTTTTTTTAAATATTTAAGGGACAAGATTTAATAAAATTAGTCATTTTTACTGCTTCATCAAGGATGTTTTAAAGTGAAACTGGCATCTTTCTAGACTATGAGCTTGTGGCAGTGGAGAACACAGTGCCTATTCGTGCAGTTTGATACCTTTGCCTTGATTCATGATAAGGTACCATCTGTTTTACCCATCACTGCTTTTATACCAAATATCTACACAGTCAAAAAGACCAATAATGTCTTAATCTTATTACAAGAATTGTTTGATTCTGCTGACCCTCTGAAAGGACCTTGGAGGCCCCACACATCCATGGTCCACAGTTTGAGACCTGCTGATCTAAGCCAGCAATCATGGTAACTTCATTCTGCCTTGCCAAGTTAGCGGTTTAGTCCTGGGCATATGGGGCAACCTTGGCCTATGACTGATGAGGATAAGTATGTGGAAAGACTTCTTGGAAGGTCTTGCTTATTCTTAAAAAGGAAACAAAGATATAGATATTTCCTTTTCTGACTCTGGACATTGACATCATCTGTGATTCCTGGAAGTGCAGCAGCCATATTGTGACCAAGAGGGAAAAGTCAAGAAAATCAGAGAAGCGGACCCTGGAGCTCCGGATAACTTTGAAGCAGCACATTAATCAACATGGTCATACCGTGTCTTTGAACTCTTTGTGAGATAATAGGTGTCTTCTTGGTCAAGCCACTTTTAGTTGGATTACCTTTTACTTGAGATAATACAGTCTTTGACCTTGAAGAGTCTGCAGTCTACCTGGGTTGAAATTAGCACATACACTTTTATGAAGATCATCTTCCCAACTAGATACTAAGCTCCTTGAGGGAAAAGATACTTTAGAACTGCTTTACTAGTGATAAACAAAGGCAACAGAAAATCAGGACTAGAGTGTTGGTCAGCTTAACTTCAGAGCATTTTCCTGGAATTTCATGACCTGGTTTTGCTCTGTGGTCTTGCTGCCAGAGCTTGGATGAATTCCCTCCATTCTGTAAGACACATATTCTTCTCCTTATGAATCCCAATCATTGTTTTTCACAATTCGTCTCCAGAAACCTGTTTCATAAAATGTTAGTCTGACTTATCCTCCACATCTCCAACCCTCAGGCTAACATATCAGGCAAGTATGCTTATAAAAAAGCAATAATAACAATATAACAAGTTCAGTTATGAAACACATACATAATGAATATTAAGGGAGCAGGTTGAATTGATCACAAATACATCTTGGGTGACTTATATCTGGAAATCCATTCACCTCACTCACGATCATGGGCTCTTGGTTTTCTTTCCTGAATACATACATGAGATTGAGGTGTCTTTGTTTCTATATTTAGGCTCTGGAAAACTTCCACGATGTCCCTCGCTCCATGCATTGAATCTTGAATGGAACCAAGAACTGGCATTCATCTCCATTCCCAACCAATTGTCCTAAATCTCAAATCTGACATTTACTGATTATGTGAACTGCATACTTATCTCAGCCTCTCTGTACCTGTTTCCTCATTTGTACAATAAGGATGATAATAGGATCTACCCCATAAAATAGTTGTAAAAATCAAATGAATTAATAAACATAATACACTTCAGAAAATGCCTGACACATCCTTAGAGTCCAACAAGAATTAGCTATTATTACTATTTTTATATATCATCATGATTACTTTGCCTAAATGTGATGATTCTGCATGCTTTTCTATAGGGCTCTAATATCGCCATTTCCAAGCTTCTGGCAAGTATAACAGAGCTATTGGCAATTACCTATTTATCCTTTTCTTCCTTTGAGGTACAAAAAAAGTTATAGAAAAATAGTTTATGCAATGTTTCAGGAAGAAGAGGAGCTCCCTCTTGTTTTCTGGTACTTTCCACCGTATCTACCTCCTTGGTCTATTTCTTTTTTTCCTTGACTACATCATCCTCTCTTGGATTCTCTCATTTCTTCTTCATCCTCAGTCTTCAAAGGCCCCTCTTACACATCTGGCCATATTTGAGTCCCATTCCATTTGTGTTCTAAGAGCATTTAAGGGAAGAACAAATTTATTCTTGTCATTCTTATTGACTTTGTGGTCAGAGCTGGGATCTCGAGCAACTGATTTCTGTTTGTGTATAGTTTTGATGTACTGCAGTTCAGTAATTTTCCAGACGGACACACGGCCTATTGCAGATGGTGGGTTTCCCCTGTCTGATCAAACACCAGCTCAACTCTCCTGTTCAAGAAATTGATGATTCCCACAAAGGCACTTTGGAGAACAAGAAGAATATGTCATCACTTCCTTTGACAAGGGGCCTGGTTGATCCTTTACCCAAACAGACCCTCAAGAGAACCAAAGGGACAAGGGTCTAGGAAGAGAGATCAAAGTTTCCTGATTAATAAACACCCTTAATGTCCAAACTGCTGAAGCAAAGAATTGCTTTCTCTCCTCCCAAGGAGAGTAGCCAGGAAAGTTCCCTACTTACTGTCACCTCTGAGAGTCTTTCTAAGTTTTACTTCCCTCGAGCCTCCTAGTTTTTGTCATTTCTTCTCTATCTCCAGTATTTTGCTTGATTATATATTCTTATTGTTTACCTGTTCTCTTAATAAACTCACTTTCCAAACCCTTCTTCACTTGGACATAAAAATCATCTCTCTAAACTTTCTGACTGTTGCTCATCTGGGGCTTAGGACAATTAAAGACACCAAGTAACCTGCAGGTAGGGTGACCACATAATTTGTCATCCAAATCAGAATACTTTTCAAAGTGAAAGGAGGCGCTCTTAATAATTCACCCAGGATTTTGGATGTAACTGGAGACTGTCTTGGGCAAACCAGACTGCAATCCTCTTATGTGGAGACGGATGCTACTATCTCCAGGGTGTACTGATAACATAAGGCAAGTAATTGAGCTTTCTTGCTCTCATGCTGATGTTGGACCAGCCTCTTGGGCAGTTCAGTAAAGTGTGTATTCAAGCCTTCAGTGGTGGTCAATGTAGTTACATTAAAATCTGCCCCATCTGGAGGCCATTTATCTACAATAGACTCTCTGCTGCGCTCGAGTGGTATGTGGTGGTTTTGAGCACACTTGTCTGGGCAGGAACACCTTCTCTACCTTCCCACTCCGCATTCTGGAGAAGGACCTACAAGGTGAAATTAATGACTTCTGTGGGGAAGAGGAGAGAGGAGAGAGGGAGGGGACAGCAATGACTTTGAGATTCCGAGGTCATGCCTCCTTTTTTACAGACCTAAGCATAATTTTAGACCTAAGCCCACCCCTCTCTTCTCACAAGAATCATTACTGTCCTGCTGTTGGTTCCATTCCCAACACAGGGATGGGACTGGGGGCTGGAGGTCTGAGGCCTGTGTGGAACCACAGTGGACCACATGAGGTCAGCAAAGAGTTAATTTGGGGTCACCTCTTTAAGGACACAGCGTGGTGTGAACTTCTCGGGGGAGCCCTACAAGAGGACAGGTGGCTGGAATTGGGGTGGGGGTGGGGTGTAGACCTAGACCTGGCCCAAGGCCAGGATCTGGATGGGATGAGTAGGAAGATGGTGGGGCAACGACTGAGCAGAAGCAGAGGCTGTGCTGGAATAGTCTCTCAGGCAGCTAGGCAGGTTTTCAGAGGGTCAGTGCCTGAGAGACAGGAGGCAAGAACTCCAGGCCAGGAAGGGACAGCCACAAATGCGTCTGACTGAGGAGCAGAAGTGAGTGTCACCACGTTCCACCGTCACAAAGGCCTCTGATGGAGGGCACCCTAGGTATTAAAGGGGTAGCAACAGGCTACCCTAAAAACACCTGAGGAGAAAACACCATAAAAATCATATCCAGGCCTCCCAGCCCACAAAACTCTGATCACTTAGAATCAAGGCTTCAGGGTGCCTATACAATTCAAAATATTCAGAAAACAAAGAGATCATTCCTGTCTGTGTGTAAGTCATTATCCAGCAGGAGGTGCTTAATGCAGCCAGGGCTCCAAGAACAAGAGAAAAGAAAGTCGACGAGCCCTACCCTGCCTTCCTCTCTCCTCCAGAAGTCCCCCGTTTCCCCTCTGCTTGATTGGGCCACTTGAAGCGCTTGAACCCAGATGCTGATGGCTGCCCTCTGAATCTTGGTGTTTAGGCCTCGTGGAAAATGACTTGCTTGTGAGTGGCTAATAATACACCTGCCAAATTGCAAATATGGCCGAGATCCTTCTGTTGGTTCCCCACATTCCAAGAGCCTTCTTTTCCTTCAAGAGCTATCTGAGATGTCTCTGTGGATTCGTGTTTACATGCAGGAAAGGCTGCCGTTACTTAATAATGTCAAGATCGCTGAGCCTCCCTAATGAAAGAGATACACAACATCAACTGTCATTTTAAACAAACATGCAATCAGGATGGCGGTGCTGGAAATATGATCTGCCTAATTTCATGGAGATGATGCAGGGACCGGGCTGCTTTCACAGTGTTTCCTCCGGCAAGCTCCATTTCACAGGATTTCAGGGGGGAAATGGTGGATTTTCACAAGAACTGCCAAATTGTCAGTTCGGTGAAAAAAGAAATTGCTTTAGCAGCTGGAATCCAGGAGGACAAATAGGTGCACTGATTACATCTTCATTGTTCACCAGAGCCGCAGCACTCAGCAAGTTGTAATTACGCTGTGAAGAGCTCAGTACTGTAGTCAAGTCTTTCCCCATGTGAATATAAACAGTATTGTTCAGTTTGCTATCAAAGGCTTGCAGCCAATCCTGCAGCACACACACACGCACACACACACCCCACCACATATGCAAACCTATAGAACTGATCTCCAGCCCATTTTGTCCAGACAGAGTGGAGCTGTGGACACATCAGCATTGTGTCCAATTGGGTTTCAGCACAGATGTGACCAGCTGCACTCCCCCAGTTCATTGGCAAGGGTCACGCAGAAAGAATAAAAGAAGTAGGTTAGAAAACAGAAATAGAGGTGAGTGAGTTACGGACTTGGATTATGCAAAATGATGGGAAAGAAAAGTCAACACAGTGTGGAGATGCCACCGACTGAGGCCTGCATCTGAATAGTTCCTGCCACACCATCCGGCACGTGGCACACTCCTGCTGGCCTCATTTGTCAGTGATGCGCCTCCACACACAGATCTCTGGCAGTGACCATGGTGCTTCAATGGCCACCACCCTTGATTTCCGCTTTCCCTCTGATTCCGAGAATCTTACCTTCCAGGACCCGGCCAGCCAGCAGCTCTGGATATTTGTTCCTCTCTCCCCTACTCCACTTCCTGGCAGACAGAGCCTCTTCATGGGTAGATATCCCCAGTCTTGACTGGGGCAGCTACTCATCTGACCCAGGGAATCTATCTTGGGATGTTATCAGACCTTATGAAATGATAAAATGCATGGCTAGACCCCCAGAAGAGTCCCAGAGCCCAGCTTGGAGGGAGAGAACCGTGACAGAAGTGTGTTTCTTTCCAAAGGACATTCCCTCCACGTACAGGTTGTGGTGATCTGTGCACCAAATGTCAGCCAATAAGTCAAGGGTAGTTTGCTGATCTCATATTTCTTCCATTTTTCTTCTCAAAGACCTAGCTCCTATTTGAAGGAAATGGAGAGGACAAAATGGAGAAAGTCAGAGTCTGGACACTTGTAGACCTAGCTTTAATTCATGTTAATAGATGTATCTAACATATGGTGAATTGGAGCCTTGTAGTTTTGAAATCCTACCGTAAAAGAGGATGCCTTGAAGGTAAACTATGAGGACAAGAAGACAGACTGTGCAATAGAAATCATCATTGGTACTCAGCGTCCAAGGACAGAAGCTCACCACAGGGCAGCAGCCAGAAGACACTGAAGGGAATGGGAGGAGAGAGGGAGGGGTCTTTTATGTTCTTTTAAACATGCTGGGTCTCAAATATTTGGACAGTGTTCAAGTTAGAATTTGTGTAATTTTAACAGTTGAGTATCAATAAAGACGAAATATCGAGAAGGGATAAATGAATTGGAACTGTTTGGTATACATCACCACTACCACCCACCCACACCTGCAAAAAGAAGAGGGGAAGAGGAGATGAATCCAAGACGATGATCTGGACACAGTCCTGGTGTGGAGTCATGTGCACAGCTGAAGAAGAATGATATTTAATATACCTTAGGACCAAGGGCAACCGTGGAAGAATAAACATGCTGAGGTCATAGCCAGGAAGATAATAAATAACTCCATAGAGAAAGGAGTTGCCTGGTGTGCAGGAAAGCGCAGTGGGTGTGCAATTAGAAGCCATGAGTCTTGGCTTGGATTTGCTGGTGATTGTTGTGTTATCCTAAAAACTGCAATGCCTTGGTTTTCCTCTTGATGAAAAGAGGAGATTGGGTTAAATTAGTCTAAAGTCCCAGCTCTAAAAGTTCATAACTGGACTGGACCACACATGTAACTGTAATCATACAAGATGAGCAGAAATCAAATAGATTTTGCCCCAACAGTGTTGAGAACAGGAGGAGAGCTATAGACTACAGACAGTGCTGTCAGTAGACTGAGGGGTTAGAAGGACGGGAGAGAAACGAAGGCAGCCTGTGCTGAAGAAGGACCTCTAAGCTCTTTCAAAGTTGAGTCCCCGCCTGCCTTGGCACCTTAGGCTGCAGGTGATCCGATGGTACAGGAAAGTTGAATCCCCTCAACCTCATTGCTTAAACCTCCAAATGCCTCTCAGAACAGTTACAATGTTCACAAAAGGAGCTGTCATAAGGACATAGCTTCTTATGCGAGAAATCTCTTCCCCAAGGGCTTTATAGAAAAGAAAGGAACAAAGGATGGGATGGAGAAGACCAGGATCCGGTGGCGGTGGGACTGGAATGCTTGGTCACCTCCCAGAAAGTCCATTCCATTCATCCCCACAAAAAGTCTCTTCCCTGGGTCATAACAATGAATTTCAACCAACCTTGTAAACGATCAGTATATCCTGAGCCACCACCCTGAGGGCACTGCGTGTACTAGGACGATGGGCTGGACTGGGGCAGAGGGCAGGGGGCACAAAGTAAGGACAAGGATGAGAAATTGGCCCTCACTTAGCTTTACGATCCTATGAGGAGAAGATGCAGATAAAAGCGAACCACATTTCCTGTGTGACTTTGAGCAAAGTATTAACCATTTTTGCTATTAAATTCTCTGATCTGTAAAGATAAGAGCTCACCCTACCTCACCGATTAAAACTCCAGTGCATCCCAAACTCCCAGTCTATCCCTGCCCGCCCCACAGCCCTTCCTCCCGGGGAACCATAAGTCCACCTCTAAGTCTGTGAGTCTGTTTCTGTTTTGTAAATAAGTCCATTTGCGATTGACACGTACACACTGCTATATTTAAAACAGATAACCAACAAGGGCCTCCTGTATAGCACAGGGAACTCTACTCAATATTCTGTAATACCCTAAATGGGAAAAGAATTTGAAAAAGAATAGATACGTGTATACATATAACTGAATCACTTTGCTGTACACCTGAAACTAACACAACATTGTCAATCAACTCTACTCCAATATAAAATAAAAATTTTTTAAATTAAAATTTAAAAAAAAATTTTTTTTTAAACCCACTCCAGTGTAGCGAAGGGCAGTTGGGATGGAAGGGGGACATCATGTAAATTCTAGGTATCGGCTTGAGAGCGCTTTTGAGTAAGTGGGCAGGTTAGACGCACAGAGAGAAAAAGAGTTATTACAATAGGAATACACGTCTAACAATCACCACCAGAGATCCAGGACGCCTCGGATTTGTGGGAACTGTGCTCAGGACTGGCCTCATGGAACCAGTCTGTGCAGCCCCTCACAGCTCCCCACTCAGAAGGGCCCCGTGCTTGGTTTCATGTTCTGCTCTCATTGCCTTGAAATTCTTCACTTTTGAACAAGAGGCCCTGCATTTCCTTTGACACTGGGTCCTGCAAATTATGGCCCCGATTCTGAGTGGACTCAAGGGCACAAATTATAAAATCATTTTTAACAAGGGATCTGACATACTACCCCAAGGCCAAAATAGCCCTTTATCCTGGTCAGCTTTCTTTCCTGTTCGGTCTCTTTATTTATTTAGCATCTCCAGCTAAGTGCTTTAAATGTCATTCTTACATTCTACATTTCCTCACATCTAAAATCTTCATGGCTTTCTTCGTAGAGATCTAATCTTCCTACCTACGAGATAATATGATGTAATTTAGGGGACACTGTACAGACCCCTCAAAACCTGAAACTACTGTGAGGGCACTAGTGGGTCTAAAGTGGCCAGAGACTGTGACACATGCAACTGGCAGTGTTGTCAACAACCAAAAGAAAGTCAAAGAGGGGATGAGCTCTTTGAAAGGTATATCAAATGCCCCCTCGAAGTTCTCTCCCGTCAAGAACATTACGGGCTATGAGTTGCTAAAGCAGTAGGAAGTTGAAGAAATAATTACATTATTGAACAGAAAATCATCTATAAATGTACTTTTGAAAGATGTGGAATAAAGAAGTGGCTAAGAAAATGGCACTTGTGGCAGAGCACTGTGTTCCGAGTTGAACTGGGTTCAAATCCCAGCTCTTTTATTAAGGATTCGACCTTGGGCAAATTCCTTAGCCTGGGTTAGTTTTCCACTGCAGCCAAACAAACTACCATAAACCTAGCAGCTTACATCGTACCTATTTGTCGTCTTACAGACCCTGTGCATTAGGAATCCCAGCCCGGCTTAACTAAGCCCTGGGCTCAGCCTCTCATGAGGCCGCCATCAAGGTATGAGCCAGGCTGCATTCCCACCGAGAAGCCCGACTGGGGAAACTCCAACTCCACCTCATTCAGACTGCTGACAGGGCTCGCTTCCTTGCAGACTGAGGGTCTCTGCTTCTCACTGGCAGTTGGCTAGAGACAGCCTTCTGGCCCTAAAGCCCTCCAGCAGCTCCCTGCCATGTGGCCCTCTCCATGGGCGGGTCATGGCTATTTGCCTCTTCAAGGCCAGCATCGGAGTCTCTTTCACTCCAGGCTGCTGAGACGAGGCTCAGATAAGGCAACGAGGTCCTACAAGCGACACCCCATCACCTTTGCCCTATTCTACTGGTAGAAGCAAGTCCCAGGCCCTGTCCCCCAACACATAAGGGGAAGAGACTATACAGGATGTAACACCAGGATGATGGGCCCCTCTTAAGATACTGCTTAACACAGCCCACCCTGCCATTACACTGTGGGAAGAAAGTAATACACCAAATCACTTTTGGAGGAGGTGGAATAGAGGAGTGTGTCGAAGAATGCAGACTCTTGGGTAAGGCTCCTCAGTCCTACTGAGGGTGTGGCCTTGGGCAACTTTCCTTCCCTCTCTGTGTTTGTTTGTTCTCCTATAAGATGGGAATTAGAGTAGTAATTACCTCCTGGGTTGATGGGAGGATTAAAAGCGATGATGCCTGTAAATCATTTAGGAGAGTGTCTGGCACTTAATAAATGCTCAGTCATGTTAACCTATAAGCGCGCTCCTCTCGGCAGCAGACTTGGAACAGTACAGTCTAGTTCTAGGTTGTTTGAACCAACATTGGCCAGTTAGGCGTAGAGCCACCGCTGACACCCAGGGCAGAGTTTAAGCTGTCAGCAGGGTAAGTCTGTTGTGCTTGCGGGACCCGATTCTGCCTCTGCAAGCTGGCCCTTCCCTGGCTGAAGGATCCTGCCCAGTGCGTGGGGAGGGAGGCCACATTTCCTTTAGAGTGGGTGGGTATGACCCAGGTGGCAGAACGAGCAACTTGGTGTAGGAAAGGTGGCTTTCCTCCTGGGATGAGTGGACGGACAGACCTGGAGGCTGATTTGAGAGATGAGGTCCAGAGGCTCTGAGGCTCTGAGAGAAGGCAAGCGCGTGTGGGTGGAGCAGAAAGGACATTAGGAAGACAAGGGCGACAGTAGATGCGATGGGCTGATATGACCTTGCTCTCTGCAGAAAGCTCAGAGCAGCAGAGGACGTGATGACTTGCAGTTTTGCTATTGGTGCTGCACGAGTCATTCGCCATATGACTGGTCCTGTCCATCTCCGTTTCCCCCATCAGTTTAAATGAACGTACTGCACATACAGATGCGTGTATGTACGTACCTGGAGTGCTGCCAGGGTAATGGGTTAAGGCTTGTTCTGAGGACCTGAGACCCCTCTCCCAGGAATTAGGCATAAATTTGGACATCAGGGCTTCCCTGGTGGCGCAGTGGTTGAGAGTCCGCCTGCCAATGCAGGGGACACGGGTTCGTGCCCCTGTCCGGGAAGATCCCACATGCCGCGGAGCGGCTGGGCCTGTGAGCCATGGCCACTGAGCCTGCGTGTCCGGAGCCTGTGCTCCGCAATGGGAAAGGCCACAACAGTGAGAGGCCCGCGCTCCTCAAAAAAAAAAAAAAAAAAAAAGAAAAAGAAAAAGAAAAAATTTGGACATCAGTGTGATAACTCGGCATTTTTATAAAATACTGCTTGTCAGTTCAAGGATCTTAGCAAATTTTAAGGAAATAACTTAAAACATCACCTTCTCTGGCGTAGAAATTAATCTCTTAGATTGATGGAGACCATGGGGAAAAGCTGACGGTAAGAAAAAAGGGATGCAGACAGGACTCAAGTAAGAAGAAAATGAAATTAGTTTTACATTTGCAAAACAACTCACCATGAACCAGAAAGCTCTTCCATACAACGTCTCCTCAGCCATCACCAAAACAAAGAAGGAAAACGAGATGTTATCGGTATTTGCATGAAAAAGAGAGTCTCCAGGAGATGAAATAAGTAGCAGAGGAGGATTCTAGAATGCAGGTATTCAGACTTCTAATTCAGTATTCTTTCCTCTACAGAATTCGAAAAGGGACCCCAGCATGGCCTTCTTTAGCACCCAGATGTCTATGTAAATGTTACTGTCTACATATTAATTGAGCAAAAGCTCTGTCCAGGCACTGCCAAAAGAGAGATACATAAACCTCTCAGAACCTGTTTTCTTGTCTGTAAAATATGGATATTAACAATATGCATCTAATTGGGTTTTTGAGGATTCAATCAGTAAATAATTATAATATGTGTAGGAAAGTATCTGCACAAAATGTGAAATTAAGCATTAGCTTATTGTTTTGGCCGCTTCTTCCTGCCTTTCCATTTAAAATAAAAATACTCCTTCAGGGAGGAATTAACACTAACTTGCTGAATGAATTAATGGATCAATGACAGGAATTGAATGGAGATGGAAGAGGACACAGCAAGAAGGCAAAACTCCCAGCGAAGGTAAAGACACACTTCGTGATTCTGGTGACAGATTTTCCCAAAGCCACCTAATTGATGGCCCCAAACTCAGATTTCACTGGCATTTACAGCATAAACCCAAGTTTCCTAAATTCCCAGGGAATTTCTCCCTCTCTCCGTTTCAGTGTCACCTTCTGATTTAGGACTATAGCATCCTACTTCTCATGCAGGATGCAAAACAGTTTTTTGTGGGATCTTAGTTCCCGACCAGGGATCGAACCCAGGCCCTCGGCAGTGCGAGCACCGAGGCCTAACCCCTGCACCGCCCCTAACCCTCTTCTGACACCCCAGAAACTCAGTTCCCTTTACACACTCTGACTGGTGTGCCGGTGAACTGGCTTGGGGCAGGCTGGCGGGGGGGGGGGGGGGGGGTGGCCTCCCTCCGGTGGCTGTGAGGGAGCCCTAACCGCGGTGTTTGTTGATATCCGAGGTGAAATACTCCCATTATGACTGATTTCCAGCGACCTCAGATTTAACAACCAGCGGGCAAATTCCTGACTATGTAACAATTGCCCTTGCACACAGCTGTGCCACTCTCCTCCCCTCCTTATTTCCATGAGAGGACTTGGTTTCAACCGCGAGGTCTACTAAGCCCCACTGGGTATGAGTTCTCACATCCGGCTCCCCAACACGGCACCACTATTCCTCACCACCTCTGCACCTTGGGACTGAAACAGAGCAGGACCCTAAGGTCCTGCCCCCCCCAACCCTAACCCTAACCCGGTGTCCTCAGCCTGCCTTTTGTCTGTGGAAGAACTTTAGCCAAAGTTAATCAGACAAGTGAGAAAATGCAGAAACAAAGGAAAACAAAGGAGACCAAATAATAATAGTTTAGTCATCAAGGACCTTTAGTTCCTCCTTAAGGGCTATAGATACTATTCTGAGCCGTAACCTGTGAGCTGTGTTATAGATACTGAAACCCCCACCAGGTGGAAGAAGTTAACTGCATGATGACCAGGCTGTAGCCATGACATAAGCCTCCACAATTCCAAGAACTGGCCTCAAAAAACGGAAACAAACCAAACCTGGAACCGAAGATTAACTGTATCTAGAACAATCAAGGTGATGCTGGTCAGACCACGGATGACCAATTTCAAGGTGACTGTCAGAGCTACCTGTGCTGTTTCTGCATGTAGCCCCCTCCCTCTGTCTATAACGGCTCTCGCCCCCTGATTGTCGGCAGGAGGGCGGGGGGAGTCGGCCTTTGGACAGGCATCCACCCCACACCTCACCCCACCCCACACCTCACCCCACCTCGGTGGCCAGCATGCAAAATGAAGCAAACTTTCCTTTCCACCACCCTGGCCTCTTTATTGGCTTCTGAGCAGCGAGCAGCTGAACCCCACTTTTGGTTACAGGAGCTCGTTGTACAGGGCAGAGAATGAGGACCTTGATCTTCCAGAAAAAGGAAGGTAGGGAGGAAAACATTTCCCTTCTTCCCGTCGAGGTTCTTCGGCTGGCCTAGTAATTAAATTGACGCAAGACAGATTCGTGGGAGGAAAACAAATTTCACACGTACGGCAATCCGGAAATATATGAGACTCAAAGAAGTAATAACCAAAGCAGTCAGCTGGTATACCTTTTAGACAAAGAGGCGGTGCATTTGTGAAGAACTGACAAGACAGTGGGATTTGGGCTTGGGGTAGTAAATTTGTAGAGAAGTATCAAGGTCTGTTTGTACAGCCTTCTCAGCCTTGAATCTCTGGTGATAAGGCTGTCTCTCTTCCTCCTGGTACAGGAAGGGTATCGTTCACCTGGGAGATGCTTTGGGGGGACAAAGGAGGATCAGAGAGTCCTTCTGGCACCGGCTGCTTCTTAAGTAACTTTAATTCAACATAAATGGCATGTTTTGGAGTGGCTTATTTTTCTACCCTTCAGAAACAAACACGCACGAGAACCTGAGAGGTGGAGTTTCTAAGTTTTATTCCAAACCATGGCATTAATAAGCGGTTTGAACTGAAGAAAAGCCAAGTTCACCTGGTCCTTATTTTCTCCACTCATCAGCTGGCAATGACAGCAGGAAGGAAGCTTCATTAGCTCATGGTTTTTAAAGGCTCAGATACAAAAGCCAGCGTAATAGGAGTGCAAACCCTCATTATTAGGTAATAACTCTCATCGGGCTGACTCAAATAGCAACTCTCTTCCTATCTAAACTTTTTCCAATTAACACTGCTCCATCTTCTTCTTCTGTATATTTTTTAAAGTCATTTTGATGTGCCATAATTACTATTTCAATAAAAACCTCACAGAGATGATGAGTTTAAACTAAATGAAGAAAGCAAGGAAAAAACATGCCTCCCCACTCCAAGAAAAATTAACATCTCATCCCCTGTTTTATAAGCAGTGAAATCAGTGCCTTATTGGGAGGGTGCTCATTCAAGGAGAGAATCTTTTTTATGTGGAAATGATCACTGTACACTTCCCACATAGTTAATTACATTAGGTTGTTCTGTCCACGATGGCAAATCAGCTTCATGCAGCAGGGGCTTGTAGTCAAGATAATAGTAAAAGATAACACAGTAATACAACTGTGAAAAGAAAATGGTGTAAAGCATAAATGTTGGAAATTGCCGTTTATTTTTATATATATATATATGTATGTATGTATTTTTAGGAGGGCAGCAAGATGCTCTTTGCTGTTATCACAAGCATTAAAGTTTAATAGACCATCCGTGAGTTACTTACTGCTCAGAAACACCTGCTCAGTGAGATAAAGTAGCAGCTATCTTTCTAGTTTTAAAATTGACATTCAGCCAGTTATATTTCTGGTCTCTCTCATCACTTAGATGGTTGTTGATTTTTCTTAAATGTCATAGGAGGTTTGCAACTTAATTTTATTTCCTCATGCTGGTTTCTTCCTTGGGCTCTCCAGATGCTCCGTGACCTCTAAGTCAGTCCTAAGAAAAGGCTGCTATAAGGAAATCTCTAGTTTGAGAAAAGCAGGTGCATTTACAAGCGTCTTTTGCACACATTATAAAGAAAAGGGTGTTCGCCATGTCTCATCCACAATTACTCCTGCTTCGCTTTTCTACTGCATTCACGAGAACACATGACACGGTGGGCAAGCGTAGTACATACATGTATCTAGAGAATCACAGGTCATAACTATGTTCTGTGTCCCTTCCTTGGTCTCAGGCCCTGCCTGGCTTCTCATGACCTCTCTCCCCTTTGCTGTCTCCATTCTCCATCAGCTCATCCATGCTGTCCATACCCTACAATCCAAATTGTGGGAAATCAAGGCTGATTAGCTTAGCACCCTCAGTTCCGAGGCTGAGTCCCTTACCTCAGACCGTCTCACATAACAACCACCAGACTATGGCAAGACCCCTGGTGGGTAAGGTGTTCACATCGAGTCAGGCAGTGGACACGTCCGTGTAAGGACCACCCAGCACCACTCCCTCGGGCAGGGCCCACAGTGGCAGCGTCAGCCTAAAGGAGATGTTGGGTGTTTCACACGGACCGACCAGTGCTGTATAACATGCTAGGTGCTAAGGCAGCAGGTGTAACCAAAGTGAGGCGCTCCAGGGAGTGTCAAGGTTCAAGAAGGAACTGAGCTAGGAATTCTGAACGGTAGAGATAGAGCTTAGCTGCTAGACTTAGTTCAAGTCCTGGTTTTACCATCTGACCTCCACAGGACCTCGGGCAAGTGATTTAACCTCTCTGAGCCTAATACCCTTGTACGTAAAATGGGGTTTATAACATACCTATGTCATGAAGTGGTCATAAGGAGTCAATGAGATGACACATACCAAATGCTGAGCCCAGCATCTGCCCAGGGCACATGCTCAGAGTCTGATGTGTTGTGTTCGGCTGTTTGTTTGATATCTGTGTCTGAGTCTGTGTCTGTGTCCACTGCAGGTACACAGAATTGGAATTAATAGTGTCCTTGGCCCATGACACATGCCCATCATTTGTCTATGCAGCACTCTCTTTTATTTTATGCATTTATTTATAATATAATGAACATCCAATAACCCGTCAACCTATAAGCTCCTCCCAACTCACTTCCCTCTCCCAGAGAGACAACCGCCCACCTGCATGCTGTATGGATCATTTCCCAGTTTTTCTGTTTTATTTGTATAAACATGTATATGCCTAACAATGTGCTGTTGAATTTTTAAACCTTATAAAAAAGAGTATTGTATGACATGTATGGGACCTGCTTTTGGCCCTTAAAATTGTTAGGGAGATTTGTTCATGTTATAGATGTTATTCCTTCATTTTCACTTCTGTTGTGAGACAAATTATTTAAGGGCTCAATAAATGTTACCTATTAGTTTCAGCTATTAGTCAATACTAGTCACCTCTCCTTGCTCTTCACCAAGATATTAACCATCCTCTGCTAACTCTTAATTTCACCCTTTTATTCAAAGGACATCACCTTCCGTCTAGAACTGCTCTTCTGACCAGCAGTGGACCAATGTGGACACACCACCTGTTTTCTTCCTCCCTTTCTCGGGACTCTGCAACCCTAAATGGTACCTCCCTGCTATTTGGTCAGCTAGATTGCCTACAGAGAGAAGAGACCCACACACGTGTAACCAGGAGGAAGAGTGAATCGATTGTTGCCTTTTAATTTCTTCAGTGAAAATGGGAAGGGCTTTTATTGACAAGGCTGTTATGCAAATGTGAATCCATCCCACTGCATTATTGGTATCCTTATTATCTGGCACTACTGTAATCCTGCCCTGGTTCAGCTCCCTCCCCCCACTCACCTTCCTTCATCCTTTCACTGAGGGCTCTAGTAGAAAATCTGCAGACTCCAATACTACGTGGAGTCACGGATAGGGAAGAAAGTGCTGGAAGATGCTCCCCCTGTACTGTCTGAATACACAAACGGCAAATAACACAGGGGCTCTGAGTCCTGGCCGAGTTTCCTTTCTAGTGACTGCTGTGGACCCAGGAGAAAACTTGTGAAGTGACCCCTGATTAGTTTGGCCAAGCTCCCTCTCCAGCAATTACTGTAGCAAAGCTCAGACCTTGCATTCTGAGTGATTCTGGAAGAGTAAGCAAGAAAACGAAGGCATGATGATACTGTAGCCAGAAAAGTAACCCGGCTTGAAATTTATGCACAAATTCAGAAGAAAAAGGCAGCTGCCAACAATTCACGCCAGGTTTATCTAAGTTACATTACATCTTTAATGCTTATTTTGACCATTTTCCCTCCCTCAGAAATCCATCCGTGCTTCTGATTAACGACTAGATGCAGGAGGTTTAGCTTCGTATTTCTTCCTCTCTCCAAATTGATCACATTTTTCTCCCATATTCTTTGAGTGTCAGAGGCAGGGCAAGAGGAGGGAAGACAGGGGAGTAGCATACCTGAACACGGATTGAAGAATTTCTCTGTAAACTATAACACAGACCGTTAGTGGTGTAGGGACCACATTTGAAAATGTTCTTTCATTAATTCCACAAGCATTTTCGATGCTTGCGTGTCTGATTGTTTGTAAGCTCTGGCCTCAAGAGACATACATGTGGGGACAGGTTGGCATGTCCAGGGATGAGCGCTGTGATGCAATGTGAACAGGTGGCTATGTTCACCGCGGCGGGAGAAGTCGTCTTCCGTGGATGGTGAGAACAAAAGCCATCCACACCCACACAGCTCACAGCTCACATCGTATGATGGGGCTACCATCGTACCGTATCATACGATGGGGCTACCCTGCCATCTTCCCCAATAGGACTCTACTCTTCCAGGAAACCCTTGCCCAGGAAGATACCTTTTGCAAATAGCTGAACATCCTTGCAAATCCATTTAAAATGGATCAACTTTTCAATAGATAACATCAAATTCATTGCTTATGATCCAAGTCACTTCCCATCCTGTCCTCAAAACCCTCACCTCCCTGTATCCACCAATCGTAGACTCGTACCTTCACTGTTCTGCAATCCTAAGCAAGCTTCTGCATTTAAAGACTCGCCTTAAACAAGACTTCAAAACTTCATGAGTGTCCTGGCTTTGCCCTAGCCCACCTAAGACCCTCTGAGAAGTCTGTCAATGCAGTGTTCTTTCTCAGCACAGTAAGTGCCAAGCTCAGCTCGGACTTATCAACAGGCTATTTGGTGCCATGTTTGACAATGAGGAAGGAAAAATGAAAAGAGAGGTGACAACTGGGTCTTGAAAAATGACTAGGACTGAACCAGCTGCAGAAGACAGAGCATTCTGAGAGAAGACAGCAACTGAGCAAAGACAGGAAGGCTTACAACGGGGCCGTCCCACGCGTGCTGGGGCTTAAACTGCATTGTATCTGGGGGAACACTTTCATCTTCTCCCCGTACAGGACAGCGTCTTGGTAAGCACCCCCTCCCACGCCTGAGGAGTTTGGGGCTGCAGTGTATCAGGTCACGTTTAGAAATAATGAGTGATTCCCAGTCACCCAGAGCAAACTGCTTCACTCCTCGGTGGTCCTCCCACCTCCTGGACTCTGTCTGCACCATATTACTGGCCAGAGTTCACCACTTCCCACTTTACCCCTGACCCAGAGGTCATGCTGATTTCATGTGGACCAAATCCAAAGCTGCTGCTCGGGGACCTCATCTAGCCAGGCACCCTGTCTTTATCATCATCATCATCACGTCCTCAGAATCTATGCAGGCAAAGCTGGTCAGCAGAACACATTTGAGTACTACATTGTCTCCTAGACCCAATGATTTCTTCTCTGTACCAAAATGCACTCCTTCCTAGAGGTTTTAATAAAGCCACAAACAGCCTCTTCACAGGAATATTTTCTTCCCAGAAGCCTCCGAGCCCTCTGCATGGTGAACGCAGACTTTACAGATTGGGCCCAGGAGCCTGACAGCATGGGCTCTGATTAATATGGTTCTCAGGGCTTCCCTGGTGGCGCAGTGGTTGACAGTCCGCCTGCCGATGCAGGGGACATGGGTTCATGCCCCGGTCCGGGAAGATCCCACTTGCCGCGGAGCGGCTAGGCCCGTGAGCCATGGCCACTGAGCCTGTGCATCCGGAACCTGTGCTCCGCAGCAGGAGAGGCCACAACAGTGAGAGGCCCACGTACCACAAAAAAAAAAAAAAAAAAATATGGTTCTCAGACCATATTGGCCTGGGCTGTAACCTTCCCAAGAGAGAAGCAGTTTGGGGGCTGGTCTGCATCCTTGACACTGGAAAGAAGCTATGATGCGGATGCACCCATCTCCCATAGGCCCCTTTTCCCTCTAACAATTTCTGCACCTTCCCTGGGACGGCAGCTGAGCTACACATGTGGAAAGATTTGATCTCCTTAAGCCCAGAGGAGTCCAGTGTTGCTGGGGGCACAGGGGAAGAGCCAGGAATTTGTGGGCAGATACACCTGAGTTCAATCCTGGCTCTAACCCTGCAAGTTCAGATGAATTCCTTAAACTCTCCTAAGTAGACTACAGGGTAAAGGAGGAGGAAAAAGCCCCAATGCAACAAGGCTGTGAGGTTGCTAACAGAGGAAAAGTGCAGGCACGACACAAGTGTCCAGTAAACGTACATTTTCTCCCCTTAACCACCCTTCCCCAGCTCTTAGCCACAAGGCCTGATTCCTGTTCACCCCACTCTTAATAAGAGCCTTGACACTTTAAAGCAAAAATCCATGAATTAATACCCCCAGCAGCCGTCTACGGTAAGAGACCACAGAATTCTTTCCACAATGCCCACTTCTGCACTCACGTGGGTAACTGAATACTATCACTTCAAGGGTAAAAGATGCCTTCTAATCTCTCTGGAAGTGCAGGTGTCTGCAAAAGTAGGAAGTGGTGGCTAAGCAGTGCCTTCAAGCATACAAAGTGTAAAACCTCCGGCGTAAGCCAGCTTGTCACTCTCCATGTTGCCTATGAAGATGTCATGGCCTGGAGCATGTAAGCCACATCCCCTTGGCAGGGATCCCAAAGGCTTTAGCATTCATGACTGCCTGGCATTTCCCAGGCTTCTTGCGTGAGCTACAAAGATGTCCCTTAGCTTGCTGTCGAATGAAAATTATATTACTCCCCTTTCTTTCTGGGCTGTCATCTGCTCACATGCTCAGCTAATTTAGTCCTGGAAGCACACTTCTCCAAGACAAGCCATACTTAAACAGGGCTTGCCTGCTCCCACATTTCTTTCCAACCTGCAGAAAATAGGTTTGATTTCAAAGCCAAGTGTTCAAAGAGAAGAAGAAGCTGTGTCTGCGAGAAGAGATGGAGCTGTTTGCCTTGAACGCTTTCTTGTTAATTTTAGCTCCAGCCACTGTCCCCAGGCCTTTGGTGTCAACGAGAGAGAGCTCTTTCCTTCCTGAGAAAGTGAATACGGTATTTCCCAGTAAACCTTGAACCACTGCCCAAACCTCAGATCTCAAGGCTTTCCTAAGGTTATGGTCACCAAAGCTAAAAAGAGTAATGGCAAGAACACAAAACTGCAATGATCAAAGGATGCCGGGGCCGGGGTTGAGGGGGTACCCAGGAGGCATCACACAGACCAACATCGCCCTCTGCTGGGGGCAGTCCTGTCACAGCACCAACGAACTTGCCCACCACATTCTGTGTTCACACAACTAACACCCTTACCTCTCAAGCCTTCTTCCTCTCCCCTCCTGGGACACAGACAGAATTCTTGTGCTTTTCGGCTACTTGCCTTTGACAGCCCTCCACCAAATTCCAAAATAGCCAAATGTTTACAAATAATGCATTTGGAAACTGTTATCTGGAAACGTCCATCATTTTTGGTATTGAGGTGACCTTCATTCTGAAAACAATGTGCCTTAGAAACTCTTTGGATTGATGGAGGATGTGAGGAGTAAGAGGAAACTTTTCAACAAAAATATGATAATGAGTGATTACATCTCTGGTTTATTCAGGAGTATTGCTGCAGATCTGTCAGTTCCATTTTTAAAAATTATTTATTTTATTTTTATTTTTGGCTGCATTGGGTCTTCGTTGCTGCACGTGGGCTTTCTCTAGTTGCAGCGAGCAGGGGCTACTCTTCATTGTGATGCGTGGGCTTCTCATTGCAGTGGCTTCTCCTGTTGTGGAGCACGGGCTCTAGGCGCGCGGACTTCAGTAGTTGCGGCTTGTGGGCTCTAGAGCGCAGGCTCAGTAGTTGTGGCGCACAGGCTTAGTTGCTTCGCGGCACGTGGGATCTTCCCGGACCAGGGATCGAACCGGTGTCCCCTGCCAACTGGCAGGTAGATTCTTAACCACGGTGCCACCAGGGAAGTCCCTGTCGGTTCCATTTTTTCCTGGGAAATTCCGCCTTAATATTTTCAGAACTAATCTTATAGGTGATGAGGGAAAGGTGATGTCAGGTAAACCAGGAAAAAACCTTCCAGGTTGTAGTGGAATTGACAATTAAAACCTAAAGTAGTGTGCCCATTGCAAAAGCTATTTCAGGGAAAGATAAAGCTGCCATCCATACCTATACAGTTTGGCCTAAACGCTAGAAGTACTTGGAAGTAGAGAAGTCAATAGAAAATATGGAGTTGCCCCAATAAAGAAGACTAGATTTAGAGTCAGAAGACGTGAGATTTCTAGCTATCATTTAACATATCCGTAAGACTTGTTATTGTGTTCAAGGAATATCTGAACTCCTACTCTTTGCCAGACATCATAATAGGTCCTGGGTCACAACAGTGAACAACACAAAGACAGTCTGCCCTCTCAAAACTTGCAGTCTAGCGATGGCAACAATTTAACAAATACTATAGCCTTCTGGGATCAGTGGTATAGAAGGATGAGTACAGGATGATCTGGAAGAGCATGGCAAGGGAGGATAACCCAGAGGATCAAAGAAAATGGGTGCAAAAGCATTTAAAGAACTATACGAGTTATTTTTCCCCAATTTTTTGCTTTTTTATTGGGGAAAAACATACACAAAATTTACCATTTTGACCATTTTTAAGTTTGCAATTCAGTGGTATGGTATTAGGTACATTCACAATGTTGAAAAAGCATCACTATCTATTTCCAGAATTTTTTCATAATCCCCAACATATTCATTAAAGAATAACTTCCATTCCTTTCTTCCCCCAGCCTCTGATAACCACCTGTTCTATTTTCTGTCTCTGAATTTGACTATTCTAGATACCTCACATAAGTGGAATCATACAGTATTTGTCCTTTTGTGTCTGGTTTATTTCACATAGTATATGGTTTCCAAGGTTCTTCCATGTTATAGCGTCTGTCAGAATTTCATTTCTTTTTACAGTTGAGTAATATTCCATTATATAAATATATACTCATTGTATGAAGATATCACATTTTATTTATCCCATCATGTATTAATGAGCATTGGGATTGTTTCTACATTTTGACTGTTGTGAATAATGCTATGAACAAGTATCTGAGTACCTGCTTTCAATGCTTCCACCTAGAAGTGGAATTGCTGGATCATATGGTAGTTCTGTGTTTAATTTTTTTTTTTTTTTTTTTTTCCGGTATGCAGGCCTCTCACCGCTGTGGCCTCTCCCGCTGCGGAGCACAGGCTCCGGACGCGCAGGCCCAGCGGCCATGGCTCACGGGCCCAGCCGCTCCGCGGCATGTGGGATCTGCCCAGACCGGGGCACGAACCCATGTCCCCTGCATCGGCAGGCGGACTTTCAACCACTGCGCCACCAGGGAAGCCCTTTTTCATCTTTTTAACCTTTGTTCTTTTCTAATATAAAGATTTACGATCAGGAATTTATTCTAAGTACCACGTTAGCTGTATCCCACAAGTTTTGATATGCACTTTTTTTAATCCTTCAGTCTTAAGCATTTTCTTATTTTCCATTATATCTCCTCTGAACTTTCAATCATTTATAAATGCTTTATTTTATAATTTCAGAAATTAGTTTAAAAATTGTTTTCTCACAGTTACTGATTTCTGTTAAGTGACTTTTTAACTGAAGGAGAGTATATTTTGTATGTTACCAATTCCTGGAAGTGTTTTGAGACTTGCTATAGTGCCTACATGTTGTACATTTTCATGTGTCCCATGTGAATTTGCATAAAATGTGCCTCTTGAAGTTATTGTCGGATTTTAGAAGGCTGCCAACAATATATACTTAACTTTTCCACAAGAGGGCTGGTAACAATCAAAGAGTAAAACAAAAAGTTGACAGATGGAGTCCAAACTATCATTTCTATTACTGACCGCGCTGACGTTAGCAAATATGGCTTATATCCATGGGAAAGTAAGTGTTTTAACACTAAACCTCAGACTTAGGCAGCAGCTTCTATCTGGTCACAGAGAGTGCTGAGCTCAGGTGGCCCTCTTGGATAATTGGTGGTGGCTGTTATGGTCAACGACGGCACCGAGTAGCAAAGCAGAGTGTGTGGTCCCTGTTGGAAGCTTGGTTCCAGGGGAAAGAGAAGAGGAAGCGTCTAGCATCTGTATGTCACTTTTTCCTTCTACTCTGAAGAGCCAAATTAATCCCTTAGAGAAGAGTGTGCCAGGACTGCAGAGAGGTCAGAGGTGTCACTCCAGTAGAATCTTACCCCCTCAGGAAAGGACATATCAGGGGTATCCTCCTCCTAACATTGTTCTCTATATGGCCATCACGTCAAGCTTGTTCATTGCATTTCTCAAGTCTTTCAGATCTTTATTCTATGGCAGCTCAGGCAAGCATGTAAAATATTTATATATATTAGCAAGTACTTTCAAGCTTTTGTATGCGTTGTACATCACACTGCTAAAATAAATGTTTACATTTTATAGACTTTTGCCTTTTTCTTTATTAAATCTCCACCTCCTCTTCTGAAATAGTTTTTGTTGTATTTTCCTAATTTAAGAGGACTACTAAGTTCCTTTCAGTTTTAGTTTTCTTTAATAATAAAAGTATTTAATGTTATATATTTTCTTCTGAGCATGGTTTTTACCTTACCTCATGTTTTGTTATACTTTGTTCTTCTTTTCTTTGGTCTTAAGCATTTTTTAAAGGGGACATAAGGTTAAAATGAACACCAAGGGTGGTCTCTATGAAAAGAAAAATAACTGTTGAGTGACAACAAATAGTTAGAGAGTTATTTGTGAAGAAAAACTCCGTGCTATTAACCCAGGTGACAGTAGGGGTAACATTTGGTGCAGTGTAGGCTGTTTGTATCTGTGTGAGTCACCGATTTTTGTTTCGATTTACCTACCCCCTTTGACTTGACTACATTCTTCTGGATTCCTTCTTAAGTCAATTTCTAGATGCCTCTTTCCTGCATAAGAACTCAATTCTGTCTGCCCCCCCACCATTCTCCAAGCATAGCACCTCCAAAGAAGGCAGTGCTCACGTGGTGAAGAAGGTTGGTACCTAGGGATGTAACAGTGAAAGTAACTCTCTTTTCCTGCATTATTCTATCACTCTACATGATTTGCCCATTCAGCAGGCAATGAGAAAGGAGGAGATGCTCTTCTCCAAGGAAAGAAGAAGTGTCAGCTGGGAGATGGGGGTGGGCAGTGAAGTGACAACAGGATTTCTGTAAGTGACTTCTCCAGTCCTGGTCATTTCTCATGACTTACGGCAGCATATGGCCCCTGAGTAAGTGGGTAACTCTAGTATAACAGACAACAATAAACAACAAAGGGGAATAATAAGTGTTAGCAAAGATGTGGAGAAATTGGAACCCTTGTGCATTACTGGTGGGTATGTAAAATGGTACAGCCACTGTGGGAAGCAGTGTGGCAACTCTTTAAAAAATTAAACACAGAAAAGATAAAATGAAAAGATTATAGAAAAAAGAAATAAACATTAATAAGTTTAAAAAGGAACATCAGAATAAATATGGAGAAAGTTGAAGGGCATAGTAATTTAAAAGTAGCCATTAATGAAATAAGCAAAAAATAATAAAGAATTACTACAGCCATTATGAAAAACAGTATGACTTTCCTCAAAAATTAAAAACTGAACTACCATATGATCCAGCAATCCCACTTCTGGGGATATATCTGAAAGAATTGAAATCATCATCTCAAAAGGATATCTACACACGCAGGTTCATTGCTGTATTATTCACAACAGCCAAGATATGGAAACAACTTAAGTATTTGTCAGTGGATGAATGGGTAAAGAAGATGTGAGATAGATACATACACACACATATATATATGTATGTATATATACACACATATATATATATATATGAATGTTATTTAGCCATGAGAAAGAAGGAAATCCTACCATTTTGTGACAACCTACACAGACCGTGAAGACACTAGGCTAAGTGAGATAAGTCAGACAAAGAACAACAAACACTGTATGATATCACCTACACGTGTAATCTAAAAAAATCTGAACTTGTGAAAACAGAGTAGAATGGTGGTTACCACTGGCTAGGAGGTGGGGGAGTTGAGGAGATGTTGTTTAAGGATATAAATTTACAGTAAGTAGATAGATACGTTTTGAAGATCTAATAAAGCACAGAGAGATTATAATCAACCACACTGTATTATAAACTTCAAAGTTGCTATGAGACTAAATCTTAACTGTTCTTAACACAAAAAAGAGATGATAAATATGTGACATGATAAAGGTACTAGCTAACACTACTGTAGTAATTACATTGTGATATATAAATGTATTAAACCAACACATTGTATACCTTAAACTCAGACACTGTTATGTGTCAATTATATCTCAATTTTTTAAAAATTTAATATAATGAAGATCAGCAAAGCCAATAAAATAAAATCAGAAAATACCAATAAACTTCACAAATGTATAACAAGATAAAAAAGAGAAAGAGAGAACACCACAACCACCCTACCACCAACAACAACAAAATAAAATATTAAGTATCTCTAGCTTGGTATAACTGGAGATATGGCAGATAATAAAATAATTATAGGTGAGTATTATCAAAAACTTCATGCCACTAAATTTTAAGGCATAAAGAAAAGATACCAGTTCTAAGAAAATTATAGATTACTATCATTTATGGAAGAAGAAATAGAAAATATCAATGGTCCTATAACCATTTTTAATTGAACTTGTAGTTAATCTTTCCATAATAACAATACCAAGTCCAGATAAATTTACAGGCAGGTTCTGCCTAAAATTCAAGAAAAAGAAAAACAAAGTAATGGTAGACAAATATTTCTAGATAACAGAAAAACACATCAATTTATTTTAGGCAACTGGCATATCACTTATTCTAAAACTTCACAAGGTTGGTACAAGAAGGAAAAATTATAGACAAATTTTAATTATGAATGTCAATGTAAAACTCCAAAGGCAAATGTTAGCAAATCAAATCAAGTAATGTATAATAGTATTAATGTAATGGCCAAATTAAGTTTATCTCAGGAATGCAAGGTTAGTCCAACATTATTGGAAAAATGCAGATCTGTCATATGGCAGAGTAATTCGTATCAGGTTACCCATCATGCAGCTAACAATCATATATGCTGGAAATATGTATTAAAATTTCTAAGTAATTGAAAGATCAGAGGAAATTATAATAGAAAATATGAAAATACTTAAGACTGACTGAATGAGTCCCACTCATATTATAGAAGATAATCTGCTTTACTTAAAGTCAACTGACTGATCTTAACCCCATCTACAAAATACCTACATCACAGTGTTTGATTGAGTGAGTACTGTAACCCAGCCAAACTGACATACAAAAGTAACCAGCACATATGGCTTCTTATCTAAGGGCACTGAGGCCTTATGGTACATGGCCTCTAGAACCCAAGCAGAAAATCTCAGTTTTTTTAACTTGAAAAGTCGTGGGACAAAGTTCAAGTATTCCAGAGAAACTGGAAATTGAAAAGAAAAATCCAGGAATGGAGAAAACTGGAGAAGAACAAGCCCTAAAATCTGTGTATAAACTCCACTCAGTCCTTGGCTGACCCACAAACGGCACATGCATGAAGAAGGCTTCAGTGAGTCCAGCAGAAAGCAACAGATGAAGACAAAACTGAGGAGACAATTCACCTGTTGCCCCCTACAGTGAAAGCAGAATTTGAAGTTTGAATCACACTAAATTAGAAATACTTAGAAACACCTTGGGCTTCCATTGAAATCCCAGAGGTATCATATTTAGAAATAAAGGCAACATCCCAGAACTAAGAATGTCACCATAGGACTGAGGGCAAATACAAAACAAAACTGCTAACAAAGTGTAAAACTCGGCCTCCAAAATTTCAAGGTAATTAGCCAGTTATTTAACTGCCTATTAGAGTAAAAATAATCACTCTTCAGAAGAACATTAATGAATCCAGAGACCCTACAACATAACATTTACAATATCCAAAATATAATGAAAATTGTATCAGATATCGGGAAAAAAGAAACAAGAAATATGACCCACTGTTATGAGAAAAAGTAGTGCACAGAAATAGAACCCAAGATAACCCAGATAACAAGAACTTGAAAATAGATAACAAGAACTTTAATGCTATTATTGTTCAAGATTTCAAAGAAAAAGATGGATATAAGGAATGAACAGATGGGGGAATGTGCCAGAGAAATGGAAACCACACACGAAAAAATGAACTAAATGGAAACTCTAGAACAGAAAAGTACAATATCTGGAAAAACAACAACAACAAAGGACTGGACTGTCTTAACACTAGACTGAAAACTTCAGAAGAAAGTATCAATGAATTTGAGGACAGAAATATAAAAATGTTTTGAAAGTGAAGAACAGGAAAAACAAAAAGATTTAGAAATGAAATGATTCAGTTACCTATGGGAAAACATTTAATGATTGAACATATGTGTAATCAGACTTGGGCCAAAAGAAGAGGCAATAAAGCAATAAAAACATATCTGAAGAAATAATGGTCTAAATATCCTATATGTTATTTTTTAAGAGCATTAACTCACAAATCCAAGATGATCAAAGAAGTTCAAGAGGGCTAAATACAAAGAAAACCAAAACTGGATGCCTTATTATAACACGACCATATAAATATGGAGAAAGCTGTGCACGCAAAGTACACCCCCCATGTTGTTATTCTCAGGAAGTATGAGCAGGGTAGGGGAAGGCAGAGCACAGAGGAGGAAAGGGCATTAAAACATGTATCCAAAACACACACATTAACAAAATCCCATTTATTTAAATTAATGTGTAGTACATATTGAAAAAAAAATGCATGTAAGGATGGTCACCAAAATATTAATGGTGGGTATTTCAGTGTGACCTTTACTTTCTCTTAATACCTTATAAGCTAATGGATTTATTATAATGATCATGTCGTATTAGTCTAATTAGGATTTTTAACATTTTTACACATTAAAAAAGAAAGCTTAAGTCAAAGGCCTACATTTTCACCAACCCCAATGATAATCCTACATAATGTTTTTCCCCATCTATTCATTATAAAGCAGCACACACAGACACTTTGGTCTAGAATTCATGTGTACAACATAAAGAAATCCAGGAGTAGAGATCATATGCTGTTTAGGACTTGGATCAGTGTCACAGTGAAAAAAAGACTACAAAAATAGTAGATTTAGAGAGGAGAATTGGAAGTTTGCTTTGGAGCATGTCATGTTTGAACTGCCTGATATATATGCAAATTGAGATGTTGAGTAGCAGCTGGATAAGAGAATGAAGTTAAAATGATAAGCCCAGTTGGATATCAAACTATGGGGCCAATAATATATGGATATTATTTAAAGACTGGATGGGGTCATAAGAGAAAAATGTAGATAGCATAGAAAAGAAAGGCAAGCACATGGCCCTGCAGCATACTGAGTTACAGGGGATGAGGCAATAAAGAGGCACTAGCAAAGGAGGTAAAGATCAGTCAATAATGTAGGAGAAAAGTCAAGATTGTGGTGACTTAGAAGGTAAAGAAATTTCTTTAAAGATAAAAAAGGTGATCAACTATGTCAAACGTTTCTGATAGGTCAGGTAAGATGATGACTGACCACTGAACATGGGATTTAGCAACATGGAGTTCTTTGGTGACCTTAAGAAGATCAGCTTTAGGGCTTCCCTGGTGGCGCAGTGGTTGAGAGTCCGCCTGCCAATGCAGGGGACACGGGTTCATGCCCCGGTCCGGGAAAATCCCACGTGCCGCGGAGCGGCTGGGCCCGGGAGCCATGGCCACTGAGCCTGCGCGTCCGGAGCCTGTGCTGCAACAGTGAGAGGCCCGCGTACCAGAAAGAAAAAAAAAAAAAAAAGATCAGCTTTAGAGGAGTGACATGGTCAGAAGCCTTGGCTAAAATGAAATTAAGAGAGGTTTATAGGAGACAAAAATGAGGAAAATAAAGATAACTCTCTAAACATTTGGCTGTAAAGGAGAAAAATGTTTGAAGGAAAGGAGGTTGAAAACTGAGAATCTAGGACAATGGTTCTTAATGGAGAGCAACTTTGCCCCCCAACCAGGGGACATCTGGCAATATCTGGAAACATTTTTGGTGGTTACAACTGAGGCTGTGAATGGTAAGAGGCAGGTATATGTAGGAATCTTGCACCCTCTCTCCACCCTCCTGCCAACTGAAGGAGGCATGGAGCCTATGAGAGGGGCATTATTATTCCAAGAGTACAGAACTCCTCTTGGTTTGCCCAGAGAACAGAACTAGAGCCAGTGAGTGAGTTTACAAGAGGCAGATTTTAGAATTAGTCAAGGAAGAACTTTCAATCAACTAGTGCTTTTCAAAGAGAAAATGGGTTGTTTTGGCTGTGAGGTCCCTGTCAATGGGAGCAATCAAACAAAAATGGGTGACATATTTTAAAGAATATTTTTGCACTTGATAGGATCTGGGCTAGATGAGCTCCAGAATTGCTTCCCAAATTTAGAACCCAGATATGTTCAGACCTGAGACAAAGACACCAGCTAGACTTGGTAATCTTGATCTATCCACCACTCTGCTTCATCCTCTCATGGTTCCTGTAACATTCCATCATACAACCTGCTGGGTATCATCTCCCCTGGCTCAGTATACTGCCAAGCTGCTAGTCCATTACTGTTTAGAACTTTATTATTAAAGTTCCAAACATTCCCACATTTCCTTGTAAGAGCTCCACTATTGCCTTTGAGCATGTTTTCATTTCCAAAGCAATTCACAGAGATAGCCATTATCTTTTTAATATACCTAGTACCTCACATTTACTTCTAAACAAATATGCCTTCTCCAAGTTAAATATCAACCCTTGATGGTGTAAGAAATTGTTTAAATAGCCAGCTTCTAAGTAATTTAAAATCATAGCAGTACCTTCATTTCCTAAGTCATGGGGCACGTGCTATTAAAGGCACAGAGATGTACTCATCAACTCTATGTGGACTCTGCATCTGTATATGCCAGAAGTATTTATTTAGAGTATTTCAGCCTCTTCATTCTCTACATCAGCTCAGAGGTCACACCAAAAAAAGATGGATATATTTCAACACTCTCCTCATCCCAATCACTAGTAAAGAGACTGAATTAGTAATCAAAAACATCCCAACAAAGAAAAGTCCAGAACTAAATGGCTTTACTGGTGAATTCTACCAAGCATTTAAAGAAGAACTAATACCAATTCTTCCCAAACTCTTCCAAAAAATTAGAAGAGGAAGAAACACTGTCAAATTCATTTAATGAGGCCAGCTTTACCCTGATAACAAAGCCAAACAAGGATACTATAATAAAACAGAATTACAAGCCAACATCCCGGATGAACACTGATGTTAAAAACTTCAACAAAATATTAGCAAACAGAATTGAACAGTATGTTAAAAGGATCATACACCATGACAAAGTGGGATTTATACCTGGGATGCAATGACGATTCAACATACACAAATTAATAAATGTAACACATTACATTAATAGAATAAAATATAAAATCATAATCATCTCAATAGATGCAGAAAAAGCACTTGAAAAAATTCAGTATCGTCTTATGAGAAAAACTCGCAACAATTTGGTAGAGAAGGAACGTATCTCAACATAATAAAGGCCATATATGACAAGCCCACAGCTAACATCACACTCAACAGTGAAAAGCTGAGTGTCCTTAGCATACAATAAAAGCATTTCCTCTAAGATCAGGGAAAAGACAAGAATGTCCACTTTCACCACTTTTATTCAACATATTACTAGAAGTTTGTTCCTAGCCAGAGCAATTAGGCAAGAAAATGAAATAAAAGTCATCCAAATCAGAAAGGAAGAAGTAAAACTGTTTGTCTGCAGATGACATATTACATATAGAAAAGCCTAAAGACTACACCAAAAAAAAAAAAAAACAAACTGTTAGAACTAATAAACAAATTCAGTAAAGTTGTAGGATACAAAATCAATGTACAAAAATCACTTGCCTTTCTATACACTAACAACTAACTATCAGAAAGAGAAATTAAGAAAACAATCCCACATATAATAGCATCAAAACACAATAAAATACTTAGGAATAAATTTAACCAAGAATGTGAAAGACCTGTATACTGAAAACAATAAGACATTGATGAAAGAAATTAAAGAAGACACAAATAAACAGAAAGACATTCTGTCCTCATGGATTGGAAGAATTAATATTGTTAAAATGTCCATACTGCCAGAGCCATGTACAAACTCAATGCAATCCCTATCAAAATTCCAATAGCATTTTTCACAGAAACAGATAAAACAATCTTAAAATCTGTATGGAACCACAAAAGACCCCAAACAGCCAAAGAAATCTTGAGAAAGAGAAACAAAGTTGGAGGCATCATACTTTCTGATTTTAAACTCTATTGCAAATCTTTAGTAACCAAAACAATATGGTATTGGCATTAAAACAGACATATAGATCAACGGGACAGAACAGAAAGCCCAGAAATAACTCATGAGTATATGGTCAATTAATACCTAACAAAGGAGCCAAGAACATGCAATGCAGTGGGGAAAAGGTAGTCTATTTAATAAATAATGTTGAGAAAACTGGATATCCACAAGCAAAAGAATGAAACTGGACCCCTATATTACACCACTCACAAAAATACCTCAAAATGGATGAAAGACTTGAATGTAAGACCTGAAACTATAAAACTCCTAGAAGAAAACATAGGGGAAAATCTCCATGACATTGGTCTTGGAAATAATTTTTTGGATTTGACACCAAAAGCAAGAATAAACAAGTGGGACTACATCAAATTAAAAAGATTCTCCACAACAAAGGAAACCATTGACAAAATGAAAAGGCAACCTATGGTATTGGAGAAAACATTTGCAAACCACATATCTGATAAGGAGTTAATATCCAAGATATACAAGGAGCTCATACAACTCAACACCAAAACACCAAAAAGCCCAATTAAAAATGAGAAACCCATATGAACAGACATTTTCCCAAAGAAGATATACAAATGGTCAATAGGTACATGAAAAAGTTCTCATCACTAATCATCAGGGAAGTACCAAAAAAAAAGAGATGTATCGCCTCACATCTATTAGGATGTCTATTATCAAAAAGACAAGAGATTACAAATGCTGGCAAAGATGTGGGGAACAGTGAACGCTTGTACACTGTTGGTAGGAATAAAAACTGGTACAGCCGCTATGGAAAGCAGTATGGAGGTTCCACAAGGAATTAAAAAGAGAACTGCCACATGATCCAGCAACCCCACTTCCGGACATATATCTAAAGGAAGCAAAATCATTATCTCAAAGACATCTGTACTCCCATGTTCACTGTAGCATTATTCACAACAGCCAAGGTAAGGAAACAACCTAAGTGTCCATCAAAGGATAAATGGATAAAGAAAATGTGATACATACACACACGCATGCACTCAGGCACACACACACACACACACAAACACACACACAGTGGAATATTATTGAGCCTTTAAAAAGAAGGAAATCCTGCCATTTGTGAAACATGGATAAACCTGGAGGGCATTATGCTAAATGAAGTAAGTCAGACAGAGAAAGATAAATACTTCATAATAACACATATATGGACTCTAAAAACAAATTTTTTTTGAACTAATAGAAACAGAGAGTAGAATGGTGGTTGTCAGGGGTTGGGGGTGGAGGAAATAGGGAGAGGTTGGTAAAAGCACACAAAATTTCAGTCATAAGGTGAATAAGTTCTGAGGATCTAATGTATAACACAGTTATTATGTTGATAATACTGCATGGTATAATTGAAATTTGCTAAAAGGATAGAATTTGCGTTCTCACCCCTCCAAAAGAGGTAAATATGTGAGGTGTTAATTAACTTGAAAGTAGAAATCCTTTCACAATGTATTCGTATATCAAATAATCACACTGCACACTTTAAATATATTATAATTTTGTGCCATTTTACCTCAATAAAGCTAGGGGAAAAGTAATGAGTATGCATTATAGTACTTATAAATAGAGGCAAATATGTGACAAAAGATAGCACAAATGACTGGGTGGAAAGTAAAAGTATTTAGGAATCTTAATCTGTAAAGTGTTACAATATTATTTTAAAGGTATACTGTGAAAAGGTAAAGACGTATATTATAAACCATACAGCAATCACTAATGAAAACACAAAGAGTTTTTTTTTACCTAATTAGTAAAAAAAAAAAAATGGAGGTAACATGGAAACTTAAAAAGATTCTAATTCCATGTTATAACAGCAGAGTTGTGCATTTTCAGCAAAGACTATATGCTTCAAAAGCCTAAAATATTTACCAACTGGCCCTTTACAGAAATGATTTGTTGACTCTTGGTCTATACGTTCCTATTTAAGTGAAAGATTCTCAAATTGGACTTCAGAAAGATAGCTGAATGTGATATCCAAGGAACCCACCTCAAATATAAAGACCTGGGTAAGTTAAAAGTGGAAGACAGGAACAGTTATGTCATATAAACATTAATTGTAAGCAAGCTGGGATGGCTAAGACAATGTGAGACGAGGCAGACTTCATAACAAGTATTACCGCCAGAGATAAAAAGTAAGGATAAAGTGATTAATTCATAAAAAAATAGCAATTTTAAAATGTGCTTACATCTAATAACAGATTCAAAATATATGAAGCAAAAACAACTGAAATGAGAAACAGACAAATCCACAATTATGAAAAGAGGTTTCAATACTCCTCAATCAGTAACTGATAGACAAGACAGGCAGAAAATTAGTAAGCATAAAGAGCATTTCAACAGCATTATCAACAAGCTCGACATAACTGGTATTAATGAATATTACATCCCAAAACAACAGAGTACACATTCATGTGTTGCTCGAACATACACCAATGTTAGTTTCAGTCAGCACAGTTATCAGTAGCAGATACTTGTAGCTCAAAAGGGTCCTTGGGGTTTACAGACCGCAAGACTGTGATTTCCTTTTCACTTCCTGGAATTCTGTACTGTTTCTGTTGTACAACATGGGGGCAACCGGAAGCCTCATTGGTGGTCTGTCGTACCAACTATCATTTCTCTAAAAGTGACTCTTTCCATTGGGACTATCCCCCTTGAATTTTATGAGGGTTCATAGCACAAGCATGTAAAACATCAATACTAATTATACATTTAGCAGTAGGAGCAATAAAAATGGTGCACAACGGCGGTCCAAACAGCCCCACCCAGGTGGTTATGGCGCCTTCTGTCATAAGCAGTAAACAAGACAGTCTCTCCCTCTCTCTTCCCCGTCTCCTCCACCAGAGAGTGAGAAGTAGCCATGCTATGGTCGCGTACCTACCTGGTTGTCTATGTGACCAGGTACAGAAACTGCTCGGTTTGGGGATAAATAAGCCTTGTGGTTTGGCGCACTTAGCAGGAATGTTCAGGGATGCTCAGTGCCCATGGTAGACTGCCTGTCCTAACATAGAGTAATAAAGTAAGCAGCTATTGATATGAGAACTGATGGGCAAATAGGCCAATGGAACAAAAGAGCAAACTCAGAGAAGATCATGTATATGTGAGAATTTAATATACGATAAATACAGAAATACAGCACCACGAATCAAAGGTGAAAGGGTGGGTTGTTTTGTATATAATATTAGGGAGAAACTAAAATTGTATCCCTAAATAGCATCACATATAAAAATACAATAGAGATAGATTAATGAAAGATAAAATAGAAAATCAATAGAAGAAAGTGTCAGAATTTATAGTTGTGATTTAGAGGTGGGGAAGAATTCTTTTTGAAATACTTGAAAAGCAGAAATCCTCAGGCATAAATGTGTTAACTATCATTACATCAAAACTAATTATTTTTGTTTAATGGAGAAGAATACGGATAGCGTCAATGGAGAAATGACAGATTGTAAGAAAATATTTGCAATATCTAAAACTGACAAGGTACAAATATATAAGAAGTTCCTTTAAGTCCACAAGAGACAGATAACCCAAGAGAAAAAATGGGCCAAAATATGAATGGGTGATTAAAATAGAATGAACCACAAGGACTAATAGGCCAGTGAGGAGAGGTTCACTCTCAGTGGTAATCACAGACACAAAGGAAAACAATCATGAAATATCATTGTACCTCTGTTAATGGGATTAAAATGTAAAACTAGGCAATCCCGACTATTGGCAGAACATAGGGATATAAGAACCGACATGTACTCCTACAGAGAGAAGAATGGTGAAGCATTCTCGAGAGCTACCTGTGGGCATTTAGTCAAATCGAGTTTACACACACTTTGTGACCCAGCAGTTACACTCCCAGGAATGTAGCAAATTCTTCCAGAGACCCACAAGCAACATACACTAAAATGTCCATCATCACCTTGCTTACTGTGATAGGGATTCAGAGCAAGCTCAGTGTCCATCACCAACCGAGTGGACAGATCGGATCTGGTGGATACACATGGAGTTTTAGGAAACTTTAGAAAGAATGGACTAGATGTTCACGGGACCCCATGGCTGGCATTTCATTGCTGAGTTAAAGAAGTAAAATGAGGTCTATAATTTACCATGACTTCCTTAAATTAAAAAAAACAGGCACCCAAAGCACAACCTATTTTGTAAGACTACATATAATCAAATGACACATATGAAATATATTCATATGTTTGCCAATGGTGAATGAAAAAAATGAAAGTTGATAATGTGGACAAATAAGGGAAAAAAAGACAGAGAAAGAGAAAGAAGGAAGGAAGGAAGGAAGGAAGGAAGGGAGGGAGAGAGGGAAGGAGGGAGGGAGGGCAGGAAGGAGAGGAGAGGGGAGAGGAAAAACGAAACAGAAAGGGAGGGAGGAAGGAAGAAAAGTCAAAGAAAGAAAGTTCTTTTTCTTTTGAAATAGTTTGAGGGAAATGGATTCAAATAGAGGTAACAACATAAGGGAAAGCACACAGGCAGGAAGGCATAAGTCTGCAAAAACAAAGGCAATAACCCAATTTGGATGGAACATCAGAGTGTTTCAAGAGGAGCGGCAGAAGATAAGCCTGGAAGGGTAAGTTGGTAAGCTGAATTTGTCTATTTTTATTTGTTTTTATCTAAAAACTAAGATATATGCTTTACTCGTATATAATATATGGATTGACCCTGGAACTCAGGCTCACAATTGAAGATATTTGTGATCCACATGAAAGGAAATTTTTAAAAAGAGCCAAATTCTGTCATTTCTCCTAAAATCTATCCTAATTCTCTTCTGTCTCAGTGCAGCTAATATCTATGGCACTTCCTATGGCTCTGTGATGTCATTTCCTTTTGCAGCTATTAGTTCCCTGCAGTGTTTGTGCTTTACTCAACACAGGCTGTCTGATAACAGATGTGATGCCCAGCTGTGTCTATATACCAACCACAGAGCGTTCATTAATAACAATTATTAAGTACTTTATGATACAAATTGAGCCTGTAGCAATAGAGAAAACATCCAGCCATTTGTTTTATGGCCTCTTGTCAGGGTGAACTATAAATCCCCATTATCTCAACATTATCAGCACTGGAAAATGGACCTAAGCATGAGTCATAAATAAAACTACCAACAGCTCAATCATTCTGGAAAGAACAGAGCATAAATTAACACTTGACGATGTAATGTTATATATGAACTTAAATAATAGCTCAAGCCTTCCTGTCGGCTAGTTAGGCAAATTATTGTTTTTAAGACTTACATTGGTAGTTGCACGGCTGGCATATTCATTTGGGCACACAATTAGAGTTCAATAAATATGGAGTCCAGACACTGCCCTCCCATAACGCAACAGCTCCCACTAATGATGTATGAAGAACAGTGAAAATGATGAGAGAAAATTTCAACTGACAGAATGTCTCTTAGGATTACAGGGAGTAGGGAAAAAATCACATTTTCTCTGAATACTACATCTCATAGGAGAAATCATTAAATTTGGGAACATGGATAGAAGAGGAGCCACAAAAACTGTATGCATTACTGGTTCCTGGGTGGTAGTCCAATGGATTTTCAGCCAATCGTAAAAATATTTATTTAGTTACCGCTCTGTTTTGGGTCCAAGCTATCTTAAGTGATGAAGACAGAAGAGAAAGATAAACAGAACACATGAATGTAAGTTTTGAAAGAAAAATAGCCAATAAACTCTCTAGGAACCAAAGACATGCAAATGAAAACCATGAGATATTATTTTTCATGTTTTAAAAGTTAATTCCCAGTATTGGGGAGGAGACAGTGAAATAGGAAATCCAATCATTTGCTAAAAGGCATCCGAAGGGGTTCAAACCTAGACGGCCATTGGGCAACATCTACAAAGGGCTCTAAAAGTGTTCATTGCTTTTTTAAAATTAAGGTATAATTGACACACAACATTACATGAGTTTCATCTACAACACATGGTGATTTGACGTTTGTATAAACTGTGAAATGATCACCATCTAGCTGACATCCAAATATATAGAACGTTTAACGAATGTGCATGTCATCCTTGCACAAGAGCCATGCTTATCTGTGTATTGTTCCAATTTTAGTAGATGTGCTGCCAAAGTGGGCACCAGTGTCCACCTACCTCTGCCCAGTAAAAGATTCTAATTCTGAAAAATTTATCATGTACCAAATTAGCGCCATTTATAATGGCTAAAAAAGAAATAGCAAATGATAAGATTCACTAGAGAAATGGCAGAATAGCTAAAATAAAGTCTGTAAGGAAAGGGTTAAATAACTCATGGTTCACCCGTATGATGAACTACTGTGTTGCCCTCAACAATTATTTTGTGAAGATTATTTAATATGAAAGTGTCCACCGAGCACTTTAAATATGTTGTAAAATGTTATGTATATTATAATTTCAATTATTAAAATATTATGAAGTTTTTACACACGTTTATACATGCACCCATATAAAAGGCTAGAAGAAACACCCTAAAATAGTAAACGTCTTTTTCCACTTGATGGTACTATGAATATTTTTTATCATCTTAATAATTTTCTATATTTCTAAAAATTTTTTTCAGCAGGACAGAGCATTTACAGCACATCTGGCGAGTAAGGATTTCAATTCACATTCTTTCCCAGGCCTTCTATAACCTGTATCTAATGGACCCGTCCAACTTGTCTTTCACAAAGTTTAACATAAAACTGGTCAAACGCATTTTCTCACTGCCCCCAAATCATGCTCTGCTTTCCAAATCAGCCGTCATTCAAGTTCCATTTCACATGTGTGCTCAAGGCAACAAAACGATATGAACAGCATGAAAGCTGGAATCTTAATGAACTCAGTCTCTACCTGGAATCACACAGAAGCAGAAATACCTCACCCATCAAAAGTCATTACAAACCCCCACCAAAAAAACAAAACAAAACAATCTTTTCCTTACATCTCTTCAAGCACATCAAAAGGAAATCCAACCCTCACCTACACCCACACCACTCAGAGCGCACTGTGCCTCCAACAGCTCCCGCAGGTCCCGGCTACGCCAGGTCTCTTCCCCACCCGCGCACAACTTTCCTCGCCGCCTTCTAACTTCCTCTTCTCTAAGATTCCTCTGACCTCTTTGTGTATGTCCTCTCTCTTTCCCACATCACATCTTTTGTCTCTGACCAGTCTCCAGATTGGCAAAAGCAGAACTATGAGGCAGTGAGCCTCTGTTTCCACGTCTGCAAAGAAGGTAAAATAATAAACCCTGTCCTACCATATCTTAAGATGTAGGTTCAAATATTTTAAAACTGGAAAGCATTGTACATGTCGTGGCTATCATACCCCCTTTTCTCATTCATGCAATAAGCCTTACTAGTATGCAACCAGTACTCTACCAGCACTCGGGAAGTTATGCTTGATTATTCTCTCTGTATGCCTTCCTTAACTGAATCCATCGTTAATTCAATTTTTTTCCTCCAAAATACATCTCAAGTCACCCATGGTTCTTCGTGTCCATTAGCACCAATCTAACCCAAGTACCCGTGCTCTCTCACTTAGACTACTGAATTGACCCCTGACTTACCTTCCCATCCACTCTTACCCCTCTACCATATTACCTACCCCTACAGGAGCCAAACGTTCTCTTAAGCAAAAGTAATCATTTCTAAGAGTCAGAATGTCCATTGGTTTCTTTAATAGACATGATAGGTCCAGTTATTTGGGGAGCACACACATAATGAAACTCATACATAATAGCATAAGAGTACAAAAGAGAAACTAGAACCCATGAAAGGGATACTTACTTGCCAGAGAACTCTGCAGCTCTGTGCAGTGGGAGGAGAGACGTCTACAGAGAGCCCCCTCTGATGCACACAGGTGCGTTTCCTCCTTGGATGTGTGACATACAGGAGACGCCTATCAAAGCAATTCATTGAATACACTGAAATTGACAAATTGCTTATTCAACTTAACAAAAGACATTTGAACACATTTAAATTGTTTTTCCCATGGATGACTACACTAGTGACGTTCGTAAACCAGGCATGCACTCTGTTTGAACTAAGTGCCTCAACAGCTTCTTACTGTGCTTAGAATAAAATCTTCGCCCCTTACCGTTGACCTCCAAGCCTGTGCATGACACGGCCCCTTCCTGCTCTCCAGCCAATCTCTCCATGACTTATTATGCTTGCTGACTTGTTATTTCTTTACTGTTTCAGCTTTTCCCGTACTTGTGTGGTGCCATTCCATCTGCCCTATTCTTCACCTGAATAATTTCCACAGGAATTCAACTATGTTGAAGCATGTATGTCAAACTGATGTTAGGATCTGACAGGAACGTATTTGCATACATAGCTGAGGAGGCTCCTGGGACAATGCTCCTATTAGGGTAGGAAGCATCCAGCTACTGAAATGAGCTCAACACATCAGCACTATTCACTGAAATAAAAAAGTGATTCTGAGACTGGCATGGGTCTATTGCTAGGATTTGTTTCATTTCAATCCCACGGACTGAGAGACCTGTAATTTAAAGATTGTCGTGAAAAATCAGTAATGGCTTTTTCTCTTCTGGGAAACAGGTTCACTATATAAAGAAAAATAAGTTGAATCCCTACTGTGTTAGGTACTGTTAGTCACTTGTTCAATGCTCACTTCCCCCTTCTTCTTTGCTGACTGAACTTTGATTTTATTTGAGGCGTCACTGTGTCAGGCTACATGCTTGCTTCTGCATCCTCCCTGAAAGCTCATAGTGTCTGGGTGGCTAATGACACACATGCAGGACGTTCCTGGGAGAGATTATGTTTTTTGGGGGGAATGGAATGGATGTACCTAACAAAGTCTTTCCCCCTTTCCCATGCTTTCCTCCCTTGAATGTGGACATGATGTCTGGATCCCCCGCAGCCATCTGCTAACCATGAGATGACAAACATGAAGCAAAGGTCAAGAGATTCACAGAGATGTTGACCTGATGCCACCAAGCTCCTGAACAACTCTATCATGCATTTATTTCCAATTCTCCATGACCCTCTCCCATGTATTCTTGAGAGAATCAAACATGTTCATGAAGTCTAAATAGCTGCTCTATTTTTGTCTTCAAGGACCTACTGCTGCGTATGTGACCGCATGCTCCAGCAAAGCTAGAAAGCCCTCAAAGTTCCAAAACCTCATGGTGATTTGTGAAGCAAAAGGGACTATCTCTTTCCTTACATGTCTCATATTAAGTGTAAAATGGTAATTGAGACATTTTCCTGAAAATTTCATTTCCAAATAAGCAGCAATTATAGGAAGGGCAGTGTCCAGCTAAGAACAAGGTAATGAATTCTGGAAGTGGAGACATGGCCAGAGCCCGTAAGTGAGGGAAGTTTTAGTCCACCCCCATCCTCAGTCCATGAATCATCAAGTGATGGAATATAATCAGTAGTGATATCAACGTCCTAAATAACACAAATAATAGGGTATCTCTAATTGGTATTTATTAAACTCTTTATTCTTAAAGAAGTGTCCATGGGGCTTCCCTGGTGGCGCAGTGGTTGAGAGTCCGCCTGCCGATGCAGGGGACAGGGGTTCGTTCCCCGGTCCGGGAAGATCCCACATGCCGCGGAGCGGCTGGGCCCGTGAGCCATGGCCGCTGAGCCTGCGCGTCCGGAGCCTGTGCTCCACAATGGGAGAAGCCACAACAGTGAGAGGCCCGCGTACTGCAAAAAGAAAAAAATCAACAAAAAAAGCAAGAGACAACAAATGCTGCTTAGGGTGTGGAGAAAAGGGAACCCTTGAGCACTGTTGTCAGGAATGTAAATTGGTGCGGCCACTGTGGAAAACAGTATGGAGGCGCCTCAAAAAAATTAAGCTATGATAATTTTTATTATATGATCCAGCAATTACATTTCTGGGTGTATACCTGAAAGAAATGAAATCATGATATCAAAGAGCTATCTGCACCCCCATGTTCATCACAGCATTATTCACGATAGCCAAAATATGGAAACAATCTCAGTTGTTCTATGGGTATCTATATTTCAAACAATCATTAAGTAAAAAATGATGACATTCTAAGGTATAATTTTCACAGGCTGCCATTATGTGTGGAAGAATTAGGGAGGTGTGACAAGATGTTAAAAAGATCTTTCCTTGTGGCTGAATGCTCAGAGCTTAGGATAAAGGTAACAGACGCCCATACATTCTAGAGAGGCGCTACACACACACAGCACAACTCGCTGAAAAGTGGCCAAACTGGCCTTATGACCATCACCCTCAAAAGCCTATATAACATAAGGCTAGAGATTCATCGAAGGAAAAAATTCTTTGAAGAATATTCATAGGAGAAGAGAAAGTAATGTCATTTTCCATTTCTCCCTAGAGCTAAAAGGTATTGACCCAGCAATTAGTGAGCACTCATCACGTGTTAAAATTACACTAAGTTCTGTAAAAGATTTATCTCATTTAATTTTCACAGTACTACTATGAGGTGAACACCTGCACCTGCCTGACCCTGAGAGCGAGCACCTCTGTAAATTTCATGCCCCTGGCTGCCTCTCTGCTTCACCCTGGTCCTGGCCTCACCAGAGAGAAATGAATACTAAAATGAAAACAAAATCCCACACTCCCCAGTCTCTCAGACTCTGCACCCAACTTAGGTTCTAGCCATTGGATCCACTGGAGTGATATTTGGAAGATGGAAGTGAACAAAGGCTGCTATACTTTGCTGTTTATGCTGGCAGGTAACGTCCTGAACATATGAGAATCAAGATGCAGTGGTGGCAGCCAGACTTGGCATCCCAGTGCCTAGTCCCCAGCTCCACGAGTGTCAAGAGGCATTTGTGACAAAGACGGTGGCTTTCTGATCCCTGGATTGCAGCTCTAGTGTTGTGCCCTTGAGCTCAACAATTTCAACCCTCAACTCCATTCTGCAGCAATTCCAATTATTTTGAAGCACCTAATTTTCCATATTAAGGCCATTTCTGCCTAAGAGACCCAGAGTGGTTTCTGTTTCATGCACTGAACCCTAACAGCAACAATGGATAAAGAATAACACTGGTATTTGATTTTTTTTTTTTTTTGCTTTGCCCTAATAGACACATGAAATGCATTACCTACATAGAGTCAAGCCCTTCCCATCTGGAACTCACTCTGTTATCATAAGCCAAAATAGCTACGGAGGGAGGGGCAGGTGGTACTCAACATCCAGGCACCAAGAGCTGACATGTTCTTAGCTTTCCATTAAAGGCAGCTCTAGGGAAAGATGTCATCCTGATGATCTAAGTCAGATCACCCTGAAAACTATTTGCTCCGCCCTCAACACCAGTGCCACACACACTTTCCCAAATTACTGATCTTCAGGTGTCCTTTGTAAAAAATTAATAAACAGAAATCTCAATTAAGTAGAACTGGGAGACCAGAAGGGGGAGCTCTCATGCCCTGTGACCATAGCAGAGCCCAACAGGAAGATGAAAGACACTTCTTTCCTGGTGAGGACTCAGCCAATGAAAAGCCATGGACTCTTTGTTTACTCCAGCCCTCCCAGCTTCCTTTTTTTTTCCCCCCCTATAAAAGGGTTCTCCTTCCCTTGAAATGGGGGGACATGCACATGGCTCGCCATGGTTGCAGCCCCTTAATTGCAATTCTCTACTCATCTTGAATAAACCCATCTTTGTTGAAAAAATATCTGGCAGTCCATCTGCTTCAGGTCAAAACCATCTTGGCCATATCTCTGATCCTCCCAGGGTCAGCTCTTAAGTCTCCCTACTGAGCACCCTACTCTGTACTTGACCCTGGCTGTCCCTTAGAACTCTACCTCTTGGGCACATATAAATCCTTGTTCATTCACTGCTTCTATTACACCCAACCCTGTGCATCCTAGTATTTATCCTGTCAACCTGCATGCTGAGGCAGTAATACTCCCATTACTACTTTTGGTTTAGGAAGGGAAATCACCAGAAATTTGTAATAAATAACAAAGCAGTGATGTTTTTGGCAGGACTTTGGCCTTCTCTCAGCAGGCTATTTTTTTGCCCTGCAAGGCAGTTTAATCATAACCTTAATGATGTCTCCCCACTGCTTAATGTGGGGCTGCCCTTGTCTCCAGAGCCAGGTGCAGTGTGGACACATGGGCGCCCTGGGGCTTCTACATGCTTTGAGTTGTCAAGCTCAGCTCTTGGAAAGCTGCTAATTTCCTCTGAGGTAATTTGACTGTGATTAAGTTAAGCTGCCACCAGGTGGACATTGGAGCCTTAGTTAAGCGGTTTTAATCTCAGTAGCCAGAGTCCCGATAGGCATAATAAAATGAAGAGAGAATGTAGTTTGATTTCCACTTAATTGTGTTTAAAAAAAATAAACAAAAAAGAAAAAAATGGTAGTTTAGCATACTACTTAAACAGAATTAAAATAGAGTAGTATAAATATATCTCACTCATGTATTTAACCAATATTTATTGAGTAACTGCAATGTGAACAAGATGGCTCTAGAATCAGGGATGGGGCAGACAACACAAAAAAACCAAGCACCTGACTTCACAGAGTTTATGTCATGGGGGTAAAACAAACAACACACAAACAGATAAAAATACATATTTCTCCTATATAACATTATAAATTATGATACATGATACCATAGTATATAATGATATATTATGATATAATGATAATGATATACATAGTATATCCCCATGCACACCAGCCTATAAAGACAGATAAACTCACAATAATGATAACCTAGATTTTACTGACTCTCCCTGACCCACAAATCTATCCATGAAAGATCTTATTACCCTATAGAATCCCCTTTGTTCCCAACCCTGAAGTTTTTCTGGAATTTTTTAGTACATATCTCAAATATGCTTGTACATAGTCTGGTCAGTAATTTCAGTCAGCTACCACGTGGTTTACACAAGCCACAATTAATGTTTATGCTGTGTACCCGTCACCCACCAGGCACCATTGCCCCTACCACACACAAATGCTTTCATCTTCTCCTATTTACTGGCCAAAAAACATTTACTAAACACCTACTTTGATCCAGTAGGAGAAAGGGAACCCTCTTGTACTGTTGCAGGAAATAAGACAGCTATGTCTCTGTCCTCATAGAGCTTATAACCTTGTGGTGAAGAAAGACGAGGAAAAGAAATATACTATGAGTGAGTGCAGCTAAAAGTACAGAATACCATGGAATCATCTAAAAGGGGAAGTTAAAAAAGGATAGATGCTCATAGAGCAGGCTTCTAAACAAAGTCACGTGTAGATTGAGACTTAGACGACTACTAGGAGTTAACTAGGTGAACAGTATGTGCAAGAGTGTTCTCTGCAGAGGGAACAGCACACGTGCCATTCTGAGACAGGACCCATTTCAGGCAGAGTCGTCTCCTGCCCCGCACTTCTGTCCATGTCCCAGAACACTCCAGACATGAACCATAAGCCTAGAAGAAGTTAACAGCAACTGGATATCACTTCCCACCTAAAACAGATAAAGATCAAGACAGATAATGAAATAATGGTCCTAAAGACATTAGGCATCAAGGGACAATGACTGCTGAGTGATGAGAAATAAACAAGCTTAGCCCTATTATTGCTCAGTCTACTTCCTGGAGAGAGCTCGGGGAAGGAACCCCAGCAGAGCCCAGCACCCGCCTTGAATTAAGGAAACAGAGTTAAATGAGAGAGGGGAGGGACAGAAAAAATATTGGAAGAAATAAGGACTATACATTATCCAAATTTTATGAAAACTACAATTCCACTGCTCCAAGGAATCTCAACAAATCTTAAGCTCAAGGAATGTGAAGAAAACTACACCATGACAAATTGCTTAAAACCGGTAAGTAGAAAATCTAGCAGTTATATACAAAAGAACATATGTCACAAGGATGGCAACAGATTATTCATGAATAACAATACAAGCCAGAAGTACTTCAAAGTACTGAAAGAAAAAAACTTTGATCCTACATTTCTTTACCCAGTGAAAATATCTTTCAAAAATGAGTATGAAATAAAAACTATTTCAGACATTAAAAATCTGAAAGAATTCATTACTAGAAGACCTGCTCTACAAGAAAAGTTAAAGAAATTGTTTCAAGCAAATCAGTAAAAAAAAAAAAAAAAAAAAAAAAAATCCAGATAATAGGCCCAATCCATATAAAAAGCACCAGAAATGGAAACTATATAGGTATATGTTAAGATAATTTTCTTATTATTTAAATACTTTTAAGAAATATGATACTGTTTAAAGCAAAAATAATAACAATATACTATGTGTTTTATAACATCTATAGAAGTAAAAAGTTTGTTAAAAATAACACAAAGGCTGACAAAAAGCACATGAAAGGATGCTCAACATCACAAATTACCAGAGAAATGCAAATCAAAACTACAATGACGTATCACCTCACACTGGTCAGAATGGCCATTATCAGAAAATCTACAAACAATAAATGCTGGAGAGGGTGTGGAGAAAAGGGAACCCTCTTGCACTGTTGGTGGGAATGTAAATTGATACAGGCACTATGAAGAACAGTATGGAGGTTCCTTAAAAAACTAAAATTAGAATTACCATGTGATCCAGCAATTCCACTCCTGGGCATATACCCTGAGAAAACCATAATTCAAAAAGAGTCATGTACCACAATGTTCATTGCAGCTCTATTTACAATAGCCAGGACATGGAAGCAACCTAAGTGTCCATCGACAGAAGAATGGATAAAGAAGATGTGGTAGATATATACAATGGAACATTATCCAGCCATAAAAAAGGAGGAAATAATGCCATTTGCAGCAACATGGATGGACCTAGAGATTATCATACTAAGTGAAGTTAAGTCAGACAGAGAAAGACAAATATGATATCACTCATATGTGGAATCTAATTTTTTTTTAATGATATATGTTAACTTATTTAACAAAACAGAAACAGACTCACAGATTTCGAAAACAAACTTATGGTTACCAAAGGAGAAACGTGGGTGGGGGGAGGGATAAATTAGGAGCTTGGGATTAACATACATACACTACTATATATGAAACAGATAACCAACAAGGACCTACTGTAGAGCACAGGGAACTCTACTCAATACTCTGTAATGATCTTTATGGGAAAAGAATCTGAAAAAGAATGAATACATGTATATGTATAACTGAATCCCTATGCTGTACACCCGAAACTAACACAACACTATAAATCAACTATACTCCAATAAAATTTTAAAAAATAATAACACAAAGGCTGAGAAGAGAGAAATGGAAATATACTGTGGTAAAACTCTTATACTCTACATATAATAGGTTATCACTGGAAGGTAGACTATGACAAGTTAAAGGTCCAGATTATGACGCAGCTAAAATAACAAAGACATATAGCTAATACATTACAAAGATATTAAATGGAATTATAATAAATAATTCAAAGGAAGGCAGAAAAATATGAAAAGGGGGAATAATTGATAGAACAAATAGAAAACATATAGTAAGACAGTAGATTTAAATCCAGCCATCAATAATTAAATTAAGTGTAAGTGGTCTAAACACCTGAATTAAAAGACAGGGATCCTCAGATTGAATAAAAATGAATAAAACAAGAAACAACATATTATTCAGTTATCAAAAAACCTTAACTATAAAACAAAAGTAGATGAAAATCAAAAGGATAGGGAAAGATATAACACTAATCAAAAGAAAGTTGGAGTGGCAATATTAACATAAAACAAAGTAGATTTCATAGGAAACAATATTATCAGAAATAAAGAGCTCATTTAATAATATTAAATGGATTAATTTATCAAGAGGATATAAAAATCCTAAAAAATTTTTATGCACCTAAAAAATTTTCCAAAACTATAAAGAAAAAAGCAGAGAGAACACAAGGATGTATAGACAAATCCACAATTATACTTGGAGGCGTCAATGCTGCTCTCTCAATAACTGATAGAACAACTAGACCAAAAATAAGTAAGGATATAGTAAGGATATAGCAATGAATTTGATCTAATTGACATTTATAGAACACCTCACCTAACAACAGCAGAATACATACTCTTTCCAAGTGCATACAGAACACATACCAAGGCAGATCATATTCTGGGCCATAATATGATAGATTTTAAAGTATTCACAGCATACAAAACATGTTCTCTGACCACAATGAAAGTAAATTAGAAATGAATTGCAGAAAGATATATGGAAAATTCCCCAAATATTTGGAAGCTGGTAACACACTGCTAAGATGTACACTGATCAGGGAAGGAATCAATAGTGAAACTAGAAAGTATTTGGAACTGAAAGTATTATATATAATGTATCACATATATAATACACATACACACATCATATTATACCAAAATTTGTGAGATACAGCTAACACAGTAGTAAGAGGGAAATCTATAGCACTAAATATCCATCTCAGAAAAGAAAAAAGTCTCAAATCAATGACTTCAGCTTCCACCTTAAGGAACCTGGGGCTCAAAGCGTTTGCTCTGTGCTCCTACAAATCCATGCAGCAGACAGTACATTGTACTCAGAATCACTCTCCTTTCAGACCCTGAGGCTCTCTTTCTAATTCAGGTCAAGCTTGTAGGCCAGGTTCCCTTTCCCTAGGGATGAGCACCCTCTGGGAATCCCTAACATTTCACACTCCAAGCTACATCTCATAGTTTCTTTACTAGGTTGCCAAACATTGAATGACTTATCTGAACTCCTCGTAAGACTCCTACCTTCCACACTTTTTTTCAACATCTTTATTGGAGTATAATTGCTTTACAATGGTGTGTTAGTTCCTGCTTTACAACAAAGTGAATCAGCTATACATATACACATATCCCCATATCTCCTCCCTCTTGCATCTCCCTCCCACCCTCCCTATCCCACCCCTCTAGGTGGTCACAAAGCTGATCTCCCTGTGCTATGTGGCTGCTTCCCACTAGCTATCTATTTTACATTTGGTAGTGTATATACGTCCATGCCACTCTCTCACTTCGTCCCAGCTTACCCTTCCCCGTGGTGGCACATATATACAATGGAATATTTCTCAGCCATAAAAAGAAATGAAATTGAGTTATTTGTAGTGAGGTGGATGGACTTAGAGTCTGTCATACAGAGTGAAGTAAGTCAGAAACAGAAAAACAAATACCATATGCTAACACATAAATATGGAATTTACCTTCCACATTTAAAGGGAAATGCAATTAAAGAAAACTTTTAAAAAAATAGAAATAATTACCCGCTAAATTTATCAATCATTGCTTAATCTACCCCTGGTTTTCCCTGCAGGCTTGCATTGAATAATTTCTTCACTTCAGCTAAATCTGTAGACCTCGGTTAAAAGGCCCTCTGTGCATAGATGCACGATTCTGATTTTTTAGCATTTTCATCAGTTTTCTCTCTGCAGTCTTTCTCCTTTAGAGCCTTTAATTCTCCTGATAAGAGTATATAATTTTGGCTTTTGTTATGCATCCTTTCCCAAGAACTCTGAGACCCAGGTTGTGGAAGGCTGGGATGGAATCCTGATAGACAATGAGGATGGCTCTTCAGGTGTGAAGGGGAGAGGGCAGGAGGACAGGCCATATTCACTCCCATGGGAAATCTCATCTTGCCTCGAGAATTCTAAGATATATGTAGCAAGTAGACAGCAGGGATCCATTGCTCTAGTTAACCACTTGCTAAGTCTCCATTTCCAACTGGGAAGAGAACACAGACTCTTAACCATGCACTATAATCCTTCCTTATAACCTCAAAGTCTGCCATTAGTCTGTTTATTACAAAATTCTGATTACCTTCAGATACTGATAGTATCAATCACATGCCAACAAATAACCTTAACTTCATATACAATTGAATGTGCTACTCATTACAGAAAACATCTGAGATCCACTGAAAAATTCTGTTTTAATCTGTCTTCATCTTTCATTCTTTTTCATAATTTTTTTTTACCCAGAGATCTCTTGGGCTTTAATCTGTAATATAAATTTTCTGTGCCATGTAATGGTCTGATGTGTAAAAAACACTCCCTCAGTTAATCCTAACATCCCCCAGAAATCTGATCTCCCTGCTTTCCTTGGGTGTCTCCGTCTTCCCTGGGCAAACACAAAGACTCACCATCCTAGCCTAATACCTCTTTTCTTCTCCCCTTCACCCTCATAACACTTGCAGCAGCCAGACCAATCTACCAGCAATGAATCATCTTCAGTTTACCATCACAACCAACACTGCAAATGGATAAAAGACAAACATATCATAATATAATACCACAACAATCCCTTCTTACGCATGTTTCTTTGGACGGAGGGAAAGCCAGCCTCTTGTTCTGCGCAATAGTCCACCCTCTATGCCCCACAGTCCCCATCAGATATGGGAAATTTCAATACGTTGCTTAAGTTTACCTTTTAAACATTAAAAGTGCAGCTCCCTGGTAATGTTTATGGTTCAGCTTCTTTTGAAAAGTTATGTCCTTGTTCTGTTACAAATTCAAGGTTATATGAATTTTAAAACAGATTTAAGTGGAACATGAATATACTTTGAAACAAACACAAACCTCAGGAAAGGTTTGAAAGAACCTCAGAATCTTTATATATGTAACCTCAAAATTAACCCACTGGTAATGGTTAATCAGAATATGAAACTGCAAGCTGACCATGCCTGGGTGTCTGGCACTGTGGACTGAGCAGCCTCAACTTTTTCCAGTACCATAAGGACTCTGGTCCCAAGATTCTGGCCTTAGAATCTTGATATTCAAGAAAATTCCTTGACAATATGAATATTGAAAATCTAATAGAATTTTCCTATTAGAATCCGTTGCATTTCTATACACTAATGATGAACTAAGAGAAAGAGAAATTAAGGAAACAATCCCATTTACAATTGCATCAAAAAGAATACTTAGGAATAAATCTAATTAAGGAGGTAAAAGACCAGTACTCATAAAACTTTAAGACACTGATGAAAGAAATAGAAGACAACACAAACAGATGGACAGATATACTACTTTCATGGATTAAGAACTAATATTGTTAAGATGACCATACTACCCAAGGCAATCTACATATTCAATGCAATCCCTATCAAAATGCCAATGGTGTTTTTCACAGAACTAGAACAAACAATTTTAAAACTTGAATGGAAACACAAAAGACCCCAAAGAGCCAAAATAATCTTGAGAAAGAAGAACAGAGCTGGAAGAATCACATTCTCTGACTTCAGAGTATACTACGAAGTTACAGTAATCAAAACAATATGGTACTGGCACAAAGGCAGAAATGTAGATCAATGGAACAGAATAGAAAGCCCAGAAATAAACTTACACACTTATGGCCAATTAATCTATGACAAAGGAAGCAAGAACATACAGTGGAGAAAAGACAATCTGTTCTTTAAATGGTGCTGGGAAAGCTGCACAGCCACATGTAAAACAATTAAATTAGAACAATTTCTCACATATATAAAAGTAAACTCAAAATTGTTTAAAAACCTAAATGTAAGACCGGAAACCATAAAACTAACAGAAGAAAACATAGGCAGAACACTCTTTTACATAAATCATGGCAATATTTTTTTGGATCTGTCTCCTAAAGCAAAGGAAACAAAAGCAAAAATAAACAAATGGGACCTAATTAAACTTAAAAGCGTTTGCACAGAAAAGGAAACCATCAAGAAAAGGCCAATCCTATTTACAGATGAGGAAACTGAGGCACAGAGAAGTTAAAGAGCTTTCCCATGGTCATATAGATAGGAAGTGTAAGAGCTGGGATTGAAACACAAACCATCTTGCTTCAAAGCCCACATGCTTTCACATTTGACCTCTATACTGAACAATATGATGACCAAATTTTTAATGGTACAGACAAGAATCAAAGGCAAAAAGGAAGGAAAGAAGGAAAGAAAGGATATAGGAAAGAAAGAAGTCTAAGTAGGAGTTGAAAGTCTTCAAGGATTAGAAAGAATCTGTAAGGTGAGGAGTAGAAATCGGAAATCAGATATGAGGGACCAAGACCACCCAGGAATAAAGGAACAATGTGCAGAGACACAGAGATGAGAATAGATAAGACATGTTCCAGAGACAGAACTACCACATCAGTGATACACTCACTCGAAATGAATTTTGACCTTCTGGATCAGTCTGAAGAATCGGTGCTCCATCTTACCTGTCCTCTCTCATCCCTCCACCATGCCCCAGAAACATACACACCTGATTTCCCATGGAAGTTACGCAACCATGTTCACAGTTCACTGGGAAATAGAAGAATGCAAATTGTTGATAAACACTGCCCTGTAAGTCAAGGCCAGCAGAATCCAACAGAGAACAGATACTAACTCACAACTCTCTCCTTCCGCTTTAGTAGAAAAACTGGATTACGTCTCCCATATTATTGGCAAACTGATAGAGCTTAAATCTCTATTCTCTCTTCTGAATGTCCTGGAGCCTAGATCTTTACTGACTTTTGGCCTGGAAATGACAGCCAACAGCTCTGGCAGTCATGTCATCACTGGGCCTAGAGTAAGTATAACCAAGTTATAAGAGAGTGATCTGGTTCACTCACTGAATACAAGGGTAGAGAAGAATTAAACCAGATGATTGAATAAAATGAAATATTAAAGTGCTTGGTATAATGACTGGCCCATAGTAAGGGCTCAAAAATGATAACTGCTATCATTAGCAACAGCAGCTAGATAACTTGGGAAATTCAACTCATGAAATCATCACCATACCATCAGCATTTTATTATCCAGCCCACAGAATACTGAAGTTCTTATAGAAAAATAACATTCAGACCACTCTTGGAAGAAGGCATAATTGCTTCTACCTTGGACACTCAATTCCTATCCTTCAAGATCCTTTCCAATGTGCGTGCCTAGGATGGTACCCAGGACAGCAGGTTCTGTGACCCCTCAAGTTACGCCTTGGTGCTCTGCTTCATAACTCAGGACTACCTAGCACAGATGAATGGCTGCAAAAAACCGATTTGGTCCCAGGCTTGGAAGCTTTTTTCTTTAACCACAGGTTTCAATTCCTGATTTTCTTCTAATAAGGGGGAGTAGAGAAGAAACCGGGAGCTTTCAAGTCAAGCAGATGTGGATGAAGCAATTACACTGAGGAGTGTCAGGATGAGTGTGGCAGGAGAGGATTCCGCTTGGGCACAGGCACAGCTGCTGCTTTAATTGTATCTGCAAAGCTACCAGAGATCACACGCTACAGTTAAGATTCTAGAGCTTCCAGAGAAACAGGCACTGGTCCTATTGAGGGACTGAGGTGAGCTCGTCTACGAAAGAGCTTTCCTTTAGTGAACTGGACACACCCATGCTCCTCTGATACAGTGCTTTTTGGATCCCTAAGACCACACAAGACTTCTCTCAAGCCCTGTGGAAGAGGGGGTCCCAGAAGTCCTGGGCTGTGTTGTGCTTGAACGGTCAGGGTCAAATTCCAGCTCCAGTACAGATTTTGGCTTGAAAGTTGCCAGAAATACCTACAAGGGTCTCACATAGGCTGCACTGATGACCACACTCCGCACTGGAGATTCCCACCAGGGAGCAGGAATCATTCCATGGGCACCGGATGCTAAGGAGACAAGAAGAAGAAATCTGTGCTTTCCATATGGATGAGGCCCTTTCATCAGGTCTTTATAAATTAATGATCAGCATTAAGTCAACAGAGTGAGTGGAGTGGCTGTTCTCCAGTGTGGAACCGGGTAAGCTACAATTCATGAAGTCTGTTAGATGTGCAGGCCTCTGACAAGTTTGAGAGGAAAAGGTGAGGAGATGCAGTGATCAAGGACTTTAAGATGGGAAAGGCTAGTATGCAGAGGATGAACAGCTGTGTTCCATTTCCTCTGATGACACCATCAGAAGGATGGGCTGAGCTGCAGCAGGAGTGCCCAGGTGAGTATCCCAGCAACTCCAGCAAGCCTGCATCCCCGCCACCCCTCAACTCCGCTGTATTCATGGCTTCCTTGAATGCCACACTCATTGCCTCTCTCCTTGCAGTGATTCCTGCTGGCAGGGCGGTGAGAAGCCCCCAATGCTGAGAAAATGTCAAGGAGAAATCTACAATTACTGCGTTTCCAGGACTCTGGCAACTCTGTCCTCCAGATCTCCAGCTCTGATGGTTTCTCTTTGGAGATGCCCGGCACCTGGTGGGCAGGTTCCGACTAGCAGGTGATGCAACTCAATCCATCCGGATGCTGAGTTCTCATGCTGCCTCCACCACCTACCAGTTCTATTCCCCCTGAGAACTCCGTGCTCAGACAGTAATAACCAGCTGTCAGATTGGGTTTTATACTAGTTATAAATTAATGTTTTAATTGGTTTTATTTCCAGTCGAATGTGGAGAATGGGGCAAGGGATGGATCCCAACAGGATTTCAGAAAATCATTTTATTTCACTCTATCACAGCATCGTAGAAGAGTTACACTAAAATAAAATGCGGACACCCCATCTCCCCTGCCTGCATGGCATGCCTGCATATCAAAGTAATAAACTTTCCATTTCAGTGGGGGAATGAAGCTATTTGTCAGTTCCAATGTCAAGAATGAATGCAATTCAAATTCTCCAGCCATTTATTTCAACAATTCTCTACTCTACAGCTGAAATAACTTAAGAAATAGCTGTTCACTCAACGTAAAACTTGCAAACCTGGTTCCACAAGGCATAGTTCTAAAAAAAAATAGTGACTCTGCAAGGGCTGCTGGGTAAGACACTCCATCCATCTTGGTACAATGGTAACGCCCAAGACCACTGGAGCCACGCCACCACCATCCTGGGCTGGGAGAAACATCCCAGTGGGTCAATCTCTTCACTTCCCTCTTCATTACCATCATGATAATTGCTGCCATTTCCTCATAAACATTCACGATTCATCATCTTTCCTCTTTAAACCTGATGCGTTGATGACACCCACATCCAGAAGAATTAGAAATAATGATAAAATTTTTCATTTCACCCTTGACAAGTCCCTATTGCAGATGGCTACAGAAGACAAACCTGAGTGGCAGCAGGAGAATGGCTTTGTGTGGCTGGTGGGGTGAGGAGGAGGCTCCTGGGAAACCTGTTGATAGAAAGTATGAGGCATCCATGTTCTGTGTCCGGCCTGGGGCTGAGCATCACACCTAGATGTTTGGAATGATCTTCCAGTGTTCAGGAAGCCTCCCCTCCACTTCCCACTCACTACCTTAACAGGAAGCATTTGAAAATGAAGAGTGCCCATATGGGAACATATGTATATGTATAACTGATTCACTTTGTTATAAAGCAGAAACTAACACACCATTGTAAAGCAATTATACTCCAATAAAGATGTAAAGAAAAAAAAAAGATAATGAAGAGTGCCAAGAGCCTGAAAAATGTTGTCTACTGAAAAACCAAATTTTTCACTTCTCATTAAAACTAGTAGCAAACATTCATATACTCTATAGCACATACTATGTACCAGATTCTAAAGCATTTTACACATATAAACTTGCTTAGCCCTCCTTACAATCCTAGGAGGTAAATGTTATCAATATTCCCATATGAGAAAACTGAGGTTTGCTGACCTGGCCAAAGGCCCAGAGTTTTCAAATTATGGCACTGAAATTGGATCTCGGGTACCTGTGCCAGAGCCTATGCTCTTAACCAGCACAGTAAGTGCCCTCTCTCAAAACTGCATCTTACTGAAATTCCCGGAGGACATTTTCTGAGAATTGGGTGTTCCTGGCAGTCGTTTCAGTGAGGTTCTGCCTAAAGGTAGAAGAGTAATTCCCAGTCACCTACACATGTTTAAAGCTGTTTTCCAAATACAGTTAACCCTTGAACAAGGCAGGGGTTAGGGGCGCCAACCCTGCGCACAGTGGATCCGCGGATTTGACCAGCCTCAGACAGTATAGTACCGTACTATTTACTCTTGAAAAAAATGTGTGTAGTGAGGTGGGATGAATTGGGAGATTGGGACTGACATATACACACTACTACGCATACAACAGACAGCTAATGAGAACCTACTGTATAGCACAGGGAACTCTACTCGATGCTCTGTACTGACCTAAATGGGAAGGAAATCTAAAAGAGAGTGGATATGTGTATACGAATGACTGATTCACTTTGCTATAGAACAAGAAACATTACAACATTGTAAAGCAACTATACTCCAATAAAAATTAATAAAAAATAAAAATAAAATAGATAACCAACAAGGACCTACTGTACAGCATGGGGAACTCTGCTCAATACTCTGTAATAACCTAAATGGGGAAGTAATTTGAAAAAGAATAGACACGTGTATATGTATAACTGAATCAATTTGCTGTACACCTGAAACTAACACAACATTGTTAATCAGCTCTACTCCAATATAAAATAAAATTTTTTTTAAAAGAAATACATACAAAAAATTTTTTTAAATGTGTGTATAAGTGAACTGCAAAGTTCAAACCCACGTTGTTCAAGAGTCAAGTGTACTACCAAAGAACAAAAGACCAGTTCCTCTCTTTCTAGTACACTTGAGTTCTTTAATTCCCTTTGGGTAAGATTAAGGGAGGAATGAGAGGACCAGGGGAGAGGGTTAAAGGCCAAGAGAGTAGAAAGGCGCCCGAAAGGGAGGCATCGTGCGTGTCAGGAAAACACTGAGGAGGAGGCCTCTGCAGGGCAGGATTCACGCAGGGAAGTATAAGGAGGTGCAGCTAGGTGGAGAGATGAACTGGAACAAGACACATAGGGCCTTGAACATGACAAGAGGAAAGACTTAGGCAAGGTTTGTCTGCAGGGCCAGTGGCACGGACAGGAGGAACAGGCAGGGACTACGCCTGAGCTTCTGACACTCTGAAACTGTCCTCCCAAGGCCCTTTCACTTTGCTCTCAGGGACCTCGCCATTGCTTCTGCTTCCCAGTGAAGCCCAGAAGACGTGCGAGGCCCCCACTTGCAAGCCCAGGCTGCTCGTGAAGGAAATTTCCCACAGCCGTTTGCCTGGGCTCAGTCGGTGCCGGCAAACAGACCCAAGCAGAGCTAAGGGCCACAGCCTCTTGCTTGTCTATCATCAAAGACGCCTGTCCTTCACGAGGAATTGACTTCTGCGGGTCCATTCTCATCTCCCAAGGAGCTCCAAGAGTAAATGCTGGGCACATTCCCAAGTCTCTCTCTCTCTCTCTAACTTTTGGCTCCAAAGAAGTCTTTTATCCACTGAATGATTAGCTCACAGACAGCCAGTGCGGAATATACAACTCGTGCAACTGGTCTACTTCCTCCTTCTGTACATTTAACCCCTTCTCATTGGTGATCAGCTGTCATAAAAGTCTAGAGTATGTGGGATAGAGAAGAAAGGGGCCTCGTTGTCACTCTTATTCACCCACGTTTCTGGCCATCAATAGTTTGGCCAGGTAAGGGGAGATAGAGTGAGACCAGGCACGAAGATGGAATGAGTATAAAGGCATGACAGTCTTTTTGTCTCACCCAACTTAAGGGATGGGGAAATGATGGGTATGTCACTGCCTGCCAAACCCAGAGATAATAAAGCCTCAATCAACCTGGGCATTAGCCTAAACCCTCAATTAACTAGATTTTTTTTCTCTTCTCCACTTCTGGCATAAAAATGCAAATAATCAGATTTCAGTTTTATATCAAAGATATGAAAACAAATCTATGTCATGAGATTGAGAAGATAAGCCACAAACTGATAAAAAATTTTTCAAAAGATATATCTGACAAAGGACTGTCATTCAAAATATACGAAGAACTCCTAAAATTCGACGATAAGAAAATGAGAAACCCAATTTAAAAATGAGTAAAAGACCTAAACAGACACCTCACCAAAGAAGATATACAGATGGAACATAAGCAAATGAAAGGATGCTTAACATCATATGTCATTAGGGAATTGCAAATTACAATAACAGTGAGATACACTACACACCTATTAGAATGGCCAAACTCCGGAACACTGACAACACCAAATGCTGGCAAGGATGTGAGGCAACGGGAACTCTCATTCATCACTGATAAGAATGCAAAATGGTACAGACACTCTGGAAGACAGTTTGGCACTTCCTTACAAAAATAAGCATACTCTTACCATATGATACACCAATCCCACTCCTCGGTATTCACCCAAAGGAGCTCAAAACTTATGTTCACACAAAAACCTGAACACATAAGTTTATTGCAGCTTTACTCATAATTGGCCAAACTTGGAAGCAACCAAGATGTCCTTCAATAGGTGAATAGATAAATAAACTATAGTGCATCCAGAAAACAGAATATTATTCAACATCACAGAGAAACAAGCAGTCAAGCCATGAACAGACATAGAGGAAACTTAACTATGTTGTTACCAAGTGAAAGAAGCCAATCTAAAAAGTCTACATATTATACGATTCCAACTATGTGACGTTCTGGAAAAGGCAAAACTATGAAGACAATAAAAAAATCAGTGGTTGCCAGTGGGGATGAATGGGTGCAGTACAGAGGATTTTTAGGGCAGTGACTATTCTAGATGATACTCTAATCGTGGATACTTGTCACATTTGTCAAAACTCATAGAAAGTACAACACAAAGAGTGAACCCTAATGGAAACTATGGCCTTTGGGTGATAATAATGTCAGTGTAGGTTCATCGATTATAACAAATGTACCTCTGAGGTGCGGGAAGTCGGGATGTCGACCGTGCGGAGGGCTGTGCATGTGGGGGGCAGAGAGCATATTGGGTACACTCTGTACTCTCTGCTCAATTTTTCTGTGAACCTCAAACTGCCCTAAAATGTTAAATCTATTTTCTGCAGATTGAATAGCGAGACCCTCTCTGCAGACCGATGCTTCTGAAGCCTTGATTCCTGGATGATTAAATTATGACTGACTGAAGCAGCAAAGTGTCATAGCACGTTGCAGAAAATCTTTCAAAAGTCATTTATCTGCTACTTCGCCAACCAGTTATTGAGGCACTGGACTAAGCTCTGAGGGTCTAAAAATAATACAACCCTGAGCCTGGCCTTGAGGAGCTCACAGTAAAGTGGGAGAGACAGACCTGCCAACAGTTGTACTGAGTAGTACTGCCTTAATGCAGTCAATGTAAATTGCTGTGGGAACTCAGAGGAAAGGTAAAAATTGACCTGGAGGAAACCTCTGGTTAACATTCAGTGACCCATCATTCACCAGTACCTTCATAGGTGCATTTGGTGACAACTCTGCTGGGTATCATACAGGGGAACAGGGGAACAAAAGGTGAGCCAGACGACACAGCCCCTGCTGGTCAGGGAGATTACAGTTTAAAAGGCCCTATTTCAGTTACTGTAGAACATGATATTTAAGCTGAACCAGGAAAGCCTTTCCAAGAAGTCAATCTAATAAGAAAAAAATTCTGTATGTTCAAATCACAGACGATTATGAGGAATATCAGGGGTGGTCTGTTACCATGGTTCTCAGACCTAGTCACACATGAGCACTGCAGGGCAATCTTTTAGTAAACACCACACCCAAGTTTCAACCCAGACCAGTTAAATCGGAACATCAGGTAACTGGGAGTAGGTACTGGTGTTTTTTTAAAATCTCCCTAAGTGATTCTGGTTCATAGTTAGGATTGAAAATGTCTACTAACTTAATCCTGCCTTCCTACTGATTATGAATCCATGTCCAAAGGTTGAGGTCAGAGCTAGTCAATACAACAAATCCATGACCCACTACACAACTTAAGAGCTATAACATCTATCTAATGCACTCCTCTTGGTCCTGATCCCCCAAATAGTAACCACTATGCTGGATTTTATAATTGCCTTTTTTGTTAGTTTATCCCACACATATGCACAATTTACCTAAATAACACACTGCTTGGTATATCTTGGTTTTGTGCTCCATAATGAAGGTATTTACTATATGTAGTCTTAGGCCCTTGCTAATCAAAAATGTGATCTGCAGACCAGCAGCAACAGCATCACCCAAAAGCTTGTTAGAAATGCAGAATCTGGGGCACTGGCCCAGATCCACTAAATGAGAATCTTCATTTTGACAGCATGCCTGCATAACAAAGTTTGAGGAGCACTGTTCTAAAGACTTGTTTTGTCACTGACATTTATCCAAGCTGTTACATGTAGGTGTACTTCTGGGAATGAGTACCTAAGATGTGTCCAATTTTTTTTATATTATGAAAACTACTGCTATGAACAATCTTATCTGTCTCTCAGTGTACATGTGAAGAGTTTTTATAGGATATACACCTCGGAGGGGGATTGATGGGAAATAAACTACATAAATGTTCCATTTCACTGGGCCAATTTGTCTTCCAACGTTCTTTAAGAGTCACATACCCACCAGAGTGTGTATGAGTTCCTATTAATTTACATCTTCTCTAATACTGAATATAGTTAAATGCTTTGATTTTTGCCTATCTAATGGATGCATTTATTTTAGTCTTAATTTATGTTTTTCTGATTTACTAATGAGTTTAAAAATAATTTTAAATGCTTTCTCACCATATCTTCTCTTCTATGGAATGCCTATTCATTTACTTTGCTAGGTTGTTTATCGGGTTATTTGGGTTTTCTTCTTGGTGGTTTATAGTTTTTTATGTCTATAGATAGAAATGCATTTTCAAGTATGTGTTGCAAATAACTTCTGCTAGTATGCGGCTTGCCTTTCCACTGTCTTCATCATGACTTTGATGAACAGAAATTCTAAGTCTACCGTAATAAAATTCATCAATCCTTCTATCCTGATTTAGTGATTTTTGTCTTTTTAAAAGATATTCCTCTACCCTGAGATTTGAAATACATTTTCCCACATTTTCTTCTAACAGTTTTAAAGTTTTGCTTTTGTATTAAGTCCTTAATGCATCTGGAATTGATTTTTTCTACAGTCGAGATCTTATACCACTGTTTTGGTGTGGAAAAATCAATTGTCCCAGAAAGATTATTGAATAGTCCCTTCTTTCCTTTTTCCTCCAGTTAATCTAGAAGCTTCTTGGATCATATATATTTATCAATCCGTTTCAGGACTCTTCCTTGTTTCATTGGACAATGTGTCAATCCTCACACCAATAGCACAGAATCTTAATCAAATAAAATTGACATCTGGTAGGGCAAGTTCTTCTATCTTATTCCTCTCCTTTATTATTCTGACAATTCTTGACCCTTTTAATTTCCATATACATTATAGAATCAATCTGTCATGTTTCATTCAAAACATTGTTGGGATTTTTATTGGGATTGAATTATAAATTAATTGGAAGAGAATTAATATCTTTATAGTATTGAGAATTTCTTTCCATGGACACTGACCATTAATGTCTTTCAATCAAATTTTATAATCTTCTCCACAAAGTTCTTACAAGTTTGGTTAGATTTATACCTAAGCACCTTTTTAAAAAAATTTTGTTATTGTAAATTTTATTTTTTAATATTATTTTCTAACGTTTTATTGACTATATGTAGAAATGTAAATAATTTCTAGATATTGTTCTTTAGACAGTCACTTAGATAAACCCTCTCATTACTTCTAATAATTTGTCAATAAATTATTTGAGGTTTCTATACTGAAAAGTCATTACATCTGAAAAGATAAGAGTTTTGTTTCTTATTTCTAATCTACATGTGTGGCAGAGACAGCTAACTATACCATATTTTTTTTTCTATTTTTAGTAATAGGACACTATGAGTTTTATCTGGAATCATTGCTACCTTGCAGCTAGGTGTGACCAAATGACCAACTTCAGGGCAACGGGCTATGGGGAGAAATAATATGTGAAACTTCCACATCATAACCTTAAAGACAGGCTGCAATCTGGTTGACTGAAACTAGGATTTGGGGTTGGGCTGTCTTAGAAAAATCAACAGACTCTGTATCCCCAAACAACAGGCAATGAGATTGCTACTCAGAGCCTTTCTCAAGAATCTCCCATTAACTGTTCTCACCAACTGGAGAATGGGAGATAATCTAGCGGCAACACTCAGACTAAGGATGATGCCTTTCCACACCAGACCACCTTTGCAAATGTTTTTAATACAGCTACCATTAAACTGACTGAGAGAGTTATGAGCTGAGCACAAAAGCTAGTAACTAAAAGAGATCTGATGGATGTAAAAACTACAACCTGAAACAATCATTGGATATGTTTACTTTTACGTGGAGCTGATAAGAAACGCAAAGATTGAAGGCTATTTAGTTTGTGAGGCATTATATTAATGCAAAAACCAAACCCTTGCCTTTAGAAATGTAAGAATGGTCAACCCTTAAAGCTACAGTTGGGCCCCAAAACTGTACTAGCAGGAACTCGGCTGTGTAGATAATGCAGTTCCAAAAAGGCACATTTTCCAATACCTTTTCTAGATACATCTATGGAGAGCAGTGGAAAAGGAAAAAAAGAAAAGCAAAAATAAAATCAGAGGACAAAGACAAGGAACAATGGAAACTGGACTTACTTCCAGAGAGTAGCACCAAGGGCAGCCAGCTGGGCTAGGCAAGCACCAGCGCTCCTGCCAGGGTGGGAGCTGTCACAATTTATGCCCAGCAAGATCTGACGACCTTTGGTGTTCCTCATTCTTTGCTTTCCAAATACAAGTTTCATTCTAATTATCTTTTCTTATCTGTATTAGTAAAGATAAAGGCTAAGCTGTTGAGGCTTCCGGGAAGATGGCGGAAGAGTAAGAAGCGGAGATCACCTTCCTCCCCACAGATACACCAGAAATACATCTACACGTGGAACAACTCCTACACAACACCTACTGAACGCTGGCAGAAGACCTCAGACCTCCCAAAAGGCAAGAAACCCCCCACGTACCTGGGTAGGGCAAAAGAAAAAAGAAAAAACAGAGACAAAAGGATAGGGACGGGACCTGCACCAGTGGGAGGGAGCTGTGAAGGAGGAAACGTTTCCACACAGTAGGAAGCCCCTTCGCGGGCGGAGACTGCGGGTGGCGGAGGGGGGAGCTTCAGAGCCGCAAAGGAGAGCACAGCAACAGGGGTGCGGAGGGCAAAGCGGGGAGATTCCTGCACAGAGGATCAGGGCCGACCGGCACTCACCAGGCCGAGAGGCTTGTCTGCTTACCCGCCGGGGCGGGCGGGGCTGGGAGTTGAGGCTCGGGCTTCGGTCGGAGCGCCGGGAGAGGACTGGAGTTGGCGGCGTGAAGACAGCCCGCAGGGGGTTAGTGCACCACGGCTGGCCGGGAGGGAGTCCGGGGAAAAGTCAGGAGCTGCCGAAGAGGCAAGAGACTTTTTCTTTCGTCTTTGTTTCCTGGTGCGCGAGGAGAGGGGATTCAGAGCACTGCTTAAAGGAGCTCCAGAGACGGGCGTGAGCCGCGGCTAAAAGCGCGGACGCCAGAGACGGGCATGAGACGCTAAGGCTGCTGCTGCTGCCACCAAGAAGCCTGTGTGCGAGCACAGGTCACTATCCACACCCCCCTCCCGGGGAGCCTGTGCAGCCCGCCACTGCCAGGGTCCCGGGACCCAGAGACAACTTCCCCGGGAGGACGCACGGCGCGCCTCAGGCTCGTGCAACGTCACGCCGCCTCTGACGCCGCAGGCCCGCCCCGCACTCCGTGCCCCTCCCCCCGCCCCCGGCCTGAGTGAGCCAGAAACCGCGAATCAGCGGCTCCTTTAACCCCGTCCTGTCTGAGCGAAGAACAGACGCCCTCCGGAGACCTACACGCAGAGGCGGGGCCAAATCCAAAGCTGAGCCCCTGGGAGCTGTGCGAACAAAGAAGAGAAAGGGAAATCTCTCCCAGCAGCCTCAGAAGCAGCGGATTAAATCTCCACAGTCAACTTGATGTACCTGCACCTGTGCAATACATGAATAGACAACGGATCATCCCAAATTGAGGAGATGGACTTCGAGAGCAAGATTTATGATTTTTTCCCCTTTTCCTCTTTTTGTGAGTGCGTATGGGTATGCTTCTGTGTGAGATTTTGTCTGTGTAGCTTTGCTTCCACCATTTGTCCCAGGGTTCTATCAGTCCGTTTTCTTTTGTTTTCTTTAATTTTTTTTCTTAAAAATTATTTTTTTATTTTAATAACTTTATTTTATTTTACTTTATATTCTTTCTTTTATTCCTTCCTTCCCTCCTTCCTTCCTTCCTCCCTCCTGCCCTCCCTCCCACCCTTTCTTTCTTTCTACTTCTACTAATTCTTTCTTTCTACTTTTTCTCCCTTTTATTCTGAGCCATGTGGATGACAGGCTCTTGGTGCTGCAGCCAGGAGTTACTGCTGTGCCTCTGAGGTGGGAGAGCCAACTTCAGGACACTGGTCCACAAGAGACCTCCCAGCTCCACGTAATATCGAACACTGAAAATCTCCCAGAGATCTCCATCTCAACACCAGCACCCAGCTTCACTCAACGACCAGCAAGCTACAGTGCTGGACATCCTATGCCAAACAACTAGCAAGACAGGAACACAACCCCACCCATTAGCAGAGAGGCTACCTAAAATCATAACAAGTCCACAGACACCCCAAAACACACCACCAGACATGCACCTGCCCACCAGAAAGACAAGATCCAGCCTCATCCACCAGAACACAGGCACTAGTCCCCTCCACCAGGAAGCCTACACAACCCGCTGAACCAACCTTAGCCACTGGGGACAGACACCAAAAACAACGGGAACTACGAACCTGCAGCCTGCAAAAAGGAGACCCCAAACACAGTAAGATAAGCAAAATAAGAAGACAGAAAAACACACAACAGATGAAGGAGCAAGATAAAAACCCACCAGACCTAACAAAAGAAGAGGAAATAGGCAGTCTACCTGAAAAAGAATTCAGAATAATGATAGTAAAGATGATCCAAAATATTGCAAATAGAATAGGCAAAATGCAAGAAACATTTAACAAGGACCTAGAAGAACTAAAGATGAAACAAACAATGATGAACAACACAATAAACGAAATGAAAACTACTCTAGATGGGATCAATAGCAGAATAACTGAGGCAGAAGAATGGATAAGTGACCTGGAAAATAAACTAGTGGAAATAACTACTGCAGAGCAGAATAAAGAAAAAAGAATGAAAAGAACTGAGGACAGTCTCACAAACCTCTGGGACAACATTGAATGCACCAACATTCAAATTATAGGGGTTCCAGAAGAAGCAGAGAAAAAGAAAGGGACTGAGAAAATACTTGAAGAGATTATAGTTGAAAACTTCCCTAATATGGGAATGGAAATAGTTAATCAAGTCCAGTAAGCACAGAGAGTCCCATACAGGATAAATCCAAGGAGAAATACGCCAAGACACATATTAATCAAACTGTCAAAAATTAAATGCAAAGAAAACATATTAAAGCAGCAAGGGAAAAACAACAAATAACACACAAGGGAATCCCCATAAGATTAACAGCTGATCTTTCAGCAGAAACTCTGCAAGCCAGAAGGGAGTAGCAGGACATACTGAAAGTGATGAAGGAGAAAAACCTGGAACCAAGATTACTCTACCCAGCAAGGATCTCATTCAGATTTGATGGAGAAATTAAAACCTTTACAGACAAGCAAAAGCTTAGAGAGTTCAGCACCACCAAACCAGCTTTACAACAACTGCTAAAGGAACTTCTCTAGGCAAGAAACACAAGAGAAGGAAAAGACCTACAATAATGAACCCAAAACAATTAAGAAAATGGGAATAGGAACATACATATCGATAATTACCTTAAATATAAATGGAATAAATGCTCCCACCAAAAGACACAGATTGGCTGAATGGATACAAAAACAAGACCCATATATTTGCTGTCTACAAGAGACCAACTTCAGACTTAGAGACACATACAGACTGAAAGTAAGGGGATGGAAAAAGATATTTCATGCAAATGGAAACCAAAAGAAAGCTGAAGTAGCAATTCTCATATCAGACAAAATAGACTTTAAAATAAAGACTATTAGAAGAGACAAAGAAGGACACTACATAACGATCAAGGGATCGATCCAAGAAGAAGATATAACAATTGTAAATATTTATGCACCCAACATAGGAGCACCTCAATACATAAGGCAAATGCTCACAGCCATAAAAGGGGAAATCGACAGTAACACATTCATAGTAGGGGACTTTAACACCCCACTTTCACCAATGGACAGATCATCCAAAATGAAAATAAATAAGGAAGCACAAGCTTTAAATGATACATTAAACATGATGGACTTAATTGATATTTATAGGACATTCCATCCAAAAACAACAGAATACACATTTTCCTCAAGTGTTCATGGAACATTCTCCAGGATAGATCATATCTTGGGTCACAAATCAAGCCTTGGTAAATTTAAGAAAATTGAAATTCTTTCAAGTATCTTTTCTGACCACAATGCTATGAGACTAGATATCAATTACAGGAAAAGATCTGTAAAAAATACAGACACATGGAGGCTAAACAATACACTACTTAATAACGAAGTGATCACTGAACAAATCAAAGAGGAAATCAAAAAATACCTAGAAACAAATGACAATGGAGACACAACGACCCAAAATCTATGGGATGCAGCAAAAGCAGTTCTAAGAGGGAAGTTTATAGCAATACAATCCTACCTTAAGAAACAGGAAACATCTTGAATAAACAACCTAACCTTGCACCTAAAGCAATTAGAGAAAGAAGAACAAAAAAACCCCAAAGTTAGCAGAAGGAAAAAAATCATAAAGATCAGATAAGAAATAAATGAAAAAGAAATGAAGGAAACAATAGCAAAGATCAATAAAACTAAAAGCCGGTTCTTTGAGAAGATAAACAAAATTGATAAACCATTATCCAGACTCATCAAGAAAAAAAGGGAGAAGACTCAAATCAATAGAATTAGAAATGAAAAAGGAGAAGTAACAACTGACACTGCAGAAATAGAAAAGATCATGAGAGATTTCTACAAGCAACTCTATGCCAATAAAATGGACAAGCTGGAAGAAATGGACAAATTCTTAGAAAGGCACAACCTGCCAAGACTGAATCAGGAAGAAATAGAAAATATGAACAGACCAATCACAAGCACTGAAATTGAAACTGTGATTAAAAATCTTCCAACAAACAAAAGCCCAGGACCAGATGGCTTCACAGGCGAATTCTATCAAACATTTAGAGAAGAGCTAACACATATCCTCCTCAAACTCTTCCAAAATATAGCAGAGGGAACAACACTCCCAAACTCATTCTACAAGGCCACCATCACCCTGATACCAGAACCAGACAAGGATGTCACAAAGAAAGAAAACTATAGGCCAATATCACTGATGAACATAGATGCAAAAATCCTCAACAAAATACTAGTAAACAGAATCCAACAGCACATTAAACGGATCATACACCATGATCAAGTGGGGTTCATTCCAGGAATGAAAGGATTCTTCAATATATGCAAATCAATCAATGTGATACACCATATTAACAAACTGAAGGAGAAAAACCATATGATCATCTCAATAGATTCAGAGAAAGCTTTTGACAAAATTCAGCACCCATTTATGATAAAAACCCTGCAGAACGTAGGCATAGAGGGAACTTTCCTCCACATAATAAAGGCCATATATGACAAACCCACAGCCAACGTCATCCTCAATGGTGAAAAACTGAAAGCATTTCCACTAACATCAGGAACAAGACAAGGTTGCCCACTCTCACCACTCTTATTCAACATAGTTTTGGAAGTTTTAGCCACAGCAATCAGAGAATAAAAGGAAATAAAAGGAATCCAAATAAGAAAAGAAGTAAAGCTGTCACTGTTTGCAGATGATATGATACCATACATAGAGAATCCTAAAGATGCTACCAGAAAACTGCTAGAGCTAATCAATGAATTTGGTAAAGTTGCAGGATACAAAATTAATGCACAGAAATCTCTGGCATTCCTATACACTAATGATGAAAAATCTGAACGTGAAATCAAGAAAACACTCCCATTTACCATTGCAACAAAAAGAATAAAATATCTAGGAATAAACCTACCTAAGGAGACAAAAGACCTGTATGCATAAAATTATAAGACACTGATGAAAGCAATTAAAGATAATACAAATAGATGGAGAGATATACCATGTTCTTGGATTTTAAGAATCAACATTGTGAAAATGGATCTACTACCCAAAGCAATCTACAGATTCAATGCAATCCCTATCAAACTACCACTGGCATTTTTCACAGAACTAGAACAAAAAATTTCACAATTTGTATGGAAACACAAAAGACCCCGAATAGCCAAAGCAATCTTGAGAATGAAAAACGGAGCTGGAGGAATCAGGCTCCCTGACTTCAGACTATACTACAAAGCTACAGTAATCAAAACAGTATAGTACTGGCACAAAAATAGAAAGATCAATGGAATAGGATAGAAAGCCCAGAGATAAACCCACGCACATATGGTCACCTTATCTTTGATAAAGGAGGCAGGAATGTACAGTGGAGAAAGGACAGCCTCTTCAATAAGTGGTGCTGGGAAAACTGGACAGCTACATGTAAAAGTGTGAGATTAGATCACTCCCTAACACCATACACAAAAATAAGCTCAAAATGGATTAAAGACCTAAATGTAAGGCCAGAAACTATCAAACTCTTAGAGGAAAACATAGGCAGAACACTCTATGACATAAATCACAGCAAGATCCTTTTTGACCCACCTCCTAGAGAAATGGAAATAAAAACAAAAATAAACAAATGGGACCTAATGAAACTTCAAAGATTTTGCACAGCAAAGGAAACCATAAACAAGACCAAAAGACAACCCTCAGAATGGGAGAAAATATTTGCAAATGAAGCAACTGACAAAGGATTAATCTCCAAAATTTATAAGCAGCTCATGCAGCTTAATAACAAAAAAACAAACAACCCAATCCAAAAATGGGCAGAAGACCTAAATAGACATTTCTCCAAAGAAGATATACAGACTGCCAACAAACACATGAAAGAATGCTCAACATCACTAATCATTAGAGAAATGCAAATCAAAACTACAATGAGATATCATCTCACACCAGTCAGAATGGCCATCATCAAAAAATCTAGAAACAGGGCTTCCCTGGTGGCACAGTGGTTGAGAGTCCGCCTGCCGATGCAGGGGACACGGGTTCGTGTCCCGGTCCGGGAAGATCCCACATGCCGCGGAGCGGCTGGGCCCGTGAGCCATGGCCGCTGAGCCTGCGCGTCCGGAGCCTGTGCTCCACAACGGGAGAGGCCACAACAGTGAGAGGCCCGCGTACCGCAAAAAAAAAAAAAAAAAAAAAAAAAAAAATCTAGAAACAATAAATGCTGGAGAGGGTGTGGAGAAAAGGGAACCCTCTTACACTGTTGGTGGGAATGTAAAGTGATACAGCCATTGTGGAGAACAGTATGGAGGTTCCTTAAAAAACTACAAATAGAACTACGATATGACCCAGCAATCCCACTACTGGGCATATACCCTGAGAAAACCATAATTCAAAAAGAGTCATGTACCAAAATGTTCATTGCAGCTCTATTTACAATAGCCCAGAGATGGAAACAACCTGAGTGTCCATCATCAGATGAATGGATAAAGAAGATGTGGCACATATATACAATGGAATATTACTCAGCCATAAAAAGAAACGAAATTGAGCTATTTGTAATGAGGTGGATGGACCTAGAGTCTGTCATACAGAGTGAAGTAAGTGAGAAAGAGAAAGACAAATAGTGTATGCTAACACATATATATAGAATTTAAGAAAAAAAAATGTCATGAAGAACCTAGGAGTACGACAGGAATAAAGACACAGACCTACTAGAGAATGGACTTGAGGATATGGGGAGGGGGAAGGGTAAGCTGTGACAAAGCGATAGAGAGGCATGGACATGTATACACTACCAAACGTAAGGTAGATAGCTAGTGGGAAGCAGCCGCATAGCACAGGGAGATCAGCTCGGTGCTATGTGACCACCTGGAGGGGTGGGATAGAGAGGGTGGGAGGGAGGGAGACGCAAGAGAGAAGAGATATGGGAACATGTGTATATGTATAACTGATTCACTTTATTATAAAGCAGAAACTAACACACCATTGTAAAGCAATTATACTCCAATAAAGATGTAAAAAATAAATAAATAAATAAATAAATAAGGCTAAGCTGTTATAGAAAAAAGACACCAAAATAGAAGTTTATTTTTTCCTGAGCTAATACTCTAAAGAAAATGGACTCTAAGAGGCAACCCAAGGTCTTAGGCTGGCAGAGTAGAGCTGTCATCCTTAATACATGATTGTGGCCTCTTTTTCTGATTCTACAAGGAATTTGTGAATTCCTTGCTAGTTAGAAGTCCAGAGTGAGTATTTTCTCTTTAAGGAGGTGATGCATAAGGTGCACACATCACTTTTACGTATATTGCATTGACTCCATGTTTGTCATATGTCCACACCTCCATGCAGGGGAGTTTAGAAAATATGGTCTGTAGCCAAGCAGCCATGTGCCCAAGTAAAACTGTACTACTGAAAGGAGGAAAGGGAGAACAAATTCCTGGAGACAATTAGCAATCATATACCCATTATTTCATATTGAATGTGAAGTACTGGTATGAAGGTACTTTGCCTTTTATTTTCTCATCAGTAAACCACAAGAAACTAAAATAAGACCTGATGGAGAGGAATAAGCATCATCCAGATACCTGGATTTTGAACCAGGTGCATTACCTGAATGGGACTTTGGGTTATTAGAGAAGAGTTTTGCTCTATGTGTGGGGGGACTGTGGCAGTTTTCTCACTTAAGTCTAGGAGGGAAAATGTACAAGGATATTTGTCATTGCATTATTTGGTGATAGGATATGGAAGGAAATCTCTCTTTATCTCTGGGAGAGTAAATACATGAATGTGTTAGATGCATACAATGGTTTACTACACAGCAGAAAGCAGTAATAGATTAGATATATGCATGGTAATATAAGTGAAACTTAAACACATAGTGCTAAGTTAAAAAAAAGTGATTCATGCCTTAATACCATTTGTATAAATGTAAAATACACAAAAAACCCAACATACATATTTGCATGAACTCCAACAAAAATATACAAATTAACTCGTTAAAATAATTACTCATGGTAGGGGAAATGATGAGAGTAGGAGCCCAAGGAAAAACGTGGAAAATTAAAATAGAAGATCCTCATGTATACCAATGTTACCTGCCATGAATTGCAAAGAATGATGAACCACCCTCTGCATCTGAGGTCCTAATAGAAAAAAGAGTGACTTATGAAAGAGGAGTGGGAAGCAAGTGGTAATTCCACAACTGAAAAAGATGGAGTAAGACGGGTCATATCTACCCTCCCTCCTGAAATAATAAAACCAGAAAAAAAATGTATGAAACAATGTCTTCCAAGACACTGGACATTAGTCAACAAAACAAAGTGATCCCTGAGAAACAAGAACAAACAAGGTGACATCTACACTCGCTCTACTAATGAATGGCCTAAAGAGGGTTTCCAGGCCACACTGCAGACAAACAGGCGGTCTGAGTTGAGACGATATAACTGGAAGTCTCAAGGCCAAGATGGCTAGAGCTTGCAGGACAGAGTACTGCAGAGGAGAAATCTGGACAGAGAACACTGAATATCTGCAGAGGATTCCTCTATAACCTTCAACTTAGTACTAATCAGCACATGCAAGGGAGGACACTCCCCAAAACCAGTGGGTGAAAGACATTCAAAAGGAAAAGAAGAAATGGTATCCAGCACTGACACGGGATGAGAACGGTACTGTTTGCTACCAGCCAGACTAGAAAATTTAACAATTCAAAAAACATCAGTTGTGGTACCCAGAAGGATTTAGCCTAAGTAGTAGGGCAAAATTAGCCCCAAACCAAACATTGTTCTGGTTCCACCCAACAACGCTGACACATTAACACCCAAAAGGATCAATTGTTTCTAAGTACCTTAACTGTGTCTTGGAACAAAGCTCAAGAATATTTATAGGAATAGAAAATATCTGGCATACAACAAGACAAAATTTACAATCTGTGACATCCAGTATAAAATGACCAGCCATGCAAAGAAGAAGAGAAATATGCTAAACATAATAAAGAAAAAAATGAATCTCAATAAAAACCATCCAGAAATGATACAGGTGACAGGATTAGCAGACAAAGACACAACTGTATTCTATAAGTTCCAGAAACTAGAGGAAATATTTAACATGTTAGAGATGGGGAAAATTTTTTTTAATTCCCAAATTGGACTTCAAGAGATGATAACTACAATTTCTGAGATAGAAAATACAATGAACAGATTAACAGTATATTAGATATCACAAAAGAAAATATTAGTGAATTTGAAGACATAGCAATAGAAACTATCCAACACAAAACATGGAGAGGGGGACTTCCCTGGTGGCGCAGTGGTTAAGAATCCGCCTGCCAATGCAGGAGACAGGAGTTCAAGCCCTGGTCTGGGAAGATCCCACATGCCATGGAGGAAGTAAGCCCGTGCACCACAACTACTGAGCCTGCGTTCTAGAGCCCGTGAGCCACAACTACTGAGCCCACGTGCCACAACTATTGAAACCCACGCGCCTAGAGCCTGTGCTCTGCAACAAGAGAAGCCCCTGCAATGAGAAGCCCGCACACCATAACAAAGAGTAGCTCCCGCTTGCCGCAACTAGAGAAAGCCCGTGTGCAGCAATGAAGACCCAATGCAGCCAAAAATAAATAAGTAAATTTATTTTTTAAAAACACATGGAAAGGAAAAAGACAAAAAAAAATGAGCAGAGGCTCAGTGAGCTGTTTGGCAAATTCAAGAGACCAAATATATGTATTTTTGGAATCTGAAAAAAAGAGGATAAGGGGCAGAAATACAGGTGAAAATAATAGCCAATATTCCCAAAACTGATGAAAACTATACATCCACAGACCCAAGAACCTCAATAAACCTCAAGTACAAGAAACATGAAGATATATACAAGAAAGAACATCATAATCAAATTACTAAAAACCAGAGCTTAAGAGAAAAATTCAAAGCAGCCAGAGATAAAAGGTATGTTTCATCAGAGGAACAAAGATAAAAGCGGTAACAGATTTCTCATCAGAAACAGTGGAAGCCAGAAGAAAGTGAAGCAATATCCTTAAAGAACTGAGGAAAAAAAAGAAACTGTCAACAACCTTGAATTCCATCCCCAGAGAACACACCTTTAAAAGGTGAAATAAAGACATTTTCAGGCATTAAAAAATGTGGAAATTTTTATTACCAGCAGAATGGCACCACAAAGAATATTAAGGAATCCTTCGGGCAGAAAGAAAATGATTCCAGAAGGAAATATCTTCTCTACCAAAGAAATGAAGAGCACCAGAGATGGTAACTACATCGGTAAATATAAAATATATTTTTATTACTTAAGTTCCTTTAAAAGGCAGTTCACTCTTTAAAGCAAAAATAATAAAATATATTTTTTAAAAAAATAATAAAATGTATATTTTTCAGCATTACAAAATATGCTGAAGTTAAATGTATGACAGCAATACCACCATCGTCAGAAACAGAAAAATGGAAGTAGACTGTTGTAATATTCTTAAATTATACGTAAAGTGGCATAATATTACCTGAAAGTAGACTGTATTAAATTAACAATGTGTCTTATAAACCTTAAATGAAACACTTAAAAAATTATAGCAAATGAGGCAATAAAGAAGAAGATATAGAATCGTTAAAATGTTCATTTAATCCAAAAGAGGGAAGAAAAACAGAAGAAAAGAAACAAAGAATAGACGGGACAAATGAAAAACAAATAGCAAGATGGTAGACTGAAACTCAACCATATAAATTGGCACATTAAATATAGATGGTCTGAACATCCGCATAGATAAAAAAGCAAGAACTCTATGCCTACAAGAAACCGACTTTAAACATAACACAAATGGGTTAGAAATAAATGCACAAAAACCACATAATCATTCCAACACTAATAAAGCTAGAACATAGCTTGAAAGGGATCTTGTTAGCCAAATTTTTAGCAGAGCATAAAAAAGAATAATGGCAGAGAAATAGAAAATAAAGAACTCAATTCATTCGTTAAGGCGACTATTCCTCTGACACCCAAACCTAAGACATTACAAGAGAAGAGAACTACAGCTATACATATCCCTCATAAATACAGATGCAAAAAGTCTTAACAAAATTTTAGCCAATCAAATCGAATAATATTTTTAAAAAGAATAATATATTGTGACCAAACGGGGCTTGTCCCAGGAATCCAAGGTTGGGTTAGCATTAGAACATTAGTCAGAGAAACTTATATATTAACAAACCATATGATTATTTCAATGGATATAGAAAAATTATTAGATGATGTGAATGTTAGTTTTGATGCCTCGACTTGGCTAGGCATAGCACCCAGTTATTTAATCTACACTAATCTAGGTGCAGCTGTGGAAGTATTTTGTAGGTGTGGTTAACATCTACAATCAATTGACTTAAAGTAAAGGAGACTGTCCTTGATAATGTGGGTGGGCCTCATCGCAACAGTTGAAAGTCCTTCAGACCAAAATCTGAGATTTTCCAAATGAGAAATTCTGCCTCAACACTGCAGCATCAATTTCTGCCTGTGATCTGCCCTACAGATTTTGGATATGCAAGCCCCTACAACTGCATGAGGCAATTCCTTGAAACGAATCTCTAGACAGATAGATAATTTATACATATATACATTTATTATTTAGTTAATATATTCATAAACATGTATTATTTAAAATACTATAATAAACGTATATTTGTTATTTAAAGTCTCTATATATGCAGGACATATATAAAGAGAGAGAGAAACAGAATCTTAAGTATAAGTTTTCTGAATTGGTTTGGGATCTCTGGAATTGGTTCTCTAATCAGACTATATTTAAAGGCATTAATGACATCACTTCCAGTGGTAAAAAGCACTGATAGTCTGTGGTGTGCTGTGGCAAAAAATATACAAAATATCATCACTGGATACTCTAATCAAATACTTATAAAAAGCAAGGTGCTGGGTGACTGTATTTGATACCTAGTTTAGTTAAAATAACAAGGATAATGAGATTGGCTGGTTGCTCCTAAGTGCACTGGAGAAAGTAGGAAAAGAAAAGGAAGAGTTCAAGCCCTCAAGTTCCCAGCTCAAACGCAGCGTCAATTAACTGAAAGTGTCTATGCCATCCGTGAAAGAAAACTGCATCTCCTACAGCGGCAGAACTGAGATTTCTGAAAGCCTAACTCAGAGTCTCATCCTACGAGCAGCTGAATTACAAAGCAAACTGAGTTCTCAACTTCACAGGGTATACACTCTGTTAAACAGAGAGCACTGTCTGGGAAGGAACAGGATCCTGAAGATTGGAATGGGGACATAGGGGCAGATCCTGATGCAGCTGGGAATACTAAACCCTTAAATCCCGCTGAGTCTTCTTTGCAGCCCTTCTCTCCCCGTCTGAAGAGGTTAGCCCAACTTTGCCTGAGGAAACTGTAATGACCCGTCCTGAGTAGCTGCCTTGCAAGATGCTGCTGGCTCTCCTCAGGGCCCACCCCCCAGGATGACCCATCTTTGTTTCTAGACCTATAGCAGGATTCAAATCCCAGCAGGCCCCCACCGGTGAGACACAAAGTGTGACCTGTTAGGAGGTGTACTACACTCGAAAAGAACTGCATGAGTTTTCCAATTTATACAGACAGAACTCTGGAGAATATGTGTAGTAATAGACATTAAGGGTGTGGGAAAAATGGTAGAACTGGATCAGGTCAAATTTATTGATATGGGCCCACTAAGCAGAGATTCAGGATTCAATGTTATAGCTTCAGGGGTTTGAAAGTTCCCTAACTGTTTGTTTGGTTGATTAGCTGAAACACGGACAAAAAGTTGGCCAACACCACGTGAAAATGAAATGCCAGAACTGCCTTAGTGTACTGTAGAGGAAAGTATCCAAAGGCTTATTAGGGAGATTAGAATGTTACAATGAATTTATCACATAAGACCTGCTCGCTCTGTGTGAGAGGGTCCAAGTGACATGCCTTTCGCCACAACCAGGGGGAAATAAATGGTGAGGGGGGCCCTGGCAACCTTAACTGTGGTCACTCTTCTCTGTAGCCCAGAAAGGACAGCAGGATCTACCGTCTCTGAATAAGATACTTAAATGCGATAGAGATAATTGGATCCCATGGTAGCAGGGGTCACGTGGGGGCACTTAACCGTCAAAGACAAGGTGGGTGTGATTACCATAGGACAGCCGGGTCAAAGCAGTAGTCAGAATAATCTGACTCACAGGGTCCTATGGCATTGGCTAGTTGATCATCATCCCTAGAGGAGAAATAGATGGGCAACCTGCTAAATGAAGCAGAAGAGCTCTAGGTCAAGTGTATAGAAGTCTAACTTGAATCAACAAAACAGAAGGTGATGCCCCTTCAATCAATTCTCAGACTTGAACGTGTTTCACCAGGGTGACTGTTCATTAGGGAAAAGGAAAATAATCAGACTCTGGGGGATTACTGAACACAGGTTCTGAACTGTCATTAATTCCAGGAGACCCAAAATGTCACTGTGGCCCATCAGTCAGAGTATGGGCTTGTGGAGGTGAGATGATCAATGGGGTTTTAGTTCAGGTCCATCTCACAGTGGGTCCGATGGGCCCATGAACCCATCCTGTGGTTATTTCCACAGTTCCAGAATGTGAAATTGGAGCAGACATACCGAGTGATTGGCAGGATCCCCACACTGCCTCCCCAGCCTGTAGAGTGAGAGCTATTATCATAGAAAAGGCCAAGCGGAAGCCACTAAAACTGCCTCTTCCTAGGAAAACAGTAAACCAAAAGCAACGCCATGTTCCTGGATGGATCAGAGATTGGCGCCACCATAAAGGACTTGAAGGATGCAGGGCCCGTGACTCCCACCACATCCGCGTTCACCTCCCCTATCTGGTCAGTGCAGAAACCAGATGGATCTTGGAGACTGGCAGTGGATTATCATAAACTTCATCAGGTGGGGACTCCAATTACATCTGCTGTTCCAGATGTAATATCCAGATGTGATTTCACTGCTTGAACATATTAACACATCCCTCCTACCTGTTATGCAGCTGTTCATCTGGGAAAGGCTACTTTCTTCATGGCTATAAGTAAAGACCACCAGAAGCAGTTAAGCTGGCAACATGCCTTCACTGTCCTAACTTAGGGGTACATCCGTGCTCCAGCCTTACGTCGTTAAGTTCGTCCACAGAGACTTGGCTGCCTTTACCTTCCACAGAACATCACGCTGTTTCAGTCCACTGATAATATTAATGACATTGATGAGCTAGCAGGCTAGAACTGGCAACTATTCTAGACTTATTGGTAAGACATTTGCACATCAGAGGGTGGGAAATAAATACAAGAAAAATTCAGATGCCTTCCACCTCCGTGAAATTTCTAGAAATCCAGTGCTGTGGTACATGTTGAGATATTCCTGTATATCCCAGGCACAATGCCTAGCGGCCCACTTTGGATTTTAGAGGCAACCTATTCCTCATTTGGGTCGTTACTCTGGCCCACTTCCAAGTGACATGAAAAGCTGCTAGTTTTGACTAGGGCCCAGAACAAGAGAAGGTTCTGCAACCGGTCCAGGCTGAAATGCATGCTGCTCTGCCACTTGGGCCACATGACCCAGCAGATCAATGGTGCTTGAATGTCAGTGATCAATAGGGATGCTGTTTGGAGCCTTCGGCAGCCCCCATAGGCATTTTTCTAAGAGAAATGAAAGGATATGAAAGGATATCTCCATACTCTCCAAAGACTTGCACACAAAAGTTCACACCAGCTTCATCTGTAATAGTCATAAACTTCAAACAATCCAATGTCCACCGATAGGTTAATGAATAAACACGTTATCATATATCCATACAGTGGAACACACTTCTCAGGTATAAAAAGGAATAAACAATTGATCCACCTCAAAATAACTATGCTGGGTAAGAGAAGCCAGACACACCAAAATCCATTGTGTATGATTTCATATATGTGAAGTTCTGCAAAATTCAAACTATTCTAAAGTGAAAGAAAGCCTGGGGGAGGGGGCAGGGCAATGCTGACAGGGCAGGAGGGAACTTGTGAAGATGACGGATACGTTATCATGACTGTGGTGGTGGTTTCATAGGTGTATACATATGTCAGAGCTTATCAACTTGTGTGCTTTTAGTATGTGCAATTTATTTTATGTCAATTAGACCTCAATAGATCTGTTAACATATTTAAATAGAATGACTGCATGGAAAAAATGCTTTTATGTTTCCCATTCAGAATGATATTGTAAGTCAAGGAAACACCCTCCTATCATGGTTTGCTATGAGGTTTCTCTGTTTTGCTTTTAGTTTAAAGTCATGAATGAATATTGAATATTATTACATGCTTTTTCTGCATCTGCTGAGATAATATGAATTTTCTCTTTTAACTGTTAATGTAGCTAATGACTATGGAATTTAATGGAGTGGGCCAAGACAGTGTACCTTGAACTCATCACATACTTCTCATCCTCTTAGGAGCCCAATGCATCAGAAAGTGTTTTCTATAATAGGGACCTAGTTGTTCTGCCATGGGAGAGACTGTTAGAACACTTAGTATTTTGTACAGCCAGACGTAGAATTTAAGCCTAGGTCTCGTTAACTTGCAGGTCATTGTTATTTCCATTTTTATGTGCCATGAAAACAAATCTTGAAAACTATTAAAATTATCATTGTCGGGCTTCCCTGGTCGCGCAGTGGTTGAGAATCTGCCTGCCAATGCAGGGGACACGGGTTTGAGCCCTGGTCTGGGAAGATGCCACATGCCGCAGAGCAACTAGGCCCGTGAGCCACAACTACTGAGCCTGCGCGTCTGGAGCCTGTGCTCCGCAACAAGAGAGGCCGCGATAGTGAGGGGCCCGCACACCGCGATGAAGAGGGGCCCCCGCTTGCCGCAACTAGAGAAAGCCCTCGCACAGAAACGAAGACCCAACACAGCCAAAAATAAATAAATTAATTTTTTTTAAAAAAATTATCATTGTCTTTTTCAGTATCTTGATCATCAAAATGTGACCATTCAGAGAACCCACAGATAGAAAGGAACTGTTAGGGACTGAATTGTGTCCCCCTAAAATTCCTATGTTGAAGTCCTAACCCCCAGTATACCTTAGAAGTGACTGTATCTAGAAACAGGGCCTGGTGACAGTTAATTTTATGTTAACATGACTGGCTACAGGGCGCTCAAAGTAAACATGATTTCTGGGTGTGTCTGTGAGGTGTTGCTGGAAGAGATTAACATTTGAATCAGTGGACTCAGTAAAGTAAAGCATCCTCCCAAACGTGGTGGGCCTCATCCAATCCCCTGAGGGTCTGAACAGAACAAGAGGCAGAGGAAGGAGGAAGAATTTACCCCTTTTCTCCTGCCTCACTGACCAAACTGGGACATCTCATCTCATCTTCTCTGGCTCCTGGACTGGGATTTATACCACAGCTCCCTGGTTCTCAGGTTTTCAGGCTCAGATTAAATTACACCACCAGCTTTCCTGGGCATCCAGCTCACCAATGGCACATCCTGGGACTTCTCAGCCTCACTGGCAACTCCTCGTAATAAACGTGCAGCTACATGTACATATAGGTATATGTGTATATGTTCTGTTTCCCTGGAGAACCCTGACTGATACAGGCCTTTAAAGGGTGACTAAGGTTAAATGAGGTTACATGGGTGGACCCTAATCCTACATGACTGGTGTCCTTAAAAGAGAGGGAGACACCGGGGAGGCACCACAAAGGAAAGGCACATGTGAAGACACAGCAAGACCGCCATCTGCAAGCCAAGGAGAGAGGCCTCCATAGAGGCCAGTCAACAGCTTAACCTTGGACTTCCATCCTCCAGAACTGTGAGTCAATAAATTTCTGTTGCTGAAGGTCTGTGGTATATATATTATTATAAGAGTCCCAGCAAACTAGTTCGGGAGCTTACTCAGTACTCCTTATTCCTGAAATGACCAGTTCCTCTCATCTTCATGGGAAATTTAGCCATCCTCCAAGGCCCACTCAAATGTCACCTCTTCCATGAAACATCCCCTAATTCTCTGCATTCCCATGTTCTGACACATTTTTTTATAGAACTTTACACATTGTGTCAGTGCCTATCACTAGACTGTGAATCCTTTAAGAAAAGCAACCATATAAAATCCAGCTTTAAATTCTCAATATCTGGTTAATGTCTGTTGGATGAATGGATGGATGGATTTATGAATAGAGAGTGAATGAATAAATAATATGCAATTTTTCCCTGCTGCTTTCTGGTGCCTATTTATTTTTCAACACTGCGTCTAAGGCAGGGTGTGAGATGTCACAGCAATGTCCCAGCCCCTGCATAGCTTCTTTCAGATGACTCGTTTTCTAATTTATGCAAAATCTCCTCCTCCTTTTTTGGTATTTCCATACTTTACTCTTCTCATTATATCATCCATCAACCTCCTGGCCGTCCTTCTCATTTACTGAGAACATATGTACCAAGACCATGGTCCCTCTCCCTAGCTTAGCATTAGTGACTGCCAATCCTGTGTGGATCAGCCTCTAAAAAACAGATTCAGAGTTTCTTCCTCAGCCCTAATACGTTATCCATACCCTACTTCAGGAACTCATTACTTTGCCGCACCCAGACTTCACCATCACAGAAACATTTTCATCTCTAGATACGAAGGTTCTGTAGAAAGTCAAATAATGGATTCCCAAAGATGTCCTCACCTTAATCCTCAGAACCTGTGACTATGTTACCATACATGGCAAAAGAGATTTTGCAGGTGTGATTAAGGTAAGAATCTTGACATGGGAAGACTCTCCTTGGTTGTCTGGAAGGGCTCAATGCAATCACAACGGTCTTTGTAAGAGGAAGACAGGAAGGTCAGAGTGAAAGAGACGTGACAACAGACGCAGAGGATGATGTAACATGAGGCTGTGAGCCAGGGGATGCAGACAGCTGGAAAGGGCAAGAAAGCAGACCCTCCCTTAGAGCCTCCAAAAGGAATGCCACCCTGCCAACTCAGCCTAGACTTCCGACCTCTCGCACTGTAGGAGAATAAATGTACTGAGTTTGTAGTAATTTGGTAGAGCACCATCAGCACACAAACCCAGGCTCCAAGAGACAAATCTATAACCACAGACTCCCGTTCTTCTGGCTCGCTCCCTCTCTCCCAGGACCCCTAACCCTGTTCTCACAACTCATTTCCCTCTCCTATTGCATTTCCTTCCCTGGACACCCAGATACCATGAATTTAAATCTGAACAGCTCTCTCCTCAGGATGTCAAGGTCTGAACACCTCATCCTTTCACTTCCTCTACCCAGACACCTCAAATATCACAGCAAACCAGCCTCCTTCCTTCTCCTCTCCTATACTGAGAGTGCTAAACACCTCGGGAGAAAACAGCTCAATAACACATACTGGCACCACTACAAAGTCATGATATTTAACCTCAGCTTGGCCCTTGGTCCCCCTTCCTTTTTCTCCATAACCTTCATTACTTCCTTCTAATTCTTGTAGCAATAATTCCAAACCATCAACTCTTCCCAAGTCACCTGTCCCGTCACTACCCCTCTTTTCCCTGCATTACCATGACTCCTCTTTTTGAGAGAAAATCGAGGTGGGACATGAGCTGCCTCCGTCCTGTCCTCTTGCTACAGCACCCCTGCCTCGTCCCTGCTTGTTTCTCACGGCTGCCTCTGCCTAAAAGCCCCCCCACCATTCCCCTTGCTCTCTGTACCCTCCATTCACCTAAAATAGCTTACCTCTTTTTCTTTTTCCAACTGAAGAGTAAACTTTCTATGAAGACTTTAATGGCATCACCCAATTCCCCAGTTGACCACCCTCCTCTGAGTTCCCAGGTTATTGTACTTCTACTGCAACTAGCATACCCCACGGGATAACATTTAGTTATATTTATCTACTTACATGTCTGTTTTGTTTTGGGGGCAAAATTAAGCTCAGAGACTGAGCTTGTCTTTGCCAATAGTTTATTGAGCACAGGTTCACTGTGGGAATTGTACAAGCAAAGAGCACACAGGGTAATGTCTCTTAATAAGCCCATAAAGAAATAATAGACACCAAACAAATGATCAATTTCACTCTTGTTCCGGGCAAGGGGAGATGAAAGAAATAAAGACCAAATGTAGTTCAAGCTGTACCTTTATACGAGCTGGTACCTGGGAAAGCCACCAAGAGATGACTTCCAGCTGCCAGCTCACAACTAGAGTCCGTTGTTGCTAGCGTACGTTGCTAGGGAACGACGTGCGGGTGCTGGGGCCAGGCAAGGCTGCTCCAAGGGTTATCACTCCAGGGACCTTCTCAGTGCTGGCGCCACTGCCCAGAGGAGCACCCCTCTGGCAGGAACGCTGTCCCCTCTCTGCCTGAGACCACTGCACAGCTTCCCACCACTGCCGGCCCAGAGCAGCCTGGCCACGGCAGGAGCAGGTGTCTCAGGATCTTCAGAGACCTAGATCAGCAAACGGTGGCTTTTGCCCACGCAGAAACTCTCAGATATTCCTCACAAACTCTCAGTATTTAGAGTCTCAGTGTCCCCTCCCCAGGGTTGCTTCCCCACATGTTCTTATTGATAAGCCCCCAGGGGTTCCCTCAGCAGATGAGCTGCTAAGTGCTTATCAAGGTCAAGTGATGAGATGACGTCACAACATACTTTATTCTTATATCAAAACAACTTTACTTCTAAAAACAACTTTTTTGGGTCTTTTGTCATAAAGAAGTGGATTAAGTCAACTTAAGTCACAAACAAGTGGATTCGAAACCATACCAAAACAATACACATGAAAATGATTATACTACCCAAAGCAATCTACAGATTCAATGCAATCCCTATCAAATTACCAATGGCATTTTTCACAGAACTAGAACCAAAAATTTTCAATTTGTATGGAAACACAAAAGACCTTGAATAGCCCAAGCAATTTGAGAAAGAAAAATGGAGCTGGAGGAATCAAACTCCTTGACTTCAGACTATACTACAAAGCTACAGTAATCAAGACGGCATAGTACTGGTACAAAAACAGAAATATAGATCAATGGAACAGGATAGAAAGCCCAGAGATAAATCCAAGCACATATGGTCACCTTATCTTTGACAAAGGAGGCAAGAATATACAATGGAGAAAAGTCAGCCTCTTCAATAAGTGGTGCTGGGAAAACTGGACAGCTACACATAAAAGAATGAAATTAGAACACTCCCTAACACCATACACAAAAATAAACTCAAAATTGATTAGAGACCTAAATGTAAGGCCAGACACTATCAAACTCTTAGAGGAACACATAGGCAGAACACTCTATGACATTATTCACAGCAAGATCCTTTTTGACCCACCTCGTAGAGAAATGGAAATAAAAATAAACAAATGGGACCTAATGAAACTTAAAAGCTTTTGCACAGCAAAGGAAACCATAAACAAGATGAAAAGACAACCCTCAGTATGGGAGAAAATATTTGCAAACAAAGCAACTGACAAAGGATTAATCTCCAAAATATAAAAGCAGCTCATGCAGCTCAATATCAAAAAAACAAACAACCCAATCCAAAAATGGACAGAAGACCTAATAGACATTTCTCCAAAGAAGACATACAGATTGCCAACAAACACATGAAAAGATGCTCAACATCTCTAATCATTAGATCAAATCAAAACCACAATGAGATATCACCTCACACCAGTCAGAATGGCCATCATCAAAAACTCTACAAACAATAAATGCTGGAGAGGGTGTGGAGAAAAGGCAACCCTCCTGCACTGTTGGTGGGAATGTAAATTGATACAGCCACTAGGGAGAACAGTAAGGAGGTTCCTTAAATAACTAAAAATAGAACTACCATATGACCCAGCAATCCCACTACTGGGCATATACCCTGAGAAAACCATAATTCAAAAGGAGACATCTACCACAATGTTCATTGCAGCACTATTTACGATAGCCAGGACATGAAAGCAACCTAAGTGTCCATCATTGGATGAATGGATAAAGCAGATGTGGCACATATATACAATGGAATATTACTCCGTCATAAAAAGGAATGAAATTGAGTTATTTGTAGTGAGGTGGATGGACCTAGAGTTTGTCATACAGAGTGAAGTAAATCAGAAAGAGAAAAACAAATATCATATGCTAACGCATATGTAGGAATCTAGAAAAACAGTACTGATGAACCTAGTGGCAGGGCAGGAATAAAGACGCAGATGTAGAGAATGGACTTAAGGACACCGGTGGGGGGGGGGGTGCTTCCCTGGTGGCGCAGTGGTTGGGAGTCCGCCTGCCAATGCGGGGGACACGGGTTCGTGCCCCAGTCCGGGAGGATCCCATATGCCGCAGAGCAGCTGGGCCTGTAAGCCACAGCCGCTGAGCCTGTGCGTCCAGGGTCTGTGCTCCGCGATGGGAGAGGCCACAGCAGTGAGAGGCCTGTGTACCAAAAAAAAAAAAAAAGGACACCAGCGGGGTGGAAGGGGAGGCTGGGATAAAGTGAGAGAGTGGCATTGACATATATACACTACCAAATGTAAAACAGCTAGTGGGAAGCTGCTGCATAGCACAGGGAGGTCAGCTTGGTGCTTTGTGACAACCTAGAGGGGTGGGATAGGGAGGGTGGGAGGGAGACTCAAGAGGGAGGGGATATGGGGATATGTATATATGTATACATATCACTTTGTTGTACAGCAGAAACTAACACGACATTGTAAAGCAATTATACTCCAATAAAGGTGTAAGAAAAACAATACACAACAGTGTCTTTCTGGCGGTCCAGTGGTTAGAACTCCGTGCTTCCACCATAGTGGGCATGGTTCGATCCCTGGTCAGGGAACTAAGATACCACATGCCACATGGCCAAAATGTAAAAAAACAAAAACAAACTCACAACAACAGTGTCTCTGTCCTGTAACTAGACTGAGTCCCCTTAGGTGAATTACAGTGTCCTATGTGTCCTGTTATCCCCAGCACTCTGGCAAGATGCCTAGAATATTTTGAGAAATGATAAGAAGGAAAGAAAGAAGGATCTCAGAGATAGTGAATGATATGGCCAAACAGCCAGCCTCCCCCGCCATGTCCACACACCGTCACCACCACCAGACACCAGTCCTGCTCCCACCTCCCCCCAGTGATTAATCTGTTTGGAGACTGAGGCCCTTCGCCCCAGACCCCCAGGCAGCAGCTCACACCAGTCAAAATGACAAGTGCGCTGGCACGTTCATCTGCAGATGCTGCTTCATCGTATCCACTTCAGAAGCAGGAAGGCACTCTCGGCTACCTCAGTGCTCCAGACCATCTGGTCAGGTGGCACAGCGCCCACTTACAAGGTCAGTTTTTCCTGCCCGGAGCATTCCAGATTCTGCTGCAGAGTAAACTTCCTCTCTGAACCATCTTGGGGAATTCTTCAGACTCATCCTCAGTCCCTCCAACATCCACTTCTTTTTTATATATATATGTTTATTTATTTATTTATTGGCTGTGTTGGGTCTTTGTTGCTGCGCGCAGGCTTTCTCTAGTTGCAGCGAGCGGGGTCTACTCGTTGCAGTGCACAGGCTTCTCACTGTGGTGGCTTCTCTTGTTGTGGAGCACGAGCTCTAGGCACACGGGCTTCAGTAGTTGTGGCACACAGGCTCAGTAGTTGTGGCTCGCAGACTCTAGAGCACAGGCTCAGCAGTTGTGGCACATGGGCTTAGTTGCTCCATGGCATGTGGGATCTTCCCGGCGCAGGGCCCGAACCCATGTCCCCTGCACAGGCAGGCGGATTCTTAACCACTGCACCAACAGGGAAGTCCTCATCATCCAGTTCTTATTTTAGTTCTTGGCTCGGTGGCAGGGACATTTCTCTGTGATCTTCTAACTGCCCCTGAGGACAATGGAATGGTCTGGGAGGACAAAGACAGCAGCACTCACTTCTGAGGCTCCTTTTCTGTGAGAAGCAGAGCACCAGTGAAGTGGCCAGCGTTCTGGGAGCTCAGGAATGTGCCCAGTTCGCTTTGTGGGCACTTTGATGCTAAATCCAACTTTTGCTTTAGAAGTGATAGTCATGAACTATGCCCCACATCTAAACAATGGTTCCCTTTGCATTCAAAAGAGATCTTTACCCCAATAGCTGAAACGGAGATGAGAGGAGAAGCCACGATGTGCTTCCTGTTGGCACAATTTTGGGTTGGAGTTTGCCTGAAGATTCCTCTAAATATGTGGGGACTAAGGCCATCATGATGAAAAGCTGCTAACAGCACAGAGAGTGCTGAAGACAACCATGAACAGCCCTGTACAAATGATACACGTCCCGTGCCAAAATAAAAAGGAAAGCCACATGCACACAGAGCTCCTGGGGGCCAAAATGCAGAAGGAAGCCGGCTTCACATGAAACTGGCACCAACACTCTTACACCTGGTCAGTGCTACTGTCGAATACTTAATTTTCCTACAGGTAATTCCGTCTGTGTGGACAACTGAAGGCAAAAAACCCCAAACCAATCAAACAGAGCACATTCCCAAGCAAATCTATCAGAAGACTGTCTGAACATACATCTCTATCTCTGCTTTCTTTTCCTATATATTTGGGGAGGAAAAGGGAAGAAGAGATGGAGGGGAATAGAAAGGCAGCAGAAAGGCTCCCTTCTCTTTGAGGTCTCCCTTAACCACTACAACCCACGGTGACCTTTCCTTCCCCTCATACGTATAATAATTTGCATTTGACCATATCCCATACTGACGTGCATTATTAAATATGCACTCATGACCCAAGAACTCGTCTCCGCAATTATCTGCAAGGTCCTTGAGGACAAGGACCGCTTCTACTCCTCCACACTACCTATCACAGGGATTGAACCTAGCAGATGCTCAAAAGATTTAATTGCTCGGGCAATGCCACCAGCAAATAACCCCAAATCACAAAAAAAGATTTTATTATACGGTATTATGAAATTTTAGGAATAAATCTATCTCTGTGTTAATGTTTTATGCCTTGTATTCAGCAATTCCTGAGCACAAGTTCGCTGAGCTGAGCTGGGTGTTGGGAGACGGGCGCTGGGGAGTGGGGGGTGAATGTTAAAATGTATCACCAGGCCAACTAAAATATGCCCAAATGAGATTAAAGTAATTGGACTACTGAGTTTGCTTAAACGGTACCCGGTGTTTGCAAACTTCATTTAATCCCTAGAGCGGGAAGTGAGTCTCGGAGGGTCTTTACCTGGAAGCCTGCTCGCAGGTCCCCATCTCTGGGAAGTGGGCGCACGCTTGGCTAGCTCGCGCTGTGCGGTCACGGAGGCTCCTCACCACCAGGGGGAGCCGGGCCGCGCCGGGCCGCGCCGGGCCGCGCCGGGCTGCACCGGGCCGCGGGGCGCGCGGCGCTCTCCCGACATGCCTCGCTCCCGCCGACCCGGAAGTGGTCGCCGGTGCCGGGCCGGACGGCCGCTTAGACAAAAGCCGGCCTGCGGAGCGCCGGTGCCCGGCCGTTCCAGCCCGGCGAGGAACCCTGTGAGGCCGCGGAGGAGACGCCGCTAAGTTCACTGCAGGTGGGACTCAGCGGGGCGGGGCGCAGCGCGAGCCGTTCCCGGGCGCCCCGGTCCTCGGCGTCCGTCAGTGTTCTGTGGGCCCATGGCCCTGCCCACCCTCTGAGGCCGCGGACCGCCGCCCTGGCACCATGAAGGCCGAAGGGTTTTCCTCGAGGGCCGCGCCCCGGCCGGAGGGGGCTGCGGAGAGGCCGAGCCGCCGAGCCACCCCTGTCGCCGGGCCCTGCCTGTAGGACGTCGGGGCCCGCCGCCCGGCTCTCGTGTCCGCGCCGCAGTAGGCGCCCCATCGCCGGCTCTGACATGGAGGAGGGGGCAGCTGGTCCGGGGAGCCCCCTCCCGCCCGCCATGAAGGCAGAGACCGCGACCGCGGCGCAGGAGCCCCCGGCCGGGCCCAGCGTCAGTCACCTGCTGAGTAGCCGGAAGCTGGTGGCCCTGGGGGCCGTGCTCGGCTGGCTTCTGGTCATCCACCTCCTGGTCAACGTGTGGCTCCTGTGCCTTCTGTCTGCGCTGCTGTTGGTGCTGGGAGGATGGCTGGGCGCCGACGCCATCGTGGGGCCTTCGGGTCGGCTGCACCTGGAGCGCTTCATCCCCATGGCTGTCTGCCCCCCAAACCCCGAGGCCGAGAGGCAGCTGGAGCAGGAGATCGACCGCACCATCCGGATGGTCATGCGGGACTTCGTGTCGTCCTGGTATCGCACGGTGAGCCAGGAGCCTGCCTTCGAGGAGGAAATGGAGGCAGCCATGCGAGGGTTGGTCCAGGAGCTCCGGAGGAGGATGGCCAGGGTGGACAGCCATGCTCTTGCCCAGAGGGTTCTCACTCTCTGTGGTTGTCACTTGCAGAGCTATCTTCAGGCAAAGGAGGCCACGACGGGGAAGCAGAGTGGCACAGCTGAGCCCTCCCAGCTCTGGGAGGCTTACTGCCAGGCCACCGCCCCACATCCTGCAGTACAGAGTCCCAGGGCTGAGGTCGCCTACACACGTGGCATTGTGAACGTGTTGCTTCAAGGCCTAGTGCCAAAGCCCCACTTGGAGACCCGGACCGGCCGCCATGTAGTGGTGGAACTCATTACTTGCAATGTCATGTTACCACTGATCAGCAAGCTCTCAGATCCGGACTGGATACACCTTGTGCTAGTGGGCATCTTTTCCAAGGCCAGAACTGGCCCAGCAGGAGTGGGTAAACCACTCTGCCCAGCCAGTGCCCTGGAACAGCCCTCAGTGCCCACATCTCTGCCACTGATTGTGGAGGTCCAGAGTCTAGCAGATGCGAGAGCCCCTTCTCCAGCCCCAGTGCTCCTAAACTATAGTGAGCCTTCACACCCCTCCCCAGAAGTCGAAGAAGGCCATGAAGCACTGGAGGGAGATTTGGGGGGAGTGCTAGAAGAGAGAGAAGTAGGAAACAACTCTTCTCACTTCCTGCAGCCTCTGTTCTTGTCCGAAGACGCAGAGCTGGAGTCTCCGTTGTCTGAACTGGGCAAAGAAACCATCATGCTCGTGAACCCAGGCACCTTCCTCTCTGCCAGGATTCAGGACTCCCTGTGTGCCCTAGGGGGTTCCCAGGCTCTGGAGTCTAAGGATGAAGAGGGATCTGAAGGAATTGAAGGGGCAGAAGCTGAGGAGGGTGCAGGAACAGAAACAGAGACCGGCCTGCTTGTCTCCATGCTGAATTCCTGCCCAGAGATCCAGATTGACACAGCAGACAAGGACGTAGAGCAGGGAGATGTCACCTCTGTTGCAACTTTGCTGGCCAGTCCAGAAAGGATGTGTCCCCCACGACCCTCGTGCTTAGAGAAAGATCTCACCAATGGTGTGAGCTCCCTAGATCCTAGTCTCCCACAGGTACTGCTCTCCTCCTCTCCACCTGGTCCCCTCAGCTCAGCCACCTTCAGCTTTGAGCCCCTGAGCAGTCCAGATGGCCCCGTTATCATCCAGAACCTTCGTATTACCGGCACCATTACTGCTCGAGAGCACAGCGGCACCGGATTCCACCCATACACGCTCTACACGGTGAAGGTAACAGGGTTAGAACTGTGGTTGTCCACTCTGGTCTGGGAATGAGTCGGAAAGCAGAGTCAGTGAAGCTGGTGTTCTGAGAGGGAGAGGCTCCTCTTGCTTAGTTTGCTGTGGTTGACTCAGCCAGCATCCGAATGTGAATGGTCTGAAGCTCGTTTGTGGAGCAGAGTGGGCCTCCGTCTGACACCGCCACCAACACTCCTAGAACCTCGTATACTGGGGGTCATCGTGTTCAGTGGTTCCCAGTGGACACAGTCTTGTCCAGAGACGCTTTCCAAACTTCTTCCGTGCTAATTTCTTTCTTTTTTTAAGTACGGGTATCTTTCATACTTTTTGTTTTAGGAAGGAAGGTTATTTACCTACATATACATCGAAAGGTAGCAAGTTCTTCATTCCTAGAGATGTTTAAGAGCAGTAGTAGGAACTGCTTGGCAGAAATGATATGAAGGGGGTTCATGGATCAGGTGGCTGGTTCGATTAAAGCAGCAGTTCCCTAAAGCTGGTCTGGGGATAAGCTGCCTCCAAGTCAACTGGAGACTTGTATTTTTAAAAAATACGAATCTTGGGGCCCATTCTTGGGAAATTCTCATTCAGAATCCGTCAGCGCCTATCAGAATCCGTATTCTGACAGCAGAGTTTGTAGCCCAAGTGATTTTGAGGTGCAGCCAAGCTTGGGACCGTGTCAGTATCAAATAGTGTCCCTCAAGGAGCAGACTGTTCCACAGAGAGCATCATAACTCCCAGGTGCTCCAAGTCTGAGCGCTCTAACCTGAATTCCACCTGCATGTCTTACCTAGACCCTTCCTTCTCAGTACTGGTCTCAGGGACTACTTTGCTCATTTCAGCTCATAAGGAATACCTCTCTCTGCCTCTAGAAAAATTTTAAACACCAGCCTCATGTCCCACCAACACGGAGATCGCTTCTTCCGTCACTTGCCACAGTATAATACCTTAACCAAACAATAACAGTAACCTACTCTTAATGAGAACAAGCACATATATTGTTCTTGCACAGAATTTATTATATCTTAACTACTCTGTCAAAAAGTCTCCCCCTGTAGGTATGAAGTTGCAGCTTTCATGCTGTTCAGGGTGCTCGCTCTGGGGGAACTTTCAGCACCGTTATCATTTCCCACATACCAGCTCTCCAAGCCTATGAAGGCAGCAGACTCTGACCCCTTAAAACATCTCTAGTCTCCACATGACTTCTCATCATACAGATGACCTGTGCTCGGGAAAAAAATTCAGCGTCACTCCCAAGAATGATAATTAATTTGCCCAAAGCAAAACAAAAACACATGTTCCTTTAATGCATTCCAGGCAAACAAATGATTTTTGTTCATCAGCTGTTTTGGATTATTTTTTCTTCCCCCAACTAATACAGATAATCACTGCTTGCGTGTAATGACAAGATGGTTATCCCCTATCCCATAATTAGGGATGAAAGAGGCAGTGTCATTTTTATCAGTGTTGTACCTTCTTTTTTATCCTGTGTCTTCGGGATTTGAAAAGAGTTATAAGTAAAGAGAGTGTTTGCAGGGAGAGCTTTGAGATGGAAGAAGGAGTGGAGGGCAGTAAAACTCATTTTTCACTTCCTAGGCCACGTCTGTTGGGAAATGCATGTCGTTCCGTAATTCACTCAGTTTGAGTTACTCATTACAACTTAGAGCAACAGTCAGATCTAATACGTTCAGGAACAGAATAGGAGCATCTTGCTCCCTTTACCCCTACTCTACTCTTATTGTGTGGCCAGTAAGCTGATGCAGTAAACAAATTTGTTCACCTGGCAGTATGAGACCGCCCTTGACTGCGAGAGCAGCAGTGGCCTGCAGCAGCTGGCCTACCACACCGTGAACCGCCGTTACCGAGAGTTCCTGAATCTGCAGACCCGTCTGGAGGAGAAATCCGATCTACGAAAGTTCATCAAAAGTCAGGAGTTACCCCAGCCCCAGAATGCCTGCTTGCTGTTCACATCCAGCCACCCTGATCTGAGAGGCTGGAGGCCTGTTGGTTTGTGGGGAGGGTGGAGGGGGAGAGTGCAGCCTCAGGGATCCTGTGCTCCCCCAGTTTGCTTTTGGGTATTTTGGGTTTTAGTGCTGGACGGTGCTAATGACATTCTTTCCGAGGTGCTTCTTTGCCACCGAATGCTTTGTTCTGGGGCCCCATCTAGTTTAAGCTTAGGAAGGAAACTTCCACAGTCCACCTGTGCCTGTGAGGTAGTGTGAGGTGTTAAATTAACTTTTCCAAATTCATAGGTCGATTGCGCTTAGATATTAAAATATCATCTAGAAATCCTTGCCAGCTTTCCTTTAACAACAGGCTTTTTGGTGTGCTGTTTGGTACTTGTGAGGCACAGGAACAATAAGAAAACATAAAATTTTACTCGAAAAATAAGCTAGTAAGCAGCTACTTTGTTTTTTAAAAAAATGCCAGCGATCACTCAAACATTTTAATAAGTTTGGGCATAAATTGTGTATTTCAGTTGCACATTTTCTTTCTTAATAACAATAATTGATACCGAGAATATATGCCCAGTTCTCTACTAAGCACTTTATACTTATTAGCTCTTTTAGTTCTCATAACAGTCTTATAAGATAGATACTATCATTATCCCCATTTTACAGAAAAGAAACAAGGAAAGATTAAGCAAGTTGCCTAAGGTCATTATTATAGTAGGGCTTGGAGCCAAAATTTAAACTTCCGGGCCCTTATTCATAACCACTATAGTGTTTGGCCTCTTATACCTTAATATTATCATTAATAAGGAAAGTAGGTTGTCTGTATTATATCCCTGGGGTATATTTGGAACTCCTGAAGTAAAAAAAATCCGAAGGAGGGCAGGACCCGGGGAGGGACTCTGAAGGGATGAGCCCCAGGCCTTGGGACCCAGCCCCCTCGCCAGCCTCGGGCCGCCTCTCAGCTCCCGCTGGCAGGTGAGGGAACACAAATCCCCGGGAAATGCATTCAACAATTCTATTTCCTTTACACACAGGACGCTTTTTATATGGAATGGCTCATAATGAATGTTAATGAATTAACTTCGGGTTTTTTTTTAAGATGTGAAGGGTCCTAAGAAGCTCTTTCCAGATCTTCCATTTGGAAACATGGATAGTGACAGAGTGGAAGCCCGCAAGAGCCTCTTGGAATCATTCCTGAAGGTCAGCACCCTCTGCTCTCGTTCCAGCCACCAGGCAGACACCCAAGCCAAGGTGGAGAGAGCTGGGGACCAGAATTTCTCTTTGAAGTCCTTGTGTCTCTTGCAGCAACTCTGTGCCATTCCTGAGATCGCTAACAGTGAGGAGATGCAGGAGTTCCTTGCTCTGAACACAGATGCTCGTATTGCCTTTGTCAAGAAACCGTTCATGGTCTCCAGAATAGACAAGGTACGAGCGGGGCCGCCGTGCTCAACCTTAGTTTCTCATCAGTGTGGAGGCGGGGGTGGGAGACGCAGCACCCAGCAGTAAGTGGAACACGCACTGGGATTTTCAAGACCTGTTGCCAGTATTGGTTAGGTCGTCTACTTGCCGGACAACAGTGAACAGCTAATGAGGATACGATACCCCGCCACAGTCGGTGTACACACGTCTCCCAGGGATGTCATGGCGTTGCGATTCCAGGGGAGGCATGTAAGGGTGCTTCTGCATCTCCACAGATAGGTGGGGCAGCAAGGTCTCTCCCGGAGACGAAGGTCATTCCCAGGGTCGGTCACTCAGGAAAGAGCCCTAAGACAGGACACCGAGCTGGACTTAGGTTTGTGTAGTGATTCTCTGCTGGAGAACAGAGTGTGAGAGAACTGTACCTTCTTCGAGATGGTAACTCAGAACCTTTGGAGACGGTAGGAGAAGGACATTTGAGCACCACACTGGAGCCTGTGAGCAGAGGTTGCCAATTGATTTTAGCACCTCCAGGGCAGAAGGCTGAGGTTTCTGCTTATCAAAAAATGCATATGTTTTAAGAGGTTAGAAAACACTGACTTTTGTGGCAGAAGAGGCCACTCCCTCTTCTCATCTAGACTTCAGGGGATAAAGTGATACAGTGGAACTTCATGTGGTGGGAGTTAGGAGACATTCACTGCTGTGAGGAAAAATCTGCAAATCAGAAAGGGATAGACGAGGTAAAATCCCCAGAGTTCCCTGCAGGTGTGTTCCTCCATGCTGACGTGTTCCTTCATTGATTTTTTCAACATCTGCCCCCTGCATGCCTACTTAAAGCCACGTACTGTATGCGTTGCTGATGATACAGGAGTGAACAAGACAGATATGCACCCTCACCGCAGACTACCGTCCTGTGAGCTGAGAGAGCGAGTTGTACTTTCTCAGCTACGTTATCCGCATTCATGCAGTTCTCTGTGTTCTTGCCCTGGGTTGCTGTTCCCCGGTCTTTACTGTGGTCCTGCTTGACCATTTCAGCCTTGCCTCGGCTGTGCTGGCTGTGCTCGTGGAGGACTAGCACAGAAGAGAGTCAAGCAGGTGCTGCGCTGCTCTGAGCCAGCAGTGTTCATTAATGAGCCAGAGGCACCAAAGGAAAAGTAAACGTCTCCTTCCATTTGGATATTTTAGGGTTTCATTTGTTTGTTCTTTTTTCTTTTTAGCAAATGTCTGTATGTCATTTTCCCATTCTGAGAAATAGAAATAATTTTTAATCTTCAGTGAGGATTGTTTCATTTCGTCCTTATGAGTAGAGAAGTTTATATCAATTCCAGATTCTTTAACTTTAACCTGAGTGGTTTTTGTTATTCTTTCTCTAGTTAAAGAAGAGAAATTGTTCGAATTAACTGAAAAATCAGATTTTTTACTCTGTGTGAATTGCTCTGAGCATTTTTATATCACATGTGTTTCTAGAGGGTATTTCTTAATCTTTATCACTCTTTCTTTCCTCCATATATTCCTGTCTGTATTCCTTCCACTTAGTTACATCTTGGTGAAAGTATTATCAGTTTGGAAATGAAAAATCATTCTTCTGTATGAGGACTTCCCTGGTGGGTCAGTGGTTGAGAATCCACCTGCCATTGCAGGGGACACAGGTTCCAGCCCTGGTCTGGGAAGATCCCACATGCCGGGGAGCAACTAATCCCGTGTGCCACAACTACTGAGCCTCCGCTCTAGAGCCCGCGAGCCACAACTACTGAACCCTCGTGCTGCAACTGCTGAAGCCTGCATGCCTAGAGCCCGTGCTCTGCGACAAGAGAAGCCACCACAATGAGAAGCCCGCGCACCACAACGAAGAGTAGCCCCTGCTTGCCGCAACTAGAGGAAGCCCACACGCAGCAACAAAGACCCAACGTGGCAAAAAAAAAAAAAAATTCTTCTGTATGAAAAGAAAAAAATTGAAAATGAAAAGTATTTCACCAACCTGTAGAACTTCCAGATTATTATTTATCCCATTGTTTTGGCTTCTTTTCCCATGACATTGTTTTGGCTTCTTTTCCCATGACATTGTTTGTCTTAACTCTGTGAGGAAGAAGATTTTTATGGCCAGAGAGAAAAGGGGAGAGAGTTTCCACTAAGTCATTAGCTAGTGTCTGTGTGGATAGATAAGGCTCTGCTAGATAGGCCAGCCGTCTACTTGTCCTGGGTGCAGAAAGCACCTTTGTGGTTTCTGTCTGACCCTGCATCTCTGACCCCTGCAGGTGGTGGTGAGCGCTATCGTGGACACCTTGAAGACAGCATTTCCTCGCTCTGAGCCCCAGAGCCCCACAGAGGAGCTGAGTGAGGCCGAGACAGAAAGCAAGCCCCAGCCAGAAGGCAAGAAGGCTACCAAGTGAGAAACCATTCCCAGTTCTCAGGTTAATCCCCAGTTTTCAGCCAAAGCCCATTCCCACACTTAGGCCCTAGAAGAGAGGAGATGGGTCATACCTACCAATTTTTATACAAAGCCAGACCACAGACTGAGTCTGAGATCCTGCACAGGCACACTTGCTGAATGTTTGTCTTGCCATGAGAACCCAGGGCCCCAACTGACCAGAGAATTTTGATTAGAAGGAAAATTCTGGAATATGGATATTCTCCTTTTTTATTCCCCTGGAAAATTGAGATGTTTCTTTCCCTTTAAGAACTAAGGCTTATGACTGATCTCTGTTTGTCATCGTTTCTGGAAATCTTGGCTCAGAAGTTGAGTGTACTAGCAGTAAACAGAAATGGGCTAGAATGGACACCTACAGGGCCAATTTTAGTCACTGGCTATTGCTGCTACTCTGTCCTGCACTAGGGCCCCAGGTGCTCTCTAGCAGCACTCAGAGCCAGCATGTAGAAAGGAAGGGCACCACACTTTCCTTCCTCGACACTTCGTATCTGTATCTGGGCCATTACGAAGGGAGAGAGAGAATGGGGGATGGGGGGTTGTAGAATGTGTGTGTGTCTGTCTGTCTGTCATGTGTCATGTTTCATGGGCCGGCAATAACACTCACAATTCTTAGCCTTTTTTTTTTACTGGGCCCATTTTTGAAGGGTAACCATGGTGCCTGTGCTTATAAGAACGCTGTTCCTTGAAACATTGAGGTTAGCACTTGTGGTTCTTTCCCTGGTTTTATTTGGAACACAAGGGGAATAGTGGATGTGCAAAAAGGTGTGAACAACAAGGACAACCTTGGTCCGTGCCACTTGTCTGTTTAATCTTCAACACATTTTTAATGAGTGCATAGTATGTGCTAGCCACTCTTCTAGCCTATGGGAATACAACTGTGACTGACTGGTCCTTATTTTACATTAGCAAAAGTCCTTTCACAAATGCAGGGTAGGCATAGCTTAGTGCAAGTGTTGCACTGTATATTAAGAATTGCAAGAATATATATTGTTTGGGGGTTTTCAGGGCTAGGTCTCTCTGACCCTGAACCATAGTAAGCTCCTAAGAATAAGTATGGGTGTTCTTGTCTTGAGGTATTAATACCTGTCAGCCCTTTTGTATGGGGATCAAGACCATGAATTACATACTGTTTCTGCTCTTCGTTTCTGTACCAGGTCCAGACTGAGGTTCTCATCCAGTAAAATTGCTCCAGCACTGAATATAACTGAGACACAAGAGAAGATTCTCTATTGTCTCCGGGAAGGCAGTGTGGTAAGAAGTCCCTGGAGAATTCTTGGACTTAATAGCTGGGATGTTGCATCTGCAGTTATAGGCAGCTGAGACAGTCTCCAAAATCAGAAAGGACTTAGGTGCCTTCCTAAAGGACTTAACCAACATCTGGGTCTCTGATTTTTATTCTAGGAGTATTTTCTCAGAGTGGTTTGGAATTCCTACTAGCTCTGGGTTGGCAGGTTGGCTTCTCAAGAGTTGTGGGCTTGGACTAATGGATGAGAGAATGAGAAAGCCAGTTCCTGGAAGAAAACCCAAAGTTTTTGTGGCAAGTGAGACTACAGAGGCATGGTTTTCCTTGCAATTTAGGTTAAAAAAAAAAACTTAGGTGGTCACAGAGTCAGTGGGTCCTCTACTTATGACACTTGCAGGGAAGGAACAGAGGAACCACAAGTGCTGCAGTTGGCCTGATGCTTTCTGCATTCTTCATGTGACATGCCACTGGCTCTTTCTTCAGGAGTCAGAGATCCTCTCCATGTCTGGGATGGAATCCTTTATTGAAAAGCAGACAAAGTTACTAGAAATGCAGCCAGCAGAAGCCCCAGGAAAAGATTCTGAACAAATCTCCAAGGGATGTGTGGATGACTGCGTGTCAGGTGCAGCCGTGCCAGCCCAAGACCTCAGCAACAGTGATCCAGGTAAGTGACAGAGAAGGGAGCCAGGGTACAGTCCACCTGGGACCTGGGACTGTTGGGATTCATTGCTTCAGTTTCTCATCTGTTCAGCTAAGCAAGCCAGGTGTTAAACACTAATGTTTGAGGTACTTTGCTGGGATACGGAGAGGAATACGACACAGTCCCAGAGCTGAGTCGAGCAGAGGAGCGTGGCTCGTAAACGGGGAGTTCCAGCAAGATAAGATCTACGGTTATAATACCATCATTATTTATTTTTGGCATGCTTTGGCATATCTTTGGGCGACTCCCTTTATTTAGAAATTTTCTTCCCTTGATGTCTGTGGTGCCACTTCCCTGGTTCTCTTTCTGCCCCTCTTGTGGCCCTGCCTCAGTCCCCTTTACTGGCTCCTCAGCCTTCCAGAGCTTTATTTTTGGCTCTCTGTTCTTACTCTGCGCATTCCTGGGTGATCTCATCTGTTGGTTAGTTTCAGCCCTAACACATATGCTGGTGATGCCTCAATACTGGAGGTGTATTTCCAACTGCCTACTGGAAGTCTGCACGTAGATGTACTATAGGGCAGCTGAAATACAGCATTCGCAGAATGGAATTTATCTTTTCCCCTGGATCTGTTCCTTCTGGTTTACTTACTGCTGTGGCAAATGACACCACCAAGTTACCCAAGGTAGAGCAGAGAGGAAGAGGTGAGGACACCACTCTCGCCTCGTAAGCATTTGAGGCAGGGCAGGTTTACTTCCCAGCAGTGCAGATGTTTTCTACAGAGGAAAAATTGGGAGCCCTGGATGTTAGTAGGTTTGCAGAACTAGAACTTTTTATAAGAAGAAAGTTTTTCAAATCCCCCAAAACAAAGGCTCCCGCTGAAAATAAAAGATCACAAAATCTTGGGTTCAGAAAAGGAAAAAGGACTGATTTCACCATTGTTTCTCAGGTGCCCACAGTCACCTGACCTCTGCTCTACGGACCTCAGCTTAACTCTGTGAAAAATGGAGTTTACAACCCCATCTCTGTTCACAGAGCTTACATCTCACTGGTTAAGTAAATGAAGTGTTACGACAGCAGAATCATCAGAGAGCTCTAAGAAATTATAAATAAGATGGGATGGGTAAAATAATATAATTCTAGCCAAAATCAAGTCTTTAAATTTTGAACGTTATATCTCTAAAGGGATAATTTATGCCTGAGCCCTTCTACCAGCCCTGAGAGACTCAACATGCTCACGTGGTAGATAATTTACCACTTTTATCAAGAGGACCTGGTGCCTTGTTTGCTTTCGCTTATTTTTTACTGCTATGACTAATTGTCACCACGTGATGGCAGCTCTGGGTAAATGCTAAACCTGAGAAAATGATAGAATTGAAGAGGGTGAATAAGGAATGCTATTTTCCAAGGAACTGAATATCCCATTTTGAGCAAATGACTAGAAAGCAGACACATCAGCTCCCATGCCCCCTTGAAATACAGTACAGAAAAAAGAAAATGTATACTGGATGGGATTAAGAAGAAAGTAAGGTTCAGTTCTAGCAGATTTATCCAAATTTGAAATCATTCATGTTCTAAAGAACCCTTAAGCAAGGAATGCTGGGGCAAGCTGGTGCAGAGAATACCCTTTGGTCCTAGGCTAATAAAATGATTGTTGGTGATTAATTATAACATTAATCACAGCTGTAGCTGTGGTTATAGCTGAGGTTTATTCAGGAACAGTATGTATTTCTGGGGCAGTTTCCTGTGAAGCAAATCAGAAGTGACATGGGACCCCATGAACAGGGTTAGGGAACAGCGCTTGCATCCATAAAATACATCTATTTAAGAGAGTTCAGCTCAGCACGGGTATGAGCGTATTTGTGGTCCTTCCAGTCTTTGAAACAGGAAAGAAATGAGTAATTGTCATAGCATTTTACCAAAGGTATAGTGTTTTGCCTACAACCACATATTATCTCAAAATGGAACTGAAGTCTCCTGGATCCTAACCCATCAGCTCTGTGTAATGGAGATGCTTTCAAAGCAACTTTTTTTACAGAAAAGTGAATCCCAGATCTGCTCACAACATTTCCTTGCTACTTTGTGGAGGCTGGTGGAATACAAGGATGGAAGGGAGTGGACCTTGCCGGTTCCCGTTAGTCACCAGTTGTGAGCACTTCCTTGGAACAAAATGTATTCAGCTTCCTGGGGGAAGTACAAAAGAAACAGAAGCTAGGGAGGCAAAATAATTATATGGAAAATCTTTTTAAAGATAAACAATACTTACTAAGTGACTAAGGAACATAAAAGAATTGTAAAGAAATACAGAGCCTGTTACTGAACTTGGTAGAAATGAAGTAAACATCTCTTGAAAACAGATAGATTACAAAAATTTAAGACGACTGATATAAAGATGGAGAAGACCCAGTGCACTGAAATGTGTTCCTCAAGTATGGGTCTCTTCTGAGTTACTCTTGATGCCTTTTCATTCCCCAGGAACAGAGACAGAGTTGGCTGACACAGCCCTGGATCTGCTTCTCTTGCTGCTGATGGAACAGTGGAGATGGCTATGTACGGAGAACGTGCAGAAAGTTATTCATCTCATCTTTGGGACCCTGATTCAGAGGTAGGACTGCTTCACATTAGAGTCTCAGGTTGGACAGGGGTTGGATGTGATGCCCAATTCTCCACTAGAAAGGGAAAGTATAGAGTCCAGGAAACCTGTGGCCATAAGACAAGATAAAATCTCTGTTCTAGGGGTACAGGGATGAAGAGTGCCTGGAGAGTATCACCTTGTTGTCTAAAGTGTGAATGGGTCTGCTTCTTCTGTAAGACTTCTGGCTTCATCCACTGAATGACAGGCACTACCTGTGATCTCAGATACTTCAGCTGAACTCTTCCTCCTCTAGGATCAGTTCTCCACCCAGTTTTACCCCCGGGCCCTATACCTTCCACCTTGTTACAGTGGATGTGTCTCTTAACTAACAGTGTATAGTCACTGTGACGATAAGCAACAGGAAAGACAAGGAGAAAACTGGTCAGTGCTCAAAATAAAGATTATTTTCTCCGGGAGGGGTGTACATATTCACTACTGAAGAAGCACTTACTGACACAGGATGGTAAGGAATAGAAAGATACTTGGATTTAAAACTTAGATTTTATAATTCAGGCTTTGTTATCCCAACACCACTTGAATCTCCTGAAAGATTTGTACATAGATGGAGTTTTTAGCTACTGACTTCCTAACCATGAAACTGATGCAGCTTTGCTGAACTGAAGGCCAGAGACACTGTCTCTGAACCAGACAGACGCAATAGTGCTTGAGCTTTGGCCACTGTTGCGTGAGACATCCTGGCAGATCCCAGAGTAAGAAGAAGCCAAATCCTGAACTCTTCTGTTAGCATGTGGCTCATGCTAATAGGCCACTCAGAAAATAAAAATAAAAACTTAAGAATTATGTATCTATCCTGCAACAAGTAGGAAATCCATTAACAACAAGCAGTTAAATTGCCCCTTCCACACTTAAAGTTACATAGGATCAGGGAGTCTTAATAAGGTTTCATCGTTAGGAAACTAAGTGAAAGAAGAGGATGCACGTTTATATTTGCTGAGTGTTTATCATTTCCAGCACCTGACCTCTGTTGGCATATATTTTCTTACAGCAACCAAGTGAGGTAGGTAGCCCCATTTCACAGAATAAGAAAGTAGAGCTTGGCAAGGTCAGGCAACATACCCAAAGTCATAGTAAATGACACAGTGGAATTTGAAACTGGATGTGCACAACTCCAAAGCCAACGTGCTTCTTCCTACGTATCGCAGCCTGAAGACTGGTCTCCGTGTGAAGCCCACGTATAAAATGCTGACTGGTCTCTGTGCCTCGCTTTCACCCTTGTCCCTCCTCCATACTCAGCTCTGCCTCAAGGCTGCTTTTTCTGAAAAGCAAATATGAACATATATCCTGCACTTAATATCCATCAGGGTGCTCTGTTGCCTACAAGAGTGATTTTCCCAACATGCTTTCCAGAGTTCTAGGGTTCCACAGAGGCGCTTCAGAAGCCAACTTGGAAGCCACGGGGAAAACCGAGTGGACCATTTTGATCAGTTAAATAGACTGGGGGTCTAGATAAGATTTTGTTTGAAAAAGGGCTCCACTGTGTTTAAAATATATATTCATTTATTGTAGTAAAATTCCAACTCCTTTCTTGTGTGATCTGGTCCCAGCCTCACTTCAGTTCTCCCCATGCACGCCACCCACCGTGGCCTCAGTGCTCTGTGGATGCTCTTCCTTCAGGCCTCTCTTCATCCTCTGGTCTCTGCCTGATTGTCTTCTCTACTCGTTCTTTTCCTGCTCTCTCCCTGTGTCCTGAACTTCCCGTCTTCTTGTCTTCTTGGCCTACTGCTAAATATTTTTTAAAAATTAACATTCAGTGTCATTTATTCTGTGAAACTTTTTATGGCATCCTCTCCCATTTTCCCCTGGATCTAAGGAGTCTTCTTCTCTAGTCAAAGTTTTGATAATAATACTTAACACAGTATATTAGAGAAATGGTCTACTTTCCCAAAACTAGTGAACCACCCAGCGTATCAGTTTTCCCCCACGGTATTTGGCAATATCTGGAAATATTTTTGGTTGTCACAACTGGGAAGGGAGGCAGGATGTGACTAGAGGCCAGGGATGCTGCTAAACATCCTGCACCCAGGAGAGCACCCTCTCCGCCCCAAGCAACAACGAATTATCCTACGCTGAATAGGATGTATCTACATCCTCAGTAGTGCAGAGGTTGAGAAACCTTGCCCTAGACCAGTGGTTCTTTAAGGGCCAGAACTGGCTTATGTCCCCAGCAGCTTCCACAGGGCCTGGGACATAGAAGATGCTCATTAAATATTGGACAAAAGAATAAACATTTCCCTTCTCAATACCTTTATACTGGAAAGTAGAGTCTTCGTATGTTTTGTTCAGTCATGTGTGAATGTTGCTGATTGAGGCTTCATTTCTCTTCCTTTGTTAGGCTTATCTTTGCTCACCTTCCCCCAAAATGGGAACATCCTAAACGAGCTAGTGTGTCGTCGTTGACTCCCCACCTCCTGAAGTCATTTACATGATAAATTGGTTTCAGAACACAAGAAATTACTCAGTAGTAACAGAAAAGTACAGATGAATCTGGAGAAATTCAAAAAGGATTGAGATTCATATATAAAAAAGGTAGGAAGGTTACCTGAAGTTTGAATGACCCAGAATATTAAAGAGCTTGGGCCAGAAAGGAGAGAGAAGTGTATTTGGGGAATTACAGGAAGGTCATTGAAGAAATGGTATTTTATGTAGCTAGGGAGCTTTAATACAAGAATTAAATCCGGGGGAATTGCAGGCTGTGAGAATTCCAGGCCGGGCTGCATTACCTCAGTGGGCGATGATCATAAATTGCCTCGTGATAGGGAGGAGACAGTAAGGTGGAGGGTGGGGTGTGAAGTAAATAGACGGTGCTCTCTGGTGTAAGTACTGACTTGACCCGACCATAGACATGGGTAAGCCTGCATTGTGGCAAACATCCCACTTTACCTTAAAATACTCCTCTCTCTCTCCAGCTGGGTGATTGTTTTGGTCTTATTCCTTTATTCACTGAAAAAATATTAAGAGCTGGTCAGTATAAGACATGATCCCTACTTTTACATATTTTACGGTTTAGCAGGGGTGAGAACTGAGGACCTTATCCGTGATCACAAAATGAATGCTTGGTGAGGGTAGAAATCAAACCCAGGTATTCCAAAGCCCAAGTTCTTATCCACTCCAGTATACTACGACTCTGCTGTCTTTAATGTCTCTGGGCGTCGGAACAGTAATGATGTCTATCAGTAGATATCTAGGTGCATAGAACATGTCCAGTAAATGTTAGCTCTTCATATTTGCGCTTCAGGAAAAGGAAAGAAGGGTAAAAAGTGCATTCTGTTTCTGATTCCTCCAGCTAGTGGCCCCAAAGTCTCTCCCCTGTTCAGGATGCCCCACCCAGATCAGTCTCCTTCTGCAGCATCCACTGCTCCTACTGTGCCTGTCTCTGCGATTGCACAGAACCCCTGTTCTTCTAAACAGGACCGCGTGTGAGGCCTTTCAAGGTGACTTTATACCAATGGACTCACTTGCAAGGCGACAACCAGAGCATCCCCGCATCTGACAGCAGGCGGCAGACCACCTGGTCTCCCTGCAGCACAGACAAGCACAGGTTCTGTACAGGGTGCAGGTTTACTGGTGCTGCTGGAATCAAGTCGCACCTTTCCTCACGAGAAGAACTTGGAGTCAGGCTAAGTTCCTCCCCTTTCCGTCCCCATACCCTGACAGTTCCACTGGAACCACACCTGGTTAGCTGGGTAGATGGCTGTCTGGTGAAGGTAGCTTATGCCATAAACAAAATCAGGGAGAGGGCTTGTGGCTGAATTTCCCTTGACTTTCTTCTCTTTTCACTTTTTTTTTTAATTGGGCGGCATCTTTTTTTGTTGTTAAAGGGAGAAAATTCTGAATGTTTATAGTGAATTTGAATGAAGCCAAAATGAATACTGTGCAAGAACAGAATTTTGGGGCTAGTTACTTTTGGAAAACTCTGTAACTGTGGTCTGTTCACCTCTGTTCATCCTAGGTATTTCCAAGTGATGATGTTTTGTACTTGTTGACTTGCCCCATATTTCTTCCTGTCAGAAAGTTCTTATAGCTAATAAAACTTTATTCTTAAGTCCATTTTGTTTTGTATGAGCAGCAACAGAAATAGGAACACAGCTGTTGACACCCTCCTTGCCCTGAGCCTCTACAAACTAGAATTAAATGAAGAGTCTCACTCCTCCCTGTTCAAGGCCTTTCACCTTTCTCTATAAATCATTACTCCCAGCCTTTTTAATGATATACTTGGCCCTCTTCTCAACTATCTTGTGCTGGGTTCGCATTGTTCTTGAAGCTTCCTTAAGATAGCAGTCAAGAAGTCATGGACATCGGAGAAGGAATCCCAGTGCCCCCTCCAGAGGCTCAGAGGATCTGATGCCTGTGGCCCATGGTCTACACCAGCAAGTTCCATGTGCATGGTACACATGGAAAAGACAGGTCTTAGTTCAGGGTTCAGAGTGTAGACATTAGTAGTCTTATCAGCTGCAGGATTTACCATGCAGCAAGCTTTTGTTGAGAGTTTACTTTGTGCAGACACTGTGCTGAGCACTACAAGCATATCACTGAATGCCCTCAAAAGCCGCGTGAAAGACCCATTGTGATCCCATCTCAGAGATGCGAAGGCTCACAAAGAACTGTGCTTGCTCACTCAAGATCACAGAGCTAATAAGTATACGACAGGCAGTCTGAACCCAGGTTTGTCTGATGTTCAGCTATAGTGACTGTCTCTCAGGATCACATGTTTGCCCTATGATTTGAAAGGATAAAAGCCAGCCCCAAAATCTTTGACTCAAAGCAGTATACATTCCCCAAGAGGACACTGCCAGTCAGTTTGTAAAACAAAAACTGCATTTCTACATACGCCCACTCACATATAACACAGAGTACTCTGCAGCACCCTAAAGTCAGCCCATGTTACTTGTTCCCTGGGCAGCTTGCATTTTTATTTTTAAAAAGAGGTTCATGCAGGGAACATTCTTGGGCGTTATTTGCTTTGGTAAGCAAATATGCTGGAACGTGATACCTCCCCAAAGCCGAAGCACCTCCTGCCCCACCTGTCCTCACTACGCCAGAGAGGTGTGGGTGGTCGCAGCCGGTTCAGTGCTGGCCTCCAAGACTGTCCCCTGACTGCTCCTCTGGAGGCAGCATGTTTGTTCCCTCCCTGAAACCACTTGTGTCTGAGCCATATCCTTTCGCAGAATACTTGGATTCTCTTTCTTTAAGTTCTAAAGAGAAGGAGAGTTGGTGTTGATGCCACAGGTAGCTACCGCCACTTCTCTGGTTATCCTGAACACACTGCCATCCCTGATGGCATCTAGACTTAGACGCATCTCCTTTTAAAAATGTCATCATTTTCCGACCTCCAGCATTATCATCTCCAAGAAGATAAGTTAATTTCTTCGGCTTCCAGCTTTCCTTATTCTCCTTGCTCCCTTAACAGACCTGTATGCATAACTAACTGCCTGGGATGCAGGGACTGCTGCCAGATCAGAAGCATGCGCTCTCTCACTTTTTCTCTCTCCTGCACAGGCTCAATCTCTCTCTCTCCCCCTCACTCCCCTCCCCTCCCCCCTCCTTCTCTATCTCTGGCCTGCAAGGGAAAAAGAAGAGAGAGAGTAAATTCAACCTTCTGACCCCTCGTTCCAAGCCAAGGTTTGAAGAGTTCTGATTTGAGCCAGGCTCCATAAATCTCCCTTGATTGGTGGTGGTGTGGAGAGAGAGGGGGCAGGGAGCTGAAGAGAAGTTAGATGCCCAAAAAAGGCATCGTTAAGTCAAAGGGAAGTCTTGCACACACGCGCGCCTGACCTCGTGTGTCAGCTTCTGTGCTGGGAACGTCCAATTATGTAAGAAGGAGCACTCCTTATTTGGACTTAGAGTCTAAGGGAGGGGAGAGGAGTGGGGGTAGAGTCTAAGCCAGGGAGTGAGTGCAGCTTGTGTACGCTGCTCATGTCCGCAAACAGGAGAAACCGACAGTATCCCTGCATGAGAATCAGGTTTAGGGAACTGGACAAGCACTCAGACACTGACTGGGTTGGAGGGAAGGAGGAGAGATGTACTGTGCTCCATTGACGGTAGAAGGTTTGGGGCAGGAAGACCCAGCCAAGGTGAGGGGTGAGATTATTATGGAGTCCTGATGTAGAGTGAAGGAATGAGAAGAAGCTGGCCCGGTTCCCTGCCTGGATGCCCAGAGCAAAGCCACGATAAAAATACGAGCCAGGCTAGCAGCAGAGTACACGAATGCCACGTCCTGTGGCTCTGCCCTCCCCATGGCCCCGAAGATGGCATCAGACTCTGTGTCAAAGGGCAGCAGACACATTCCTGGCATCTGTGTGAGGATTTCTTAAAGAGTGAGTGTGGGTGAGTGAGCATGTGTGTGTGTTGAGGGCACGTGAGATTGGAGTAGCATGGCAGAAGAGTTGGGAAAAAAGAGAAAGTTCTGCGATCTATGGGTATAGGAGAGTAGAAAAGTACATGAAGTCAGGAAGCAGACAGAGAGGAAAAAGAAAAAAAAAGAATATGTCAGGTTAAGTTGTTCAGCAAGCAGTGGGTCCAGGAGAAAATTAAATGGCAAGCTCTGGACCTTGTGCCAGGCCATGGAATCGTTTTCTTAGAAAAGAGGTCTCTACAAACCATCTCTCAGGAAAGGTCAGGAGAAGGTTTATGGACAGTGTATGGGACCATTGGAGAGGGCTGTGTTCGCAGGTGGGAACATTCATTTCCCTTAAGGGCAATTATGAACGGATGACCGTGAGCTCTTCTGCCTCTGCCATTCTCTTCAGTCACTCCAGAATCTTAGATGTTCTCTGAGTGGAGTCCGTTCAAGGGCCTCTTTCTCGGTGGGCATGTCTAAGTAGCAGATAGTTAAATGGTCTTTCTGACGATGGTTATATCTTACGGGAAGCTCCGGGCCCACCACTAAAAGGTCATGAGCAATTACAACAGAAAAGGAACTGACATTTATTAAATACTAACTATATCAGGTAAGCAGCTGTGTACTTTATATACTAAGGTGCAGTTCAATTCTCTGAGGTAGACATGTATTTTATAAGTGAGGAAGATAATACTCAGATTAAATAAGCTTCCCAGAATCATAGAGCTAGTAAGGGCTACATCTGAGATTCCACTTAAGTCATCCTGGCCTGCAAGCCTATGCCCCTCCTCCCACTGCATACGGGCCTCCCCACTGAGCAAGCTTTCTCACGAAGCAGTGGCCACTAGAATTGGCCTCACCTGAAAGTCCCTGTGCACTACTTCCATCTAATCTCTCTTACTTTCCATCTGACCGGCCTCAGAGACACATGTATTTGATGGTAGCATATAAATTCATTTCCATCTGTATTCTTAAAGCACTTCTGGATCAGAAATTATATAGTCTCCCTATGGTATCTCTTTTCTAAATCCTTCATCCAGTCAGAAAAAGATTATCAGAGTTACGATTCAGAGTTTCTCAGGAAACATGGATTATGGTTTCTTCCTTTGCTCCATAAATTTCTCTTTCAATTCAGCTCTGCATTTCCTTGGGACTCTTATTTGCTAGGGCAGTCACACGTCTGATGTAGGACATAATGTGTTTACATTGCAGTGGTTTTTTGGCGAGGTCTTTATAGTGAGCTTGCTTTGTGATCTGTTAGTAGCAAAGACCCCGTGAGACAGATGGCCTTTTCTGCATCCTTCAGATCAGGGTCTCTTCCCTCATGTTAGCTATCTCTGAACGCCATCCTGTCCTCCTCACATATTTAACATCTCCCCAAGCCATACCCAGAGCAGAAACTCAGAGCTTCAGAACCAGGGAGCTGCCCCTTAACCCAGGTACTCCCAGCCCTCTTCCTTTACTTTCTAGGAAACTCACTTCGTTTGGTTCTTGTATGGTGATCTCTTTACAGATAATTTTTGAAAAGTCTGTGTAAGATTTGATGCCTGTGTCTACTTAAGTACTTGTTGGGAGCTAGCTCTTCAGACCTACTATGGCATCATTTCTATGTTAAGGTCCTTTCAGCCTAAGAGAAGAGATAATCCATAAGAATCAGAAATACTGAACAGTGTGAGGCCAAATGACACAGTGTAGACCATAAACACAGTAAAAAAAAAAAAAAATCGTAAGGATTCTTGGGGGTAAATGTTAGAGAGGAAGGTGTTTAAAGCTAGACCTTGCATTATAGGAATCATTTAGACCGGTTTAGGGTAAAGAATGTCCCAGGCACTGAAACGTTTTTAAAGAGGGAAAGGGACATTATTTTTACTTTTACAATTAAAAGTAACCTTTAAACATATTTTGAATATTTTCAGCCAGCCCCTTTCTGAGTGTCTGTTTGCGGAGAGAGAGATCCTTTTGTTTTGTTAAATACATTATGGAAAGCCCGCCTGCCATTGCTGCTTGGGGGAGTTAGGATGGGATTTCTCCCTGGGCACCAGGTGGCGCTACAGGTTAAACGATACCTATTTACCTTCTTTGAGGGAGCTGTTTATTCTGCAATTTTAGGTCCTTGCCCTGGTGGTGATAGTAATGAAACCATTCGCTGTCCCACTCCATGATTCAGAGGCAGCTTATCTGCCCTCTCCTTCGTGCCCTTGACTCTGAGACCAGCCCAGTTTCTTTTATCCTTCCCCCTCCTCCCGTTTTGATTGTCCTTCAGCATGCACTTCTCTGAGCAGTGTGTGCTGCCAGAAGATGCCCCTTGGAGCAGCCGCTTGGGGATTCAGTGCCAGAGCTGCTTTGTTGAGAACAGTTTTGATTCAGGAGCCCAGAGTGAACCAGGGTTGTTATAGCTGATAAAATCAGCTGGACATCTGAGGTTGAAAAATTTTGTCAATACTCTCTGTAAGCTAGTTGGTCCTATGCTCAAGAAGGCCTTTCTAGGATACCAAAGTCCTAGATACACATGTCACTGAGGTAGAGATTGTCAGGTTGCACTGCTACTGGGAACCTTATCAGCCTGTTGCTTTCAGCCACGGGTGGATATCGTTTGGCTTTTTCCTATCAGCTTTGGTTTGGAGACGGAGCCAGTGTTAATGCCTCAGTTTTGACCTTTACCTCTGTCTTGAGACAGAGACTTCACCAAGTGTCCTGCAGCCTGTCTGGTACTGGAGCAGGGGGGGGAGTTGAGGTGAACTGGTGGGAAACATACTTTTATCTAACACTGATATAATTATAGGACCAAAGGTTTTCTTGGGGTGATATAACCCCCATAAATACAGAACCTATGTAAACACAGTGTGCTTGCTGTGTAAATGCAGCTTCAAGGTATTCCCTCTGCCACCTCTTCTCTCCCTCTTATTTTCCAACCACAAGTCGGGCCCCCCAAATCTCTGCTGTGTGGAGACTCTGGAGTTGTCACTGCTGTGTCCTGTATTCTTAGTGTCAGGATGGATAGCCTCCTGTTTGGAAAGGTTTTTTAAATTCTGCCTGTAGACATTTAACTTAGAACAGATACCTTCGGGTAGTTCTTCTCCAAGATGATTCTGTTCATTATACTCACTTTCCTTCTTCCCCATCTTCTGCCAGTGTTTGTCCTGCTTTCTTAACTTCCACATCTGCTTCATCAGAGAACAAACGTTCATCCTTTGTTCTCTTCAAGGCTAGTCTTTTCCAGCTTACTCTCCCGTTTTCACAGCGTAATTTGAAACTCTGCCATGTCTGCTTGTTTACGTACATCCCTCATTCTTCTCTTCCACATCGTGGCTGAGCGTACTCTAAATCTGTGATCGCTAGTGTTTGTGGACGTTGGGAGCCGGCGCATCGAGTGGAGCACACGCTTCCTCATCACCTCTCCCTCCTCCAGAAATCCCCCTCCTTCTCCCCTCCTGTAGTGACCGTCTTTGCCCAGAGCAGAGCCTGGAGATCTCCCTGTGAGGTGGAGTCACTGGGAACAACAGGGGTCTGGTTGTCAAGACAACCACTAAATTCCCGCTGCCGCCCTCCTTTGTGTCTTGCCCTTCTTCCCAGTGCTCCAGCTCTAGTGTTTCTCTCCCTCTCCCTGACCTTTACCCTCCACCAGACACAGGATTCTCCTGAATGCGTGGCCACTTTAATCAGCCTTTCCTTTCCCCACCACCTCCCTACCGTAGGTGCTGAGAAAGGAAAGGGTCAGGATAACTACCTGGTGACTGAGAACCAGCCAGGCTTGCTGTTCACACGGGACCAAGGAAAGAAGGAAGGGGAGTCACTTCGGATCCTGCAATCCCTGTGGTGATTGTTTCATAGTTTAGTGTAGATAGGTCTCGTTTTAGGAAGGATTCTGAAATAGTGTCCTCAAGTTACCCATCACCCCAGGGAGCCCCTCCTCAACCTTTGTAGACAGTACCAAGATGGTTCGCCCTTCTAATATTTACATCCCTGAACCTGCCAGGAGGAGAGTAAGTCTTACAAAAGGAAAACTAAAGCATGAAGTGCCAAGCCCCCTCAGCATCCTGCCATCATTTAGTCCCTTGGATCTGCTAGAATTTTTCAAGAGGATCCAAAGGAGTCTTTCTCTGACACATACACAAACGCACAAGCACTTTCAAAAATGCTTTCATTTTTCTCCTTTCATCTCGATAACTTTGTGAAGGAAGCAAGGCAAGAATCAGTCTTAAGAAGGAATCCAGAACCCAGCGTTGTGTGGCTTTTCAGTGCTGTTTTCACTCATTACAGCACGCTATGTGAAGCCTTTGTGGCTCTTCTGGCTACTGAGGGTTTTTTGCCCTGAAGGGTATGGACCAGTTTTATGTGCAGTGTTGGGGTGAAAACTGTGATGGCCTCTTCTGGACAGGAATCTCTCAGACTTGGAGGAGAGACATGGTGGTTCCAGAGACTCGGAGGGAGTCACTGATTGTGAGACAGATGTCCTGCTGCTGCTTTTACTTGGGTCAGATGAAGAACGGGCGGATATCCAAAACGTGTGACTGATTTTGCCCAGCTTTGAGGTCTGTCGGTCCCGATTTTTCAGAGCTGGTTTATGGTACATTTATGGCCACATAGTGTGGGGCTGAGAAAAGTTGTCCTGAAGGCCTTCAGAGGGGCATAGATTTGTGTAATCATCTTTAAAACTGGAACCCTACAAGTGTCACACTGCTCAAGTGTAGAGCACATTTCTAAACGTTTCCACTTGCCATCAATCTCATTTATCCCATGAGCACAGAACCCCCAAGCGGCTCCGTCTCATTCTGTATTTGTTATGAAGGTAGGCAGACCTTTGCTTTTGGCCGTTTGTACCCAGACATTCTGCTACCTTATATTCTTCTTACTAGATTCAAGTAATGGGTTGGAATCAGCCCGATGCTGCCCCATCCATCAGGAGCACTTCCCAAAATACAAGTGTGACTCACAGCCCTCATAACCCCTTTGCTTTTGTTTGACTTTCAGTCCCTTCTGTCCTCTGGGCCTATTTGCCAGGAAAACTAACAAAAACACAGACTGCTGGCAGCTGTCTCTCCTCTCTAGGATTTACGGAGTGTGCCAGACACGAAGCCCAGCTGACCCACTCCCTTGCCTTCCACCTCTCTTCCCTTCCGGGGGAGTACATAACCAGGTGTAAATTGCTTGGATTATTCATGACGAATTCATAATTGTAGCTCAGCGGACTTATTACCCAGTATACTTCTTACAGTATCCACCCTACAGCTAGTGTATTGGCACACAGTTCAATTTTAATATTAGCCTAAACAAAAAGTTCTTAGGAAAATAAATCTGCCAAATGTTTATGTAAATACATCTCAAATGCCAAATACAAAGGATTCTAGATTGTCTATATTTTTTTTAAATTATTGTCCTCCTCCATAAGCACAAATAATTAAGAGCTCACTATTCTTTTCCTGCTTTAAGTATTGGGAGGTTTGCCTTCTACGCAGCTTAGGTTGAGCTGTGCGCCATGCTTTAAGACCAGTGTTTGTCCCATTTACATCATTAATTCACGTAGTAACTAATATTTATTGATTACCTACTATGTGCCAGACACTATGTTAAGTGATTAAAATACAAAAAAAGACCCCAAATTCCTACCCTGCAATCTTATAAATAAAGAGGTATAGTATAAAGTTAGGACTTTAAAAAGAACTCTACACATGATTAAGAGAAGGGACTAAGTAAATTATGAGAAGCCCAGGGAAGGCTTATAGAGGAGATGACATCTGAGATAGGATTTAAAGGATGAAGGGAAATCGAGAGCTGACATTGTAGAAAAGAGCATTGAAGGCAGAGTTGTGAAGCAGTGTGGCCTGTTTGTGGTACTCGGAGAAGTCGGGTACGATTGGGAATATACGACATGCAACCAGAGTGGCCAGAGATTACACCGAAGAGTTCAGTAGGCACCGACCCATACAGAGCCCTGTGCGCTGTTCAAAGAATGTAGGATTTGACCCCATTTATTAGGAAACCATGTACAGAATTTAAATAGATGATGACATGATCAACTTTGTAACTTAGAAAAAGCACTTAAATAGTGCTGTCGAGGGTTAATGGAAGGAAGAAACGTTAGAGCCGGGGAGACAAATTATGAAAGAGTTACACTGACAGAAATGAAAGGTGATGGGGACTGAAACTAAGATGATTGCTACAGCGAGAGTAAAGGGGTGATGAATTCATGAGAAACTGAGTACTGAGGAGGTCACTCAACTAGATTCAGTAATTGTTGCAATAATTATGTGGTCTTGCGTGGGGCACATGGACTAGGGATGGAGGAGAGGAGAAGTTTAGGGCGACTCTGTCTCCTACCTGTGGATTGAGAAGCATAACTAACAGAACGGCATAGTATCCTCTCAACAGGATGTCTGACTTGTGATACTGAAAGCTTCTTGTTGCTTATTAAATCAATAAATCAATAGATTATTACCTACCTTTGTGTAAAAAGAAATAATGACACACGAGGAAGCATGGACTATATCTCTAACAATTTTGAGATTTTTAGTAGAAAACTTCAGGACTTGGAGGCCTAGATTTTCATCCTTTCTTTTAGCCGTAAGCTCTGTCTTTGGAAGAAAAAGGAAAATGTGGAATGAATAGTTAATTGTGTAGCTGGTACAGAGGAAAGGTTTTTAAATTTTCTTCCTCTGGCAAATGATGCTCACCTGGTGGACTCCTGACTGCAGTTAAAACATAACTCAAGGGGAGTAGGAAGAGTATACTTGACAGGAGACCCGTCAACTCAGCAAAGACGAAGAAGCTGCAAGAAAAACTCAGATACAGCTACAAGTGGATGTAATGGAAAACAGCTGACAGAGAGAGGAAAGTAGAGGTAGGTGAGAGGTACTAGAATTCACAGAAGAACATAACAAAGAATCCTGTCTTATACGCCATAATAACAAGTGAACTTAAAGTTTTAACACTGGAAGCTATCGCTGAGAGTTTTGGAATAAGGATGATTCATTCAGTATATATTTGATGCCTTATTATGTGAAGGGCACTCTTACAGTAAATGCTGAGGAATATACCAAAATGAGTTGAGATCCCTCCCCTCAAAAGTTTGCAGTCTTATTCTTTTGGCACTTTTAAGAAGCTCAACCAGTATGTACTGAGTGAATGGAATAAACAAACACATGACTCCAGTGAGAAAGGAAAAGAATCAGCATCAGATGAAACCAGAGTAGTTAACTGAGCACATATAAAAAACAGAGAAAGGAGAAACATACTGAGTAATGCAGACAACAGAAATGAAAACTGATAAGAATGGCGTCCAAAAAGCTTGACTCAGAAGGAGCTGACATTGTGGATAAATGTTAGTGGAAAAGATTTTTTTTAAAAAAAGGCACATGTTAAAAACAAGAAGAATAAAGAAAATACAGATAAATTGTTTGGAACAGATGCTGTAGTATTAACTGGTTACATTGAGAAATCATTTATTCAACAATGAATTGGTATACTTTTTGCCTAGGGTATTTAATTTGTTTTTTTCTGTAAAGGAAAAGGGTCTAACGAGAAGAATTGAGCAAATGTGATTAAACTAGAATTGAAGACTAAAATAGGAATGAAAATAATGAGAGCATTCAGTCTGCTTTAAAACTCATGTACCTGACCCAGATGAATTCTGTTCCATGGAACTGAAAGAATTTGTATTTATCATTGAAGACCTAAGATCATTAAGAAAATTTCCATATAGAGATGTGTTGTGTTGGAGATGGACAAATATCTGGCCTTTTAAAAAATGGACACAGGCTCCTGACCCTGACATTTATCTCTGGAAGTTTCTGAAGTAGATTATTAAGTAGATGTTTTGTGAACACGCGGGAAGAGAAGCAGCAAGCCCTGGAACCCGGTGTGCGTTCAGTGGGAATGCGCCTGCCTGATTAGCAAGGTTTCTTTCCTGGCTCAGCAGGACTATCAGACCGTTAAGTGAAAGGAGTGCATTGGTTGTTATATTGCCTGTGAATTTCCACAAGCTTATGCCATATTTTCCTAATATCCATATGGACACACATGGTCTGGACTGTGGTACTTTTAAGTGGTCCATGGCTAACTGAGTGTCTTTAGCCCAAGTAGCTAATAGATTGATAGCCTGGAGGGCATTTTCTAGTGACAGAGCATTGAACTGATCCTGTTGATCAGAAATTTGTAAGTAACTCTAATCTTAGAGGTATAATTAATACTCTGGGTGACAGAAGTCAAGATTCAAAAGGATTAAAAGAATTAGAGTGATAGTCTAAAGCAAACAAGACGGAATTTAATAGAAATAAATATTATAAATCATAATTTAGATTTTTTAAAAAATTACACAAGTACAAAAGGCCAAGTCTAGGCTTAACAGGCGCATGTGATTTTTTGTTAAAGTACATACGTGGACTTAGGGTTCTAATTGACTGCAAACTCAGTATGAGTCAGTGCTTTGATGTGTGTGCCCAAAAAGCCAACACAGTCTTTGACTATATTAATAGAAGTATGGTGTCTGGATCAAGCAAGACACTAATCTGCATTTTTTACTGGTCAGGGCACATCTGGAAGTTGTGTTTGGTTCTGGGCACTCCGTTTTAAGAGAATAACAAAGCAGCCCACACCCAGAGGAGGGAACCAGGATGAGGAATGGTTCATTTCTCTCCTTCATTCGTCTGATGTTGAGTGTGTTCTGTGTGCTCAGCCTTGACGTTGGCAGAATCAAAGATGTATACCTTGTGGAGGAGACTTAGCATAATAGCTGAATTTAAAAATGCATAGTGTTGTCTTTTGAAAGAGATTTGACCAAGCAACTTTAATACCTCCTGTTAAACTTCTGAGGGTATAAATAGGAGCAATGACTGGAAGTTACAAGGAGGCAGATTTTGGTGCCAGTATTTAAGAAGCATCCCTAATAAATTGAAATTACCCTCTTCAGGAGTTAAGCAACTTCCCCAAAGTCACATTCCTCATTGGTGGCAGAGCTAAGATAAAAGCCCAACTTTCTGGAGTCAGAGGCCAGAACCCTTGGCTCTGCCACGATATCACACAGGGGATTTCTACTTCGGGAGGAGGTTAGATAGGGTAACCTCTTTCCTTCCAGCTCTAAAGTTGTATGTTTCTATAAGCCTCTTGCTATGAAATGCTTGTTTTTTCGCAGTGTGTTCGTTCGTGAATTGGTGAGATTGGAAAAGATAACCTCTAAGGTTCAACAGAGGATTTCTTTAACCTCCCTGGTTAAAAATATTTCAATTATTAAAGCATATTAATTTTGTATCTGCAACTTATATGTTACTAATCAAAAACAAAAACTTTGTGGCTAGTTATAAAACTATAGAACTCAGATTCTTAAATCATGATGTTCAGTCAGTAGTCTTCCTTTGAAGCACATGTTTTAAAGATGTGGATCCATGATTTAAACCATGAAAAAGCAAAAATCAAAGGAGAAATTGTGTGAGACTCTGCAAGCCACTTCAGATTTCACAACAGTCACGGGGAGGAAGAAGCAGGAGTTTCTTGCCCTTGAAGTTCATTTCCTCCTCATTCTTCTCCCCACACAGGGCAGGAAAGGATGGTGACCTAGATACACACTCAGAGGGCCTGAACTCTCTCAGGCACAGCCGAGCAACCTGGGTCTGGCTGCTGTAGGACTGGGAAGCCTAGAGCTGAGCAGAGACCGGGAGGGACTGTCTGTAAACACACGAAGGGGCCATAGCAGGAAGGCAGAGGCCTGGGAAAGGAATCAGAGGGAAGGGAACTGTTACTTTTATCAGGTGTGAAGTTGGCAAAAACAACTTGTGTAAAATGGGAAATACCTTGGATCCGCACCGTCATCCTCAAGATCTCCTTTCTCTCCACCCAGTAGATTGGGCCTACTGATTTCATGAGCAAATGCTCAGAGCAGTGTGCTAGGACTGTGCTACAGAACACAGTGTTCGGGTTTATGCCGCTTGGGGGCGGGTGGAGGTGGGGACTCTCTCCAGGAGGCTAAAGATGTGGCTTGAGCTTTTTCCTCCTTCTCGTGGAACTCTTAATTCCTTGTACCATATCGATGTTTTTCAAACTTTTTTTAAACTTCATCTCACAGTAAAAAATACGTTTTACATCATGACCCACTCTGAACACACACACGCACACACACACACAAATACAGATCTGCTATATCCATATATACATGCATAAGTAAAAGGGTCCCAAAACTTGAGGTGCACTTTTATGTTTTCTGTTCTTATCCATTAACATTTAGGTGTTCTTTTAAACATTGTCACAAACCACAGAGTAGACGCCATGACCTCTAATGCTGTTCAGCCACAGTTTGAAAAACATCCTGTGCCCAACAACCCATTTAGATGACTGGTAACCCTGCTCTAGGGTGACAGGATGAGTGGACACCTGCAGTCTGTAGGTCTGTTTAAAGTGACAGAAGCTTTAACGTCATCTTCTTTTTCTCTTTCTTTGACCTGTATTTGGTACTTCCGGTTGGTTGTAAGTGGCTGAGGCATCATCGCCCTTGTGTTGGATACAGAGGTACAGCCCAGTGGGTGAAGAGGATTCAGGAAGCAGTCTGTTACTGTCTTTCATTTAGACTGCACCAGGCATTTTTGTTAGAATATAGTTATTGCTCTTGTGAATATTTTCGGTTATTATTTCACTGTCCTTCTCCCCCTCCCTCCCCATTAAGCCATACTCATTCAGGGCCTTCCTACTCAGCCATAGCAGCAATCTTAGAAAGGAAGTGAGGGGAATTTGGCTAATTAGATGTGGTCCCTTAAAGCTTTCTCCCCTTCCTCTTGAGATTTGATTCTGCTGTTTTGATAGAAAATGACCTTCTGCTAACCTTGAAGTGCCATCTTAAGCCCTCGTATTAAACTGTCTCCTTTATAGCCACTGCTTCATCCCTCTGCGTATAGCTGTTTCAGACCAGGTTCCTTTGAGCGTGGACTGGACATGCGCGCCCAGTGGAATAGATGCCCTGATCTCTGCATCCCACGTCTGGCATCATAGAGGCTCTTGCATGTCTCAGTTACATCTGTTGTTGTTTTTTTCTCATTTTATTGCCTATTCTGGGCCCCCTAGTAAGGCTTCTTTGTGCTCTGAATCATTCAGAGATGGCCAGACGGAACAGATGTGGTTTGGCTTTTTTTCTTCTTTTCTTTGGGAAAAAGGTAGGATGGTAGAAGAAGATACCTAAATCGAATATCAGAACTAGAATAGTAGTAGAAAATAAAACCAGTGCTATTTGAGGCTATTCTCTACCATATTTATTTTAGTGTATTTACCTCATGCATCTTGTATTACGTAAACAATAACATTTGTATTTAGTAGATGATTTCTTATAAATAATTTGTAAATAGTAAATAGTCCAAGGGATATGTGTGTGTGTCCCCCTTGAAACTTGAGCTGTCTGTTAGCTTAATAGTGATAGCAGCAGATTCCAGAAACTGATGCTGGGAAACTGTTGTGACACACTGGACTGCAGACACATAAGTTCCATTCCTTTTGCTTCAAGACACAGATTTCTTTTTAACCTTCCCACTCCTAGGTTAAGAACAGCTTACTCTTAACTTTTTCACGCTTTGGTTCTTCTTCCCAATGCCCCCATTTAGAGTTTGATGAGGTACAGTCTAGTATATTTGTATAAGTTTATATTTTGCCACGTGCACACATTTGTTTTGCATCAAGGATGTGTGCATGAGACAGTCACTGTGGGAGGGAACAAAGAGGACCTCCTTGCCCAAATGCAGCTCGAGGTCCTGTTCCCATCGAGTGAATGACCATTAATTCAAAACCGTGAGACTCATATGTTGTAAAACGTGCCCTGAAGGTGACCGAGGTGCCCAGGTTTGCTGTCGTATGCTATGCTTAGCCGAGGAAGGGTTGAGTGGATGTTAAGATCTCTCTGAAGAGTTGAGTCACAGGTACTACTGGCTCCTGAGGACAAAGAGAAGGGCAAGCCAGCCTGTTGTATGCGTCTGTGCATGAGAAGCTGAGCTAGAACCAATGCTGGCTGAAGCCTTCTTGTTGAGGATTCTCCTGGCTCCTTTGGAGGACTTAAATTTTTTGACTCTCAGGTCCTTGCCCCTCTCCCTCAAATCACTTAGGTGAGACGCTGGTGCAGGTCCTTCACCTTAGCTAAAGTCACACAAGTGTATGTGACTTGAGGTGAAGACGAGTTGGGTCACTTGATTCCCTGCAGAGAACCTGATCAGGTCATCGCATCCACCTCCCTTTGGTGACCCTCTTCCATAAACAGGAACAGGAATTCTTGCTACTGGATCCCTTTCATCAGGCGTCTTAGACTCACTGAATGAAAAGCCCTGTAAGAAGGAGATGCGGCCCTAATAATAACAATACAATTGTGGTGGCTATTTTAGGCAGGGGCAGCTTTGTGCCGCTCTTGATGTCCATCGATGTCTGCCATTCTTGCCCTGCCATTACCTTTCAGACTTCCTATTCTTAGAATCATTTGTGAGCCCTGGGCTTGGGGGATTGCAGCCCCCAAAGCTGGAATGCCTAGCTTGAGTGGAATGCAGACTGTCTGGCAGAGTGGAGGTTAAATAAAGTTTGCGTTGGCAGCCCCCTCTGCTCTTGGATGGGCGACAAGTAGCTCGGGTTGAGAGTGATGGCATGAGCTGCATGTGGTGCGGTACCAAATAGAGTTTTCTGTGCGTGAGTATCGTGGCTGATGGTTCATTCATCACAGCCACAGCCATGCCAGTCTCAAAATGGGACCTGCGAAGGAGGCCTCTGCAGTCTTAAACCCCAGCTAGTGACCGTATCACTCTGAAAAAATGCAGAGACAAACGAAGAATTAACGTTGAAACGCCTTGCAGGAACTGCAGGTTTGGTATACCTGCCCCCTCAGAGTTACTGACTCGTTTTTGAAAGCAAGCCAGAGGGTAAATTGTCATTGTAATAAGAACAATTGCCAGTCAGTCAACCACTATTTCACCTGGGAAGTTTCTGTTATGGGGACTCTTGTGGAGCTTACAGTTCAGCTGGAAAAGTCAAGCTGTACATACATGAGAAGATAATTCATGTTCCAAAGTGAAATTCTGGTGCCAAATCTGTGTTCTAGAACTGAGTGCCAGAGGAGGCCTGAGGAGAGAGAGCATTTCTGGCTGGAATGCTCAGGAAGGATTTCGTGGAGGAGGTGGAGTTTGAACAGGTTTTGCCAGAGGGACAGATTTCTGTTACTGGAACGGTGTGTAAGGAGCAAGGGGCAGACGAAGGGAGTCCTCAGGACAGGTCCTGGGGGCTTGAAGAGCAACTGGATACGGACAGGGTGGCTGGGGAGAGGAATTTGTACAAAATCACCAAACCCTGCACTCTGAAGGCTGTGTGTACACGTTACTGAGAAGTTCTGGTGCTTTCCAGTGGAGGACAGCTGGAAAGGTGCAGGCTTCCCCAGAGCCACAGGCCCCTTTAATGTTCTGTTCTAAAGCCCCTAATACTACACGTGCCTCATAGCAGACACTCAGTGAATAATTATGATAGTATTATTACTCATCTTCAAATTCTGTGATCCCAAGTTGTGGATTGGCTTGGTTTCACCTGTGAGAGTCGGTGCTCACTTGGCTTTGCTCTGTTCTGATTGCTCACATGACTCACACCTCGCTGCATCCTTTCCTCCAGGTTTACCTGACCCTTCTGTCTTCGACCACAGGTGGCTAGAGGTGCAGGTAGCTACTCTGACGTGTCCTCAGCGCTGGGTGCAGTACCTCCGGCTTCTTCAGGAATCCATCTGGCCTGGCGGGCTTTTGCCTGAGTATCCTCGACCCGTAAGGACCCAGGAGCAGAAGGCGGCTGCTGAGAAACAGGCTTTGCAGAGCCTGATGGGAGTCCTGCCAGGTGATTGGACAGTGAGACTGATTATACCAATAACTGTTCCTTCCCCTCCGCTTCACCACCATTAGCCACACCCTTCCCCGTTTTTTAAAAGGACCTTGACTGTGGCTAAACGCAAAAATTTGTTGACCCACCATTTCTGAGGCTAACAGGAAAATGATCAGGACTTCCAGTGATGCTAAGGGAATGGGAAGGCTCACTTTAGGGCAGGTCTCTTCATTTTCCCACCAGATGAAGACCTCTGGGTCTCTGCTTTGGACCAGGGAAGAAAATGATACAGGTCCTGCAGAAGCTGAGCTTGGTAACTTGGGGCCAGTGAGTGAAGGGCATGGTCCTTAGCGGTAGATAAAAACAAACTCTGAAGAAGGTTTTTTCCCTTTGCTTTATATGGTCTTTTGGAGGGCGGGGAAGGCAGTTTGTTGCCTCTGGTTGTGCTGGGGGAAGCAGGGTACAGTAGTGAACTCTTAGCCTTGGACAGTGTTATTCACTCTTACTTACCTCTGTTCTCCAGCCTAACATGTTGTATCAGAAGTACCTGCACTTTAGTGACGGGTTACCAGATTGTTTCTTGAGGCCCATTCTAATTTAGATACCTAAAGTTAAGAAACATTTTTCTCGGCTTTTCCCTATTTTCTGACGATTTTAGTTTGGCTGTGTGGTTCAGAGGTGTGCCAGAAGTACCCAATATGATTAAAGACAGCAGATATCTTGAGGAGACAAACCCCTTAGAAGCTAAAGCTTCAGCGGTGACACTAAAACCACATCTGTTTTTCCTCTTCAGATATCGTCGTAGAAATCCTTGGGGTGAACAAATGCCGGCTGAGCTGGAGTCTTGTCTTGGAGTCACTGCGGCAGCCCCTCATCAACCGGTAGGCACGGCTGATGCCGTCTCTGGTCTGAGGCATCTCGGGTTTCTGGGTGAACAGCTTCACTGAGAGGACCGGTGCCGCAGTCTTTCCTTGCCCTGGGCCCTGGCCCCAGAGTGTGATGACCAGGTCCACACACACTGGGTAAAACCCACTGTGCTGGCTTCTGAGCAGGTGTCAGGTGGTCGGAAGCTGGTGGGACCAGCCACCGTTTGCATTTGGAAGAACTCGATGCAGGCCCCGACGTGAGCTACTGAAAAGGCCCTGTCACCCCCAGGCCTGTCCTTCCTGACACCTGCCTGCCCCTGTGAGCATCTCGAGAGCAGCCCTTGGCCTGGGCAGTACTTTCATCATGGGTCTTTGCCTGATGTGAGGTAGACAAGATGATGAGTTGGCCTCTGATAAGGGGACCAGAAATGCTGGTGCACCTCCTTGAATAGTGCAGAGAGGTCAGTGCTTCCCTGGCTGGTACCTTGGGGTGGAATCTTCTGCACGTGTTGAGTGCTCGCCCACTCCCCTCTCACCCCCGTCCTGCAGCTCACCGTGTCTGCTCACTCTCGCACCTCAAGGCTCCTGGCTTTACCTCATAACAGGTAACCTGAAAATTCTTAGTAAGTTGTTATCACAGGGATTTTTCCCTCCTTCAGAGTTCTTCAGAGCAGTGCCAATGTGCTAATGTAGCTAGCTACAAAGCAATGTGGAATTTCCTAACATCTAGTCTCGAGTACCATCTCCACCTTTACTGGGGTCATAGCCTTTATGAGTTCAACAGACTTTCATTTCATGACAGAGGCTTTGTCCAGCTGTTGATGTTTGGAGTCCACTAAGGATATCAGTAGAGGGGAAAGGGAGAGGGAAGATAAATGTCATAAACAGGATCTGGTGTCTCTAGACCGAGCCAGACCCTCCTCTGAGTTGTTTTGTTCATTTGTTTCAGGCATTTGATTTACTGCCTTTGGGACATCATCCTGGAATTCTTGGATCTCAGTGCCTCTGCTGAGGAGTCCGCCATAACCAGCTCTGCCGCAGACACCCCAGGCAGCCCCAAGAAGATGGGCATCTTCCCTTAGCCAGAGGTTATTTCACCCATTTCTTCGAAGGTTAGGAAGGGAGCATTACTCTGCCACCCAGAGACCAGTCAGGAGGGCTGTGTCTCTGGAACTGGGCTGTGGCTCAGAAGGCCTGGGGTCTCAGTGGCACAGTTCTCCCCCAACTTATACTCCATTTGTACCAGGCGATAAGGGGGTATATGGACCAGTTGCATGCATACCCATTTCCATGCCTCTTTGGTGGTGTTTGGACTGTTGCTGGTGGGCGGATCCTGCTTCCTTTGGAAAAGGAAGCTGTGAGGTAGAGGAATGAGCCCCTTTTGCCTCTCCTTTGCCCTCCTCCCTAAGGTTGTTTGCCGATAGCCTGGCCCTGTGCACACGTGTGCCTCACCCACCAGTGCAGGCTCTAGGTAGACCAGGAGAAAAACCATAGCCAGATTTTCTTAGAGAAGACAATCTTCTGAGTTCGCTGTTTCCACCAGGAAACTGAAAATTCATTTGGGACCACTCTGGAAAGCCAGACCCCTGGTCCTACGTAGCTTCCCAACAGCCCCGCAAGAGGGAGGGAAACCTTTCTCAAGGCGTGCTTCCAGCACATCGGCCCCGTAGAGGGTGTCACTGCAGGCTTTCTCCCTGGGTGGCTGTACTCTTCCTGTCCCAAAGACCCCAGCACAGACTGACAACACTTCTGGTAGATCCACCCAACCCTCCGTACCCTCTCCTGAGACAGCTGCACCGCAGGTTTTCTTTACTAGCTTTCTAACCCCCTCCCCAAGAGCAAGTGAGTTTTGACCTTTGTGGCCTCCTCAGTCTTCCTTCAACCCAATCAAATGGCAAGTTGCATATTCAGCCCAGAGCTGCCCGAGGGAAGGGAAGCACTTGCCTCTTGGCTGAGAATGCCCGGAGGGAGGAGTGAGGGTTCTCTTCTCTGCAGGTCTCTGGCAGGCCACTTTAGCTCTAAGCCACGAACATTAGCAGCTTACCCAGAAACCGCTTTTTACTTCCTGTTCCTTCAGGATCTAATTAGTCTTGAAGAGCACCAGTGGTGAAAGCAAAGGCATGGCGTCCATTAGAAAGACGGACAATTCGTAGAAATTGGTGGAAGGAAAGGAGGGACGGAGAGCCAGGAGGTAGGCGCTGCACATAGGTCTCACCGCGGGGGGTTCGCTCACCCTCGTCCCTTTAGCTTGCGCTTGCTGGGGCGTGCCTGATGCCACTGAACTGGGACCCTTCCACTTGGAAGAGGGTCTTGGGGTTGGACTGGCGAGAACAGGGTGGGTCTAGGACAAGTGTCAAAGTTCTCTTAGATTAAAACGGCTCACGGGAGAAACCTGTGAAATCTTTCTGCTTCCCCACACCCCACCCCGGAAGGCTTTTAACCATCAAACATGTAGTGAGGTAATTGGGGGCTTTAGTGGTACTGTTAGTGCCTAAAGGCAAGGGGATGAATAAGGTCATGTCACTTGGTTCCTTCTGCCTTAAAAGTTGATTGTTGGGCTTCCCTGGTGGCGCAGTGGTTGAGAGTCCGCCTGCCGATGCAGGGGACAGGGGTTCGTTCCCCGGTCCGGGAGGATCCCACATGCTGCGGAGCGGCTGGGCCCGTGAGCCATGGCCGCTGAGCCTGCGCATCCAGAGCCTGTGCTCCGCAATGGGAGAGGCCACAACAGTGAGAGGCCCGCGTACGGCAAAAAAAACAAAACCAAAACAAAACAAAAAGTTAATTGTTACAGTCACTTTATGGCTCCAGAGTTCTCAGAGCATCTCCCAACCTGGGGCACTCACAGGAGAAGCCGCTCAGCATTTCTCCCTGTGGTAAGTGTCTGCAGGGTGAGGGACTGCAGGGGGCCCAGCGACACTGTGCTGCCCCTCCCTCCCACCGCCAGGGCCAGGGTGCTCTCCAGGAGAGGTGGGGGGCAGCCCCGTGCTCTGCTGCCCTTCTCTCCCCATGCTTTGCTCTCATGTGTACTTGCCACCTATGTTGCTTTGAATCTCTGCTACTAGTTCTGGCTCAGATATGACACAAAACCAGTACACAAGCTGACAACACCGTTAAACCCCTATAACGGTAAATTCTAAGCAATCTTTTGATACTTCCAGCCCAAAGAACACTTCCTTGTATTTCGTGTTCTATAAGAGACCCCACCTCCATACTCTCTGCCTCAAAAAGATCAGCTGTCTGCAGACCCTCCTCCTACCCAGAAGGGAAATAATGGATATCGTCAAGGAAATAATCAAACCCAATCTGGCTCTGAAACGACCTCCCATGTTTAGGTAGTAGGTTCAGACAACAAGGGAGATAAGCATTTGGGAGCGAGCCACAGGTCTCAGGAAAAGATACTCCAGCTGAGAGAGAGAGTGATGAATGAAGAATTGGACCTACACTAACCTGGAACATCCGTGATTCTCCTTTTGCCCTACCCAGCCCATTCATTTCCAACTTCCACTCTTCCTTTGCTCATGGCACCCAACAACAGTTGTGAGGTCCTGGGCGGAGTAAAAATATGTGTCAGCATGGTCCCTGGCTATATGAGTTAGGTTGCTTTAGCCTGAAATTAAATTACTAGAAACATTTGTCTTCCCTCAGATCAGTACCTGAGTGGGTGAGGCCCAGGGGTTGATGGATTCAACAACTCTGACCTCATAGAGGGCCCAGATTCTTCCCATCTTTTTGCTTTGCCCTTGTAAACATGTTAGCTCGTCCTCAGACTGCTTCCCTTCATAGTTGCTGCGCTTCAGGGCATCACATTCACATATAACAAATATCCATGAAAGAACGGGGGCATCTCTCCCACGTTTTCTTCTAAAGAATGAGGAAACCGTTTTCCAGAAGCCCTCCAAGATTCCTCTTCTCCTGACTCGTTGGCCAGAACTGCCCACCCCTAAGCCAGTCCACTGACATTGAGGATGCATGACCACGACTGGCTCGTAGTCGTGTTTGTCGCCCAGGGAGGAGGTCACTCTCCCGGAAGGTTAGATACCTGAAAAAATAATTAGATGTTAGCAAGGAAGAAGCAGAGGATGGGCGTTGATAAACAGTGTCAGGTGCAGGGGCCATCCCGCCAACATCACCAAAGTCCCCGGTGCTCTAAAAATAGCGAACCAGCTAAGGGTAATGTTTGCGGAAGGTGCCACGTGAAGCCCTTCACGTCCGTTACCTTACACAACCCACACATCAGCCCTGTGAGGTAGTTCTACTCTCTGTCCCCACTTTATAAGGGAACACGAGGCACAGAGACGGTGACCTGCCGGTCACTTGAGGGAAATGGCAGAGCTGAGATACAAATCTTGTCAGTCTGCCCTCAGGCCCACACACATAACCATTGTGCTAATTTGCCTTTCTTCTTACAAAGCAAAATAAGACGGGTTCTCACTTTGAAGGAGTCTATGGTCTAGTAGACGTCTGTGGTAAAGGGCCAGGGAACACGTATTTTAGGCTGTGTGGCCACATGGTGGTCTCTGTTGCAGCTGCTCAGCCCTTCCACTGTGGTGTGAAAGCAGCCACAGGCAGTGTGTATTCAGATGACCGGCTGTTGGCATAAAGCTTTGTTCACACAGAGGGCGGCGGCCGGGTTTGGCCCAGGCCCCTCGTCCAGTGAGAACAGTGCTTACTGAACTGGAGTGTGTGCGTGAGTGACCTGGCGCCCCGGTAAAGGCCTAGCGAACTGCATTCTCACAAGCTCCCAGAGGTAGCCAGTGAGAATGCAGGCCCTCAACCGCACCTCAAGTATCAGGGGCTTAGGACTCGGTCGCCACCTCCAACTGGGTGCAGCTAATGCACCACTAAATATACAGGAGGGGCACTTAATTGAGGCTGGGGAGCCAGGGAGAGCCTGAGGTGATAACATCTGAATTGACTCCTAAAGGATTAACGGGAATTAGCCGGTGAAGCAATGGGGAGGTGTCCAGGTGGAGAGCACAGTGAACCAGGTGGGTAGAGTTACGGGGAGTCCCCCGCATACACATCCTGTCTGGCCTCTTATCTGAGGTGCCCCGAGCGGCCAGGCCCACAGGACAGATGTAATGGCGGTCGAGGGCCACGGGTGGCTGTGTAGCGGGTGCGGAGGTTCCGCCTCACGAGAGAGGAAGCAGTCCTGGAGACCCGTCTACACCAGTGTGAGTGTTTGTAACCCTGCTAAATTGCACACTTCGAAGTGGCTGAGACGGCACATTTTGGTGTATGTTACAGCAATCCAGACATTTTAAAGACAGCTGCGTGCAGCCCAGCACAGGGCGAGCCCGGTGTGTGGGGAGGGAGGGGTGAGAGCCGAGGCGGGAGCCCCGGGGGGGGGGGGGTCAGGCGGAGGGGGCCTGTGAGCACGAGGGCCCGGCTGGTGAGGGACCTCGGTGGGTTCCCTCTGCACGGCGGGGGTCAAGGAAGAGTCCCCCTGAGAGCGTCTGTCATCTGCAGGCCTGCTACCGGGAACGGGGGGCTCGACCACACGCGCGCGAACCGCCCGGCCTGGTCCTGCCCCTGGGACTCGGCTCCTGCCTCAGCCCCTCCTGACCCCCTTGCTCCCTCCCGGCCTGTTGCCGCCGCTGCCTGCATATGAGGTGGCGGAGTCCTCGCCCTGCCACCTAGTCGGCTCTGAGGACGCCATGTGGTTGGGTAACTCACCTGCACCGAGACTCAGGTCTCTGGTAGAAAAAGGGGCGAAAACGTTAAAACCCTTTTGAGAGTCAATCGAGATCACGTGTAAGAGCAGGTTTGTCAAGCGCCGGCGCCCTCCTGGGACGCAGCGGTGCCATTACTGGCCCCTCCTCAGCTCCTGGACGGAGCCGTGGAGCAGCCTGGCTCCGGACCCACGGCGGCCGCGCTCTGGCCAGACCCCGCCGCCGCGGCCCGGGAGCCTGCAGTTGCTCCTCGCCGTCCTGCGCGCTGCAGACGGGAGCAGGAGCCGTAACGGGGGAGAAGGGAAAGCATGATGCTGCGCTCCTTGAAGCCCCGCTGGGCGGGCTCCGCCATAACGCGGCTCCTCTGTCCCCTTTCCACCGGGAGAGCCGGAAGTCACAGGGCAGCGCTTGCTTGCACTGCCTTGGTGGGCCAGAGAACAAAGCGCTGGAGGCGGAAGGGTTTCCAGCCAGCAAGCCTCCGTCGCTCCTCTGTGGCGTAAAGGGTGAGGAGGCCGCTACACACGGAACACTGGCAGCTACCCCAAAGCCCCTCCCGCACCCTGAGACTGGTCTGCTACTTCGTAGTGCACAGAGACGGCAGGGTCTGGTTTTCTTAAAAACAGGCAGGAAAACACGAACTCAGAAGAATGTGTCAAGCAAGAAACAAGTGAAAATCATCATAACGTTTCCCGGCCGTGAGCCAGGAGCAGCGGGGTTGAAGCAGAGGCAGCACGAAGCGGTGGAGGAAGTTCGGGCGCCAGCAGCCCCCGTGGCACGTGCACTGCGCTCTTCTCAGATTCGCTGAGCCCTCCTGCCGCGTCCCGCGCACTCCCACCTGTCTCTGGTCTGAAAGTACCTGTGAACTCGGCTTTTCTGGAAGTGCACACAAGCAAGTGATAGGATACAGAGAACTACTCCTGGCTTTGACGTCTTCACCAGTAGGACAGAGTCTGGTTTCCCCACACATCTTGATCCTGCAGACCTCACCCACAGGCGCTTCTCTAGGGGCCACTGGCACACTGCTTCTGGGTGTGGAGGGCTGGAGGGGAATGAAAGGAAAGTAATAGAATCAAGATGCAAACTTAGAAAACGTTTCCTAAGTGACATTTTAAGTGTCACTAACGGGTAGCGGGCAGCTCTGCCATTTCCCTCAAGTGACTGGCAGGCCTATCCCAGATAGGCCTCTTTCTCACCAATGTTCGTTTAGGAAATGCAAGCTAATTTTGGTATTAAAGTGCCACAGAGGTTAAGGAGGTAAATCTGCGGCTTATGTATAAATAATCCGCACTTTGACTTTTTCTCAATTGAAGTGTAGTTGATTTACAATGTTTGTTAGTTTCAGGTATACAGCAAAGTGATTTGGTTATACGTATATATGTGTATATCCATTTTTAATGTTTCGATTATTTTCATTATAGTTTATTACAAGATATTTAATATAGTTCCCTGTGCTATACAGGAAATCCTTGTTGTTTATTTTACATGTGGTCACGTGCACACTTCGACGTTTTTTTCTTCTCCATATGTTCCCTGTTACTGTTGCACTATATTATTATGACCAATGGAGAGTGGGTCATACTTACTTCCAGACACTTGGATTAATCAATGAGGGATAAAGACCAAGACAGATAAACACAAAAGTCTGAGGTTGCAGATAAAGGCACTATCGTGACCACAGAAGCTGTGACTTCTCTGTGCTGGGTATAGCATTGTGTGGTGATCTGTAAGCTTGGGGCATCAGCCCTTTTGTCTGTGCCCCTTGATAAAGAATCATTCTGCCCCTGTAGCTGTCAGAAAGATTTACCATGATTTAGCAAAATGTCTGCACTTCATTTCATATCTTGCCATTAGGGAGGACAGACCTTATTGAGGAGAAAAACCAGCCCTTTCTTTAGAGTTTATATCCTTTACAAATACACAGAGTCCAAATTCAACATAGTGATGGCAAACCAGATTCTTTCCAGAACAGTGAGGGCACCGTTCATTAAGGCTTCATGTGTCTCTAGGAGAATCATGTGGGCTTGGTTGGCAGTAAGACTTTTACTTGGGGACAGAATGTATTATGGAGTTGGTTTAGCCAGGAAGTTGGATGAGATAGTTTCACAGAAGTCTAGGGGCCAGTGTTCTGCTCTCTCCTGCTTCTGTCCTTTGGCCCATGCCCTTTCTCCAGGTAGATGCCCTTCCTTCCTCCAGCTGTGCGTGGGTGGGCACCCTCTATCTGTCAGAGCCATTCAAGGTCAACCTTCTCCTTAAAGCTTTATCTGATTGTGCCACTCAGAGTTACCTATCAACACGCTGCCTCTCAGGTCCTTGTGCATACATGTGGGGTCTTCAGCAAGAGGTTATAATTCTTCAAGGGCAACGAACATTGTATCTGTTCTACTCCCGTTATATCCCGGTGCCTTCTCAACCCTTTTATCTACCTAGTGCAAAATAAATACTGAAGCTCGTTTAATTAAAGACTATTATGCTTATCAACTCTTAGGAGGTAAAGCATGTGAATAAGTTGAATGAAAGAAGAACTTGCTGGGGACAAAAGGTGGAGAAAGGGATGAGGCGAAGCCAGGTTTTCCTTTTTAGGAGCTTATATCTTTATTCTAAAGCAAATATCAAGTGAAAGAAGTTCATTTTTCTATCGCCAAAACCCACACAGTTTTATAAGAGTGCTGTTTGCCATCTAAGTATGTAGGCCGTAAGGTTCTAAAACTATACGCTTTTTAAAGAAAATTGGTCCTGATTTGAAAATGGTTTCTAAAATGATCCAGCCACGAAAACACCCAGCGTGCCCTGTTTACTTTCCAAGTCCCCACCTTCACCTACTCTTTACCGCACTGGGATCAGAAGACAAAACAAAAATCTGCCTGCAAGAAATATTCTCAACTTCTTCCTGCCCCAGACACAGATTTGTAAGGAATGCAGTTTCCATGAAGAGAAAGACAACTTTCTCTCCCATTTGCTTTCTGGAAATCCTTTGGTCCCAGATCCAAAATTCTCTATTTCACACCTTCTCTAATAGTTTAAGTCATGTCTAAGATACGGCAAGGAAAGCTCTTCAGAGACACAGTAATAACCATGAAGAAAAGGAAGCCTAGCATAAATGCCGCTTCACTCTCACAGGTGTTTGCTATCTTCCCCAACAGGTTTGTTGCTGCAACTCTTTGCCCAAACACAGATCAAAACTGGGCAGCTGCCATCAGAATGAAAACTTAGGAACCTAAGACATCCAAATTAGCTGCAGGTCAACATGAAAGTCGCCTGCTGTTTCTGGGCCCCAGAAGGAGCCTCCAGGCCATGACTTGAAAAAGGGCAACTGCAGGTAAAGGAGGAAGAAGTTCAGTCTGAGAATTAAGACAGTGATGCATTTCGTGAAAAGTAGGAAGCTCTAGACAATGTAGTGCTTGGGTCATATATTATCTTAAGAGTCGGCCCACGGAAGAAGGATCCCATCTGCTGAGGAATGAAGTCCATTCCTGTGCCAGTGCACATTTGCACAACACATGATGTGGAATAGTCTCTGGAGCCAAGATTGGTTGTGTATCCACCCCAGGGCAGGTTGGTCAGTCTCCAGTGTAAACCTCCTTGGGATTAAGCACTTATTCCAGTGTAGAGCACTAGGTAATTAATACCAGATCTGTTCCAGACAGCTTTGTATATCCTGCATATGGGTGAGGACCCAGAAAGTTTCCTTTTCAACGATCTGTTTGGATGAGATAGAAGCTGTTGTTTTAATGTTTGAAACAGAATTTTCCCCCATGTACAGGTGTGTGCCTTGCACAGATATGGGCTTGTGAGTGGCATACAGCATTTGCTTACAAGGCGAGAGCTTGTCTGGACGGATAAGAGGGGAGATAAGTATGCATGTGTGGAGACGGCAGTAATACTCATGGCCTCAGTGCTTGGAGAGCAGGGCTGTGCACCTCCTTCTAGCAGTCTGGAGAGGATTGAGGTGAGTGAGAGCTTGTCTTTCAGCAGGCTCCGCGTCCTGAGGTTTGGGATGTGGAGAATGCCCACTGCTGGAGTGGAGTGACCTGAGATCTATATAAGATTAGGGTTTCTGTAGAGGTTTCCCAAGTGATAGAAATTTTCCTCATCTAGTCTTGTTCATAGCAGGCAGCCTTGGACCAATAGTTTGCTTCACCCAATCCTTTCCTGTGTTTATTTCTGAAACCCTTTTCTTAAAAACCAAACTAAGTAAATAATAACAGGAAAAAAAAATTTTATAAAGACTTCATAGCTCTGTCATTTTTCCTTTCTTATGCAACTCAAAAATTGCTGTCTCTTTATTCCTTAAATTTTTCTCCTGTATCAGCTTACCAGTCTTTGTGGGTTGACTCGGCTGTCCCACTAGTCTAATTGTCTCTATGATAAATTAATATGGACATCAACTTAAAATTACAGGTAAACCTTAAATGTATGATATTTCTTATACTTGACTCCATATTTGATATTCTGTGAGGAAGATTGCCCTAGTATTCCCTTCTGTGAAATCAGAATAACCATCGACCCTAAGATTAAACATTTTCATAAATGCTTTCTTTACATGTTCCAAACTATTCGCACAATGTTGTAGACAAAATGCTTGTGTCCCTCCCAGCGCAGAATTTTTATGTTGAAGCCCTAGCCCCCAGTGTGATGGTATCAGGAGGTGAGCCAGGGGGAGGTAGTTAGGTTTAGACGAGGTCATGAGGGTGGAAGCCCCCATGATGAAATTAGTGCCCTTGCATGAAGAGACACCAGAGCTTCCTCTCCTCACGCACATGAAGAGGTCACGTGGGCCCCCAGTGAGAAGGTGGCCACCTACAAACCAAGAGAAACGGCCTCAGGATGAAACCTACCTTGCCAGCATCTTGATCTTGGACTTCTCAGCCTCCAGAACCACGAGAAATAAATTTCTGTTGAAGCCACCCAGCCTGTGGGATTTTGTTATGGCAGTCCAAACTGACAGGACAGATGACTAGAAAGGTTAGCCATGGGAATCTCTTCCCCTGACTTTAAGTCTGGGTTCTGAGACTCAGAGACTTTAGTGACTTGTTGAGTTTTCCATGGAAAACCTGTTGTAAAAACTTCAGACATTAGAAAATGCAAAACAGCCTCTGGAGATACTGCTGAAGCTTTCCTCTCCCTTAAATCATCTCTGTAAGTTCAACCTCCTAGAGAAAACTTTCTGAAAAGCAGGGAGAAAATGCCAAATAATTAATGCTCAAGTGGGAAAGATGCAATGTAAAAGCAGAAGTGGTTGCTGATTGTATCTGTTCATAGTTCTGCGTGCCTTTTACCTGCTGCCCTGAGAAGCAATGTGTAATGAAGAGGTTCCTTTTTAAGAACTGAAACGTAATGAAACAGAAGTTTCCCTTGAATTGGCTGGGCTCAGCACACCTTGCTTGGACTGTATCCAGCTGTGCTCATGGAGCTGCACCTGGAGTAGGTCTGTCCTGACCTGCCCCTGAGGACGTGCCTGTCTGTCCTCTCCAGCAGCTGTAGAGCCCTTGGGGGCAGATTGTCTTGCGTACTGTGATTTCTCCAACTACTACACCGTGGCATCTCCCTAGTTTCCCCTTAAATATTCTGTCGTCTCACAAATTCTCAGAGGCCATGGCTGGTTCCTTCATCCTCTCACACGGGCTAGGGACAGACTTTGCCTGCACACAAAGGCCTGCATCTGTAAGTGGAGTTGGCAGCCTTCTTGTGTCAGTGAGTAATGTCTTTCTTTCTCTTCTGGTAGACTTGGAATCCTCAACACCATCTGGCAATTTTCTCTCCATCTTCCTGCCCACAATGGAGCCACACCCCTGCAACCCCCCTTAAATGCCAGATGACAGCAGGAACCTTCCACTGAGCAGAGGTGAAGCCTTAGACGTCTGTCAGCACCCCCGCTGTAAAGATCTGCCAGCTTCTCAGATCAGTGTGGGAGGAGGCTGTCTGAGTAGGTTTCAGAGCTGCAGCAGTAACACCGGGCCCCACCTCCCATGCCTCTCAGGCTGACCGTCTCATCGGAGGTGCCGACGTCCCCAGAAGCAGGCCCCAGACTGGCGGCCCTTAGCCAGGACCCATCTCAGAAGCACATGCCCAGCTGGAGCCTCCTGGTTGCTGGGGTGAAAGGACCTCTCTATCACCATAGGAGGAATCTGATGAATTCTGGACTAAAAAGGGGTGTTGTTTTCCCCCAATGAGAGAGGTACTCTCTAGTCCCCAACCCAGCCCCTGGTGAAAGGTATTTTTGTTTGTCTTTTTTACCTTTTTATTACATCTTGTCTTGTTTATAATGCTGAGCTGAAATGGGAGGGAGCGGTCACACCAGAGGATGTGAATTATCTTGCAGTCAGGGGGGGAGATTCGGCCACCAGCACGTGATAAGGGAAGGTGAGACGGGAGAGGAGCGGAGAGTCAGCTCCACGGGGACCGCTTAGGTGTTCAGTGGCCGTAACTGACTGTTTCACCTCACAGGAACACACAACTCCGTGTACGTGGGTGCTGATCTCAGTCTTACAGGGAAGCACTCCTTGACACGGGAAAGCAGGCGATCGATAGTCCATGAGACCCCTATGTAGATTGTTCCTATTCAACTCTTCAGGCGTATACAGGCAGAGAAAGAACCATTTCAAAGGTGAGCTTTAAAAACATCACCTGGCATTCTTTGGAACTGTTGTCACAGGGCAGTATATGGATTGTGAACAAATTCCCCCTCCCTCACCCCAAATCCACCCAGAAGGGAATGTCTGAAATGGGGAGGAAACACACATCTGCCTGGGCACGGTGACCTTGAACAAACCTCTTCACTTCCCTGGACTTTTCTTTCTTTCTTTCCATACAGAGGATGGGCTGGATATTGGATGAAACCCTGTCCAGCTCTGTCACATCAGATAGAGAGCAAAGACTGTGCCTTCCAGTTCCTGGCCAATTTCTGGAACAGTGATGATGCTTTCTGAATGTTTGTCATCAAAACGAATGAATGATTATATTTCATCTTGACTCTTATCTCAGTAGAGATTTTCTTCCACTTCATTTGGGTCTCAGTTTGAGGAAAGAAGGAAGGAAGGAACGAAGCATGATGAAAGTGAGGGAGGAAAGAATGTAGCTTTGACTCTGAAGGACTGTCTTGACTTTCTCTGGGCTCCTAGAGTAAAAGTCCCTGTCCTCCATTCTCCCTCTCTAAACCTTCCAAAAGCACATGGATTAAGGCTACCATACAGCTTTGAGGAATAAGCCACACCCCCAGACTTCCATGGAGTCCAAGGACCTATTCATCCCCAATTAGCCTGTCTCGGGTTGATCATCAAAGTACACACTTCTGCTTTTCATTTTTCTAGAGTCTTTTCCATCAGCTCTTCTTCCATTTTATCTTTTCATCATTCCTCTGAGGAATGTAATACTTTACACATGTATAGGACTTTCTCAATTATGAAGTATTTCATATCCAATGTTTTATTTAGATCTTGACAATCACTTTTTAAGGTAATTTGGGGGAGTTATTAGTGTCTTCATTTTACTGAAAAAGAAACTTTTGCCCAAGGTCAGTCACCCATTTTTTCAAGAGGCAGCAGCACAGGGATTAAATAGTTCTGCCGACCGACAAGCAGGTGTGAATCCCAGCCCCACCACTGATTTAGCTCTGTGTCCTTCGGTAGGTGATTTAAAATCTCCGCGCCTTAGTTTTTTCATTCATTAAATGGGAATGACATGGAGCTCTCCTCACAGAGAACAGGCGGGAGAAGGGGTTACACTTAGGACCCTTAGTACAAGCTCTAGCACCAGTGCATAATAAATGTTTGTCGTTTTCATTGCCGAAGCCAAGACTAGAACCCGAGTCCCCCAGCTTCCAGCTCAGGGATATTTCCACTGCCCCCACGGGTGTCATCCTCAGCGTGCAGACCAGAACCTAAGGCCATCCGCGTTTCAGTGAAAAGCTCATCCAAGTCTCCGTTTATTGGGTCCAGAGCTAACATCTCCTGGAACTCCATTAAACAAAGCTGCTTCCCGTTGCTCTGGGCAGGGTGTCAACCCTCTAAAGTTTCAAAAGTGTATAAACCAAGCTCTCTCATCCAGTATTACTGACAGCCTGAAGGCAGACACTCCCACTGTCCTGGGGAAAGGCCTTCTTCCTTCAGTCTTAAGAGACAAGGCTCAGGGTGACTTGTTGCTATGGTGATTCTCCCTCCTACCTCCCAGCATTCGCTCAGGCCAAGTGTCCACTGGAAAAGTCTCTCTTCTCTTCCTTCCTCTTGCCATTTTCGTTGGTGCCAGACTAGTTGATTCTGGACCATTGGTTTCTGACTCTCTGCGTACAAGTTTTGTCTTTTGCACTTTTATTATGTGCCTCTTGCGAGTACGACCTATGTTGTCTGTGGCTTTGTACTCTACGTTGCACGTAGCAAATGCTCAGGACTCAGCAGGGACATAAACAGTGCTTAATTCACGAATGGACGGACTGTCTGAGGGATTGGCGGTGGACTCTCCGAGTAGGTGACAATCATCCCCACGCCTTGGCTGCAAGTTCAGGTGGTCAGAGAACTTGCCCAGGTGGCGTTCAACACCACAGTGCTTGAAAAGGGGAGAAGTTTCAGGAGTTGTCTTGGGGGAGGGAAGAGAGTTCTCTGTATACTCACACCAGGCCGGCTGCCGCTGAGCCTCAGAACCTGGGCTGTGCCACCGTCTGAGAGCAAGGTGTGCTCACGGAAAACGCAGACGGAACCACAACTCGGGGAGCGCACCCAGCCAGACGTGACCTTATTCTTCAGTTAACGACAAGGGAAAGTCATCTGACCCAGGGTCACTCGGCACCAAAGTCCCGCAACAGAAGGGGCTCCACTTAAAGGGCAGCGCAAATCCAGGGCATTAAAATAACCTGAATGGTGTTGTTTTCTGATCAAGTGCCTTTCCCTCTCGGGTTTGTGATTTTTGAGCCTAAGAATGTCTCCTCACAGCTCAGGTTTCTCTGCTGCCACCCTGGTCTCAGGCCTGGAATGTGCGCACTGGCCGTTGAGGTCTGATGTAACTATGTCACAGTCCCAAAATGGAGAGACATTATCTCATGGCCGGTGGCAGCAGGCAGGCACCGGCGTGCTGCTGGCAGCCCCGGCTCAAGGCGGCTGGTCCCGGGAGTGTTGCATGTCCCAACTCTCAGCGGACAGACGGCCGGAGGCCCTAGGCTCCGATCTGTGCCCAGTAAGTTGGGGTCCTGCAACTCTTCCCGCCCAGAAGCAGACACGGGGAAACACAGGCCTAGGTGCAGACAGGCTCACTTTTGGACAATCACGTTGGTTCACAGAAAGGCGGTCCCTGGTCGGGAGGCCCTTGAGCATCTGGAGGGCTCAGTCAGATGCAGGGAGCGGCCGGTCACACGATGAAATGCGTGGGCTCACGGCCACGCTGAGATGCTATCCTTCCTTAGCTGGGCCCCTGGGGGCGACGGCTTCACCCGCAGGGCAGGTGGGGCCTGGTGGTCTATGAGGAACCATCCCTTTCAGCACTTGAAGGGGCCGAGGCCTCAAGGGGGACCATGCACCGCTTGTGCACAAGAGAGGGCAGCAGGGCCTGGCCGCTCAGTCGTGATGAACTTCTGGGTGGGGATCTGCCCCTTCCCATGCAGCTCGGGGAGGAGTGCGGGCGGGCCCTGGCCTCCTTGGCCAGCCTGCTTACTCACTCACTCCGCCACCTCTGCCGTGAGAACTGCTGTGGCAGCCCAGCCATTGCCCACACGGGTCCCTCCCACTCCTGCCTCTGCCCCACTGACTCCTTCCAGACGGCTGCTCGAGCCGCTTCTCGGTGGTCCGGGCCATGCCTCCTGATGGGCACAGCACGGAGCGCCCAGCCTCCAGGCCCTAGGCGGAGCTCCTCGAGGGCGGGAGCCTGCACCGCTGCTTCCATCCCGCACACAGTTCCTGCCACCGCCCGTTACCGCCACATGTGGGCACCCAGGTGCCTTCGAGGCCCTTGCACGCGGAGACTGTAGTTTACCTCTCGGCGCCCCCAGTGCCGGGAGGCGTGCTCACAACACTGACTCAAGAACACACCAGCTCCAATGGCATCCATCACACTTGGTATCAAAACCCAAGATGGGATCCAGGGATGCAGCCTCCTTTCCCACGTGCAGCCTCCTTACCTCCCCCCGCCAGGCCCAGCACACTCACGTCCGGCCTCTGTGCGGCCCTCCTGCCCGCGTGCCTGCCCGGACGTGCAGTTCTCACGCCCTCATCCATCGTCTCTGGCCAAATGCCACCTTCTCTTCTCAGAGAGGACTTTCCTGGTCACGCTGTCTAGAAAACAGCTTTCCTCATCCCACGGCCCCTGCCCGCTTTGTCTTCCTAGCACTTCTTACCAGCTGGCTGTCATCACGTTGTCTCACGCTGTAGGACAGTACACGACGCTACACATTTTTAGATTGTTTTTTTTATTGTGTGTGACTGACCCGCACAAGACTGCAAGCTCCAGGTGAGCCAGGACCTCGCTTTATTCCCAGCTTGTCCTTGGTGCCCACAGCAGTGCCAGAACGTTGCAGGCACTCACCGTTTGCTGAATGAATGGGTGGGGAAATGCATGAGCAGATGAACATTCCTTGGTAAAGTAAGGGCCATTGTGCATGATAATGTGATGGGTAGTCAACCACGGCATGACATGAGGCTTCATTTTAAAGAACCAAAGAGCATCAGAACTATAAAGGTCCTTGAAAGTCAGTCAACCCCCAACTGTACAGAGTAGGAAACTGAGGCCCAGGGAGGGAGAATGAATGCAGTGAACACTCACAAAGTCAGTGTCTTTGACTTCTAACCAACTGTCAGCTCTTCCTAAAACAGGGTCTGACGGGACGATTCATCTGAACAGATTCTGAGCTATGAATTTTCTACTAGTTTTGCATTCAATTAAGTTGTATGAGGATGAAAAACAAAACAAACACGAGAACAAGGCCAGCAGCGTCAAATTTCACCTCCTCACACCTTCAGGTGTCTTAAGAGGCATGAATGGAAAGCAAGCTTCTCTACCAATGTTGTCCAGACTCCCTTCAGTCACCTAAGACCTGCACAAACACTGGGACATTGCTTCTGCATTCTTCCCGACCTTTGTGTGCTAGGCGGGACCCTGCAGGACTGTCTGCATTTGGAATAGAGGAAATCCAAGCCTGTGCCCAAAGCTAAGCTGGGGCTCTGGGCCTCTATTCACCCTTCTCCCTGGACACCTGTGGAATCTGACTGCAGCCACTTTAGATGGACAGGACCCACTGGAAAAGTGTCCTGCTCATCGGACATCAGCCATTCCAGATGTTCCTTTAAAAAAAAAATTCTCCAGGGGCTTCTAAGAAAGTCCCAGCCAGTCAGAAGCCTTCCTTCCCAGCTGGCCCTCCAGAGTGACTGCCCCCTTACTCTCCGTGTAAGATTGTGTTTGACAGCAATGGAAACCAACGGTTCAACACCAATCATTTCTTGGCAGAACAGACTGGCATGAGACTTGTCCCAAAACAAAATAAGCCCTTCAGGGAAGTATATTTCAAGCTGGGCTCGCGTTCCCAAGCCTCTGAGATGCTTACATGGCTGACACAGGAGCCGAGGGCGGCTCAGCTCTGCTGAGCTCCAGCAGAGCCAACAATGATCGGCAGTAATAGGACAGCGACAAGGGGACACTCAGGGCCGGGTGTGTTCCTGAAGGGCTCAGACAAGGGTAACTGGACATGCTGCAGACCTCCTCCTGGGGAGAGGCTGTCTACACTGCAGCCTGCTCTTCTCAAATGGCCTCCTTGGTGATTTCAGTCCTGGAGGAGGGGTGTGGAGGTCAGAATAGCACCCCTTCCTTTCCCTCCACTTCTTTTTACTTCCCAATTCCTCCACAATTCTTTCTCACCACCACCGCCTTTCCCACGGCTCTATGTGCCACTTGGGGGAGCTGTGTGGACCTTCTGTCACCAGAGAGCATGCCATGTCATCTGTGTCTGGAAACTTGTTCCATCATACGGCTCTGGTCGTCTGCATCCTAAGTTGCTATAAAGCCTTGCTTTCTAGGCTTGGTTCCAGTGCGGGCCCATAGCATGGCTCAAACATCAAAGGTGGAAAAGGCCCCAGGGACATCATGGTTCTCGGCGCCCTGGGGGTAACCAGGCCACTTTTGCGCTGCATCTTCTGAATGCCCACCAGAGGGCGCCCGAGACTTCCGGAGGCAGGCCGCGTCCGGGGCCTCAAGGCCAGCAGGTGGCGCTGTTGCCTCATCCACAAGCAGGGCGAGCGGTCCCAGCTGGGCGCGAGGGCAGCGTCCCCGTGGCGAGCAGGTGGCGCCCCTGAGGGCGGAGGGCGATCCTAAAGGAGATGACGCCGCGGCCCCGCCAAACGCGGCTTCCCCGCCCCAGAAGCACAGCCAGGCCCCAGCTAGCCTGACTCGATGGAAAGCTCCAGGTAGGAACTGGATTCTCGGTTTGGGGTTCTAGCTGCGCAGCTGTTGCCGGGAGGCCTGGTAGGAAGTCCATTCATTCTCTCTCCCCGCAGCTTCTTCGACCTTCCATGTGTTCGCCCAACATAAATTAAAGCCATACTGTGGGACCAGGTGGGCTCAGGACTTAGGAATGAAAAGGACAATCCCTGTGCTAGACGGCGTCTTGGTGGGCAGGATGGGGAGGGGTGTGGGGAGATTCTAGACGGCCTGCAAGCTGATGTGGGCAGAGGGGCAGCCAGGGCAGAGGCGGCCAAGGCAGCCTGCAGGCTGAGCGGGCGCGTGTGAGTGACAGGTGGCAGGAAAGGAGCCGGGTGAGGACGCGGAACCAGACGGGGGCTTCAGGCTGGGTCCAGATGTCCCTCCCTGGGTGTCAGGGTCCACACGCTCTGGGCAAGGGAGAATCGCTGAGAGCATGATTTATTTACAGGTGCATGAACCTGCACTCACTAGTTGATAAATAAGTAATCCCCAGGGTGAAGGAGAAGGGGGAGACACCCTCACAAGGTCCACCCTCTGCTGGGTTTACCTGGACCCAGAGCCCTCTCCAGGCACTGTTCTCTCTGCTTCCAACCCGACCAAGAAATACAATAGACTCAGTAGGTTGTGGACTTGTCAGGATCTAAAACTGAAGAGCCACCATCTATTTATTTAGCAAGATAAATATGCACATTCATTATTTATGCAGGATAATAAGTAAAGAATTTATAAAGCCACATATTGTCATTTATTCATCAAAACAAAGGTGCAGACCCACATTTTATAGATAAGAAATGTGAGACTCAGGTCACAGAGTTCATAAATGGTGGCACTGGCACTCCCGTCCGGGCTTTCCGATCCCTCCTCACCAGGGTCCTTATGGAATTGACCACCCAGCTGGGGAAGTGAAGTCTGGCGTCTCTGGTACCCAGAGATATCGGATCCCTGGTTTCAGTTTTCATTCTAAACCCCCTTTCCATCCAATATGAGCACCAGCTGGTCCCCAGCACTGAGGATCGCACTGCACCATGAGTTCTGGAGAGACTGGAGGGATTTTCAAGTGTCCCACTGTATGGGGCACCGTGGCCAGGGCAGTAGTCAGGTGGGCCGTACAAAGCTTTGTTGGCATCCAGGACAGTGTTGGAGGGAGGGTCATCCATGAGTGTCTGTGATTTTGTGGACCCAGACACTTGGTCTCCAAACAGAAAACAGGCCTGAAATTTCATTTTCTTTTTTTTTTTTTTACATCTTTATTGGAGTATAATTGCTTTACAATGGTGTGTTAGTTTCTGCTTTATAACAAAGTGAATCAGTTATACATATACACATGTTCCCGTATCTCTTCCCTCTTGTGTCTCCCTCCCTCCCACCCTCCCTATCCCACCCCTCCAGGCGGTCACAAAGCCCCGAGCTGATCTCCCTGTGCTATGCAGCTGCTTCCCACTAGCTATCTACTTTACGTTTGGTAGTGTATATATATCCATGCCTCTCTCTCGCTTTGTCACAGCTTACCCTTCCCCCTTCCCATATCCTCAAGTCCATTATCCACAGTAGGTCTGCATCTTTATTCCTGTCTTACCCCTAGGTTCTTTACGACATTTTTTTCCCCTTAAATTCCATATATATGTGTTAGCATGCGGTATTTGTCTTTCTCTTTCTGACTTACTTCACTCTGTATGACAGACTTTAGGTCCATCCACCTCATTACAAATAGCTCAATTTGGGACCTAATGAAATTTCATTTTTTGAAGTTTCTGCTACAGAGATCCCTTGCCAGTGTATTGAAATTAATAGAGAAAATGTTTTTAATCAACTAAGTGCACTGAGTGCTGTGTAAAGATCCCGGAAGGAATAAAGCCCACCAGTGAGGCAGAGAGAAGTGGAATTCTAGCAAAGACAAGTGAAGGACCCCATACTCAACATCACTGGAAGGAAGCTAAACCCTGCAAGAGGACAGTGATGGGGGCAGACCGTAAAAAAAAAAAAAAGCAGTTAACAAATGACATGAAATGGTCCATAAAATAACATGTAAATTAACATCAGATTTCCAAGAATCTTTGGGTTGAGCACTTAAAAGACCACCTCTCCGAAGCTCACAATCTGGGATGACAGTACTGCACCCCATAGAGGGCAAACAACTTGCTCTCATAGAAATAGCTGCTGTCAGCTTGGGCTCACAGCAGGTCCGGCCCTGGTTTCTGTGCTCTATATGAATTAACTCATTTAATCCTCCCAAAGAGGGCCTGGAGGACGGGGGTTTCCCCCATATTTTCAGATGGCGAAATGGAAGCTTGGGAAGGTTAAGTAACTTGCCAGCTCATCTAGTCATAAGTGGCAGAGCTGGGATTCACATCCACGTGGTCCAGCTCCTAGCCCACCCTCACAATCACGTTGCTTTGTCACTGGGTCCAAGAACCAGGGCAAATCAGTAGCAGAACCAACGAAGCTCTGATACTCCACTCCTAGATCCTGTTCTCTCCACCGTGGCACTCTTCCCTGGTCCTGCAGCCCCTCTGTCCGGGATGCTCTTCACCCAGCTCCCCAAGGGCCTGCTCCCTCAATTCCTTCTCTGACCACCCCAGATAAAGCAGCTACACCCTCCCACCCTGCGCACCCCGGCACACCCGACACCCTTGGCTCTGCAGTTACCACCACCTACTTGTGCTTCATGTGTCTTCTCCCCTAAAACGCATCATCTGAAGGCAGTGTCTGTTGTTCTCAGGGCCACAGCCCCGGTGCCCGGCACACAGGAGCGTTCAGTAACCAGTCAATGAATAAACAAATGAGCAAGTTGTAGATAAATTCCCAGGCCTGAAGCGGAGAACTCGGGTGCTCCGTGCCCCATGCTGAGGTCGCCCTTGGCTCCTTGTGTCTGAGATGCTACCCACACGCCCAAACCAGGCCAGATGCTGCCTCCTCTGGAAACCTGAATCCTTCCACCATCTGAGCTACCGATGAGACTCATTCCTCGAGGTTTACTCTCACATCTCCATGAATCTTCTCTTCAACTGTGGGTACGTCTGAAAGGGAGAACGTAATACGTCAATGAATTATCAGCCGTGGACACTCCTGAATGTACTAAGATAGTACGTAAACAACATTTTATATATAACAGATCCAAACTAAAATCTAGCTAGCCTGGATGCAGCCCTTAGAGCGCACCCATCACAGTGCCAGCCGCTTTACACGCTGCACGGGGTGCCAGCTGTTTCTGGCTCTCAGCTTTCCTGGCACCCGTGGGGACTGCACTTCCCAGAACCTTTGTGGGTGGGTAGGTGGCACCGTGTGACTGGTCCTAGCCCATCCGATGTAGGTGGGCCTGTTACCCATTTAAAATGCTAACGAGAGACGCTTGGGAGCTCTCTTTCCCTTTTGGTTCAGCCACCCGGCAACCTCAGCCTGAGGCCCTGAGTGACGATGTGGAGCAGGGGCCCCATGTCCCCAGTCTCTGCACAGCACTCTTTGGGGGTGGTCTGTGCTGTCATCGTTGTGCAGATAAAGAACAGGCTCTGAGTTATTAAACGATTTTCCTGAGATGACACATCTAATAAGTGACAGAGGCAAGAATGGAACTCAGGTGTGTCTGATGCTCAAACACATAACTTTCACCTGCTTTTACTCTCGCTTCCAAATCTTTATTAAATACACAAGGAATAGGACAATGGGAATACCAGCTATTCCCTGGAAAACAGAAGCTTTGTCAGGGCACCACGGCTCTGGGAAGTCAGGAGGGCACTGGGGGCCTGGGAATCCAGGGAAGCCCTCGTGTTTAGTTTTTAAAGAGTGAGGATACAAATGCATTCTCACCAATACTGAGGCTCTTTAAGAGGAAGGGGGTGGAGGGGCTTCCCTGGTGGCGCAGTGGTTGAGAGTCCGCCTGCCAATGCAGGGGACGCGGGTTCGTGCCCCGGTCCGGGAGGTTCCCACATGCCGCAGAGCGGCTGGGCCCGTGAGCCGTGGCCGCTGAGCCTGCACGTCCGGAGCCTGTGCTCCACAACGGGAGAGGCCACAGCAGTGAGAGGCCCGCGTACCGCAAAAAAAAAAAAAAAGAAAAGAAAAAAAAAGAGGAAGGGGTGGGGAATCAGACACGGAAAAGAAGCCACTATAAATACTGTGACCAACGGAATTCCTGTGGCCTGATGGCTTTGACAATAACCCCCTGGCTAGGTGTAATCACACCTCCTCACCACACGAGATTAGCTAATACGGGTGAAGCACTTGGAGTGCTTCTAAAGGAAGCAAAATACTGTCATTGTTAGTATGACTCTGTCAGATGCCTCCCTCTTGAGATTCTCAGCGGATTCGCTCTGTGCAGTTCGGCTGCTTCTTGCATCGCTGCTTCCAGAACCAGGAACAAGTTTCTCCGGATCAGATGGGCTTCCCTGCTACTTCTTTGGAAGATGTGTTAAAATGAAGGTCCTGGGGCCCCAGGAGCAGGTGGAGACCAGCAGGGGGAGGAGTCAATAAAAGGGGAGAAAGAGAAAGAAGGGACAGTAACAGCATCTCAACTCTCTCTTCTTCCGATTAAGGCCTTTGCCGAAGCACCGCATTTGTTTAGAAGAGCAAATGAGGTGTAATTTGTTACTGAAAGCGGAGCTTGAAGCTCTCACTATAAATAGCATATAATAAGCAAAATCCTTGCTAGCTCAGAGAAAAAAAAGGGACCCTAAAAAGAAAAAGAACACTGATGCATAGAACAGACCGTTATAAAAATGGGAGAGGAGAGACCTTCAAATTGGTGGAAGAGTAAGAGGTGGAGATCACCTTCCTCCCCACAGATACATCAGAAATACATCTACACGTGGAACACCTCCTACAGAACACCCACTGAACGCTGGCAGAAGACCTCAGACCTCCCAAAAGGCAAGAAACTCCCCACAACTTGATGTATGCTGCATCGGTGGAATACCTGAATAGACAACGAGTCATTCCAAAATTGAGGCAGGGGACTTTGGGACCAACGATATATATATATATATATTTTTCCCCTTTTTCTCTTTTTGTGAGTGTGTATGTGTATGCTTCTGTGTGTGATTTTGTCTGTACACCTTTGCTTTTACCATTTGTCCTAGGGTTCTGTCTGTCCATTTTTGTTTTTTTTCCATTACTTTTTACTTTTTTTATTTTTAATAATAATTATTTTTCTTTTCTTTTCTTTTCTTTCTTTCTTTCTTCTTCCTTCCTTTCCTTCCTTGCTTCCTTCCTTTTTTCTTTCTTTCTTTCTTTTCTTTCTGCCTTTTCTTCTGAGCCATGTAGCTGACAGGGTCTTGGTGCTCCAGCCAGGTGTCAGGCCTGTGCCTCTGAGGTAGGAGAGCCAAGTTCAGGACACTGGTTCACCAGAGACCTCCCAGGTCCACGTAATATCAAATGGCGAAAGCTTTCCCAGAGATCTCCATCTCAACTCTAAGACCCAGCTCCACTCAACGACCCACAAGCTACAGTGCAGGACACCCCATGCCAAACAACTAGCAAGACAGGAACACAACCCCACCCATTAGCAGAGAGGCTGCCTAAAATCATAATAAAGTCACAGACACCCCAAAACACACCACCGGACACAGTCCTGCCCACCAGAAAGACAAGATCCAGCCTCATCCACCAGAACACAGGCACTAGTCCCCTCCACCAGGAAGCCTACACAACCCACTGAACCAACCGTAGCCACTGGGGGCAGACACCAAAAACAATGGCAACGACGAACCTGCAGCCTGAAACTACAAAGCCTCCAGTCTTTGATGGAGACCCCAAACACAGTAAGTTAAGCAAAATGAGAAGGCAGAGAAACACACAGCAGATGAAGGAGCAAGGTAAAAACCCACCAGACCAAACAAATGAAGAGGAAATAGGCAGTCTACCTGAAAAAGAATTCAGGGTAATGATAGTAAAGATGATCCAAAATCTTGGAAATAGAATGGAGAAAATACAAGAAACATTTAACAAGGACCCAGAAGAACTAAAGATGAAACAAACAATGATGAACAACACAATAAATGAAATTAAAAATTCTCTAGAAGGAATCATTAGCAGAATAACTGAGGCAGAAAAATGGATAAGTGACCTGGAAGATAAAATAGTGGAAATAACTGCTGCAGAGCAGAATAAAGAAAAAAGAATGAAAAGAATTAAAGACAGTCTCAGAGACCTCTGGGACAACATTAAACACACTAACATTTGAATTATAGGGGTCCCAGAAGAAGAGAAAAAGAAAGGGACAGAGAAAATATTGAAGGGATTATAGTTGAAAACTTCCCTAATATGGAAAAGGAAATAGTCAAGTCAAGTCCAGGAAACACAGAGAGTCCCATACAGGATAAATCCAAAGAGAAACATGCCAAGACACATATTATCAAACTATCAAAAATTAAATACACAGAAAAAATATTAAAAGCAGCAAGGGAAAAACAACAAATAAAATACAAGGGAATCCCCATAAGGTTAACAGCTGATCTTTCAGCAGAAACTCTGCAGGGCAGACGGGAGTGGCAGGACATTTTTAAAGTGATGAAAGGGAAAAACCTACAACAAGGATTACTCTACCCAGCAAGGACCTCATTCAGATTTGATGGAGAAATTAAAAGCTTTACAGACAAGCAAAAGTAAGAGAATTCAGCACCAGCAAACCAGCTTTACAACAAATGCTAAAGGAACTTCTCTAGGCAGGAAACACAAGAGAAGGAAAAGACCCACAATAACAAACCCAAAACAATTAAGAAAATGGTAATAGCAACGTACATATCAATAATTACCTTAAATGTAAATGGACTAAATGCTCCAACCAAAAGACATAGACTGGCTGAATGGATTCAAAAACAAGACCTGTATATATGCTGTCTACAAGAGGCCCACTTCAGACCTCAGGACACATACAGACTGAAAGTGAGGGGATGGAAAAAGATATTCCATGGAAATGGAAATCAAAAGAAAGCTGGAGTAGCAATTCTCATATCAGACAAAATAGACTCTAAAATAAAGACTAAAAAAAAAAAAAAAAAAGAACAGGAAAAAAAATAAAATAAAATAAAGACTATTACAACAGACAAAGAAGGACACTATATAATGATCAAGGGATCAATTCAAGAAGATCTAATAATTGTAAATATTTATGAACCAACAGAAGAGCACCTCAATACATAAGGCAAATGCTAACAGCCATAAAAGGGGAAATTGATAGTAACAGAATCATAGTAGGGGACTTTAACACCCCACTTTCACCAATGGACAGATCGTCCAAAATGAAAATAAATAAGGAAACACAAACTTTAAATGATACATTAAACAAGATGGACTTAATTGATATTTATAGGACATTCCATCCAAAAACAACAGAATACACCTTCTTCTCAAGTGCTCATGGAACATTCTCCAGGATAGATCATATCTTGGGTCACAAATCAAGCCTTGGTAAATTTAAGAAAATTGAAATCGTATCAAGTATCTTTTCCAACCATAATGCTATGAGACTAGATATCAATTACAAGAAAAAAATTGTAAAAAAAAAAAACACATGGAGGCTAAACAATACACTACTTAATAGCCAAGACATCACTGAAGAAATCAAAGAGGAAATAAAAAAATACCTAGAAACAAATGACAGTGAAAACACGATGACCCAAAACCTATGGGATGCAGCAAAAACAATTCTTGCAGGGAAGTTTATAGCAATACAATCCTACCTCAAGAAACAAGAAACATCTGAAATAAACAACCTAACCTTACAACCTAAAGTAATTAGAGAAAGAAGAACAAAAAATCCCCAAAGTTAGCAGAAGGAAAGAAATCATAAAGATCAGATCAGAAATAAATGAAAAAGAAATGAAGGAAACAATAGCAAAGATCAATAAAACTAAAAGCCGGTTCTTTGAGAAGATAAACAAAATTGATAAACCATTATCCAGACTCATCAAGAAAAAAAGGGAGAAGACTCAAATCAATAGAATTAGAAATGAAAAAGGAGAAGTAACAACTGACACTGGAGATACAAATGATCATGAGAGATTACTACAAGCAACTATATGCCAATAAAATGGACAACCTGGAAGAAATGGACAAATTCTTAGAAAAGCACAACCTTCCAAGACTGAACCAGGAAGAAATAGAAAGTATAAACAAACCAATCACAAGCACTGAAATTGAGACTGTGATTAAAAATCTTCCAACAAACAAAAGCCCAGGACCAGACGGCTTCACAGACGAATTCTATCAAACATTTAGAGAAGAGTTAACACTTATCCTTCTCAAACTCTGCCACAATATAGCAGAGGGAGGAACACTCCCAAACTCATTCTATGAGGCCACCATCACCCTGATATCAAAACCAGATAAAGATGTCACAAAGAAAGAAAACTACAGGCCAATATCACTGATGAACATAGATGCAAAAATCCTCAACAAAATACTAGCAAACAGAATCCAACAGCACATTAAAAGGATCATACACCATGATCAAGTGGGGTTTATCCCAGGGATGCAAGGATTCTTCAGTATACACAAATCAATCAATGTGATACACTATATTAACAAACGGAAGGATAAAAACCATATGATCGTCTCAATAGATGCAGAAAAATCTTTCAACAAAATTCAACACCCATTTATGATAAAAAATCCCTCCAGAAAGTAGGCATAGAGGGAACTTACCTCAACATAATAAAGGGCATATATGACAAACCCACAGCCAACATCATTCTCAATGGTGAAAAACTGAAACCATTTCCACTAAGATCAGGAACATGACAAGGTTGCCCACTCTCACCACTATTATTCAACATAGTTTTGGAAGTTTTAGCCACAGCAATTAGAGAAGAAAAAGAAAGAAAAGGAATCCAAATAGGAAAAGAAGAAGTAAAGCTGCCACTGTTTGCAGATGACATGATACTATACATAGAGAATCCTACAGATGTTCCCAGAAAACTACTAGAGCTAATCAATGAATTTGGTAAAGTAGCAGGATACAAAATTAATGCACAGAAATCTCTTGCATTCCTATATACTAATGATGAAAAATCTGAAAGAGAAATTAAGAAAACACTCCCATTTACCACTGCAACAAAAAGAATAAAATACCTGTGAATAAACCTACCTAGGGAGACAAAAGACCTGTATGCAGAAAACTATAAGACACTGATGAAAGAAATTAAAGATGATACAAACAGATGGAAAGATATACCACGTTCTTGGACTAGAAGAATCAACATTGTGAAAATGACTATACTACCCAAAGCAATCTACAGATTCAATACAATCCCTATCAAATACCAATGGCATTTTTCACAGAAGTAGAACAAAAAATTTCACAATTTGTATGGAAACACAAAAGACCCCGAATAGCCAAAGCAATCTTGAGAAAGAAAAACAGGGCTGGAGGAATCAGGCTCCTGGACTTCAGACTACACTACAAAGCTACAGTCATCAAGACAGTACTGGCACAAAAACAGAAAGATAGATCAATGGAACAGGATAGAAAGCCCAGAGATAAACCCACACACATATGGTCACCTTATTTTTGATAAAAGAGGCAAGAATATACAATGGAGAAAAGACAGCCTCTTCAATAAGTGGTGCTGGGAAAACTGGACAGCTACATGTAAAAGAATGAAATTAGAACACTCCCTAACACCATATGCAAAAATAAACTCAAAATACATTAAAGACCTAAATGTAAGGCCAGACACTATAAAACTCTTGGAGGAAAACATAGGCAGAGCACTCTATGACATAAGTCATAGTAAGATCCTTTTTGACCCACCTCCTAGAGAAATGGAAATAAAAACAAAAATAAACAAGTGGGACCTAATGAAACTTAAAAGCTTTTGCACAGTAAAGGAAACCATAAACAAGATGAAAAGACCACTCTCAGAATGGGAGAAAATATTTACAAATGAAGCAACTGACAAAGGATTAATCTCCAAAATATACAAGAAGCTCATGCAGCTCAATATCAAAAAAACAAACAACCCAATCCAAAAATGGGCAGAAAACCTAAACAGACATTTCTCCAAAGAAGATATACAGATTACCAACAAACACAAGAAAGAATGCTCAACATCACTAATCTTTAGAGAAATGCAAATCAAAACTACAATGAGATATCATCTCACACCAGTCAGAATGGCCATCATCAAAAAATCTAGAAACAATAAATGCTGGAGAGGGTGTGGAGAAAAGGGAACCCTCTTTCTCTGTTGGTGGGAATGTAAATTGATACAGCCACTATGGAGAACAGGATGGAGTTTCCTTAAGAAAGTAAAAATAGAACTACCGTATGACCCAGCAATCCCACTACTGGGCATATACCCTGAGAAAACCATAATTCAAAAAGAGTCATGTAGCACAATGTTCATTGCAGCTCTATTTACAATAGCCAGGACATGGAAGCAACCTAGGTGTCCATCAACAGATGAATGGATAAAGAAGATGTGGCACATATATACAATGGAATATTACTCAGCCATAAAAAGAAACGAAATTGAGTTATTTGTAGTGAGGTGGATGGACTAGAGTCTGTCATACAGAGTGAAGTAAGTCAGAAAGAGAAAAATAAATACCGTATGCTAATGCATATATATGGAATCTAAAAAGAAAAAATAAACGGTTATGAAGAACCTAGGGGCAGGACAGGAATACAAGCGCAGATGTAGGGAATGAACTTGAGGACACGGGGAGGGGGAGGGGTAAGCTGGGATGAAGTGAGAGAGTGGCATGGACATATGTACACTACCAAATGTAAAATAGCTAGTGGGAAGCAGCCGCATAGCACAGGGAGATCAGCTCAGTGCTTTGTGACCACCTAGAGGGGTGGGATAGGGAGGGTGGGAGGGAGACACAAGAGGGAAGAGATAGGGGAACATATGTATATGTATAGCTGATTCACTTTGTTATAAAGCAGAAACTAACACACCATTGTAAAGCAATTATACTCCAATAAAGATGTTAAAAAAAAAAAAAAAAAAGGGAGGGGCCGATGCATCCCCTGCTTGCATCCCTCCCCAGGGGCTGAGCACCGGGCCTGCTTGGGACCTGGGACTGTTCTGGCTGCAGAAGGTCCTGCACGGTGGGACCCCTCAGTCCCCTCTCCCAGGACGGCTGGTCACCCGCCCTTGCGTGAAATGCCTCTCCCATGCCTCACCTCTCACCTTACCTTTGGCAATGGTGTCAAACTACTTTTTCAAAATCTCCAGGCAGCTGCCTGTGACCCTGGAGCAGACACGCTCTTTCCTCTGTGTCACCATGGCGAGTCTGCATAACACGACAACCTTGGTTAATGAGTTGTATGGTGATCCTTTGTTTACTGCTAAAATCTGTTTCTCTCTGATAGAGTTTAAACTACTCAAATGCAGGACTCATATCTCTTTTTTTAAAATTAATTTACCTTTTTAAAAATTTTTATTTTATTTATTTTTTTATACAGCAGGCTCTTATTAGTTATCTGTTTTAGACATATTAGTGTATACATATCAATACCAATCCCCCAGTTCATCCCACCACCACCGCTGGCCCCCACTTTCCCCCTTGCTGCAGGACTCTTATCTTACTTACATTTGAATATCTGGTATCCAAGTAAACAAATGTTTGACTTGAGAAAACTGTATTTTATTCACCATTTAAACATCATAAATTCCTTGAAATATCCCCACGTGTACCAAAATACATGGAAGTGATAGAAAATTCGGAAGGTCTGCATCGCAAAAGGACAAAACAGGGGCCCCCTGCAGTTTTTCACTCTCTGCTGACAAGGTACCTGAAGTTTTCACCATCAAAAATCTATTCCCTTGGATTAAGACGGCGTTCTCCTCCTGCCTGGGACCTGCCCAGACTATCATGTAACGTCTTATTTTGTCCTGCTTCCAAATGACTGGCCTGAGAACTCCTAGCCTCACCCCAGCCCTGAGGTCTGGCTGAAATAACCCAGAGAGCCTGGCGACACAGGCATGGCTATGCTTCTCAGTGATAAATATCTCAGTTACAAGAATGAAAATGTTCTCTAAGGCATTCTCCTCTTAAGTGGTGGATTGGTCCCAAAGGAACTCAAGTAGAGGGTTCATTGCTATTGTTTGTGTTTGGGGTTGGGGAAGGCCAGGATCCCATCTTCTCACAAAGACTAAGTCCTAAGAATTGTTGCTGTCCTGGGCAGAACGCAAATTACCAGCAACAGTGTCTATCACGGGCTCTGGGAGATCAACGGATCCCTTAAGCTTGGATGTAGGTGGTTCTGCGGGAAGTGTGTTCCTTTCTGAGGCTCAGTGGCGTGGAGAGCTGAGAGCCACGGTGGGCACCTTTACAGAGAGAGACAGCTAAGGGCCTGCAGAAAGATAAGTAATGGAAAGTTCTGGCAAACGATGTAGCCTCAGAGGGGAGGTTTAAATGGCCAGAGGGAAAGAAGGGTTCCTTTGTAGCTGGGGAGGGAAGGCATCAGAGTTCAAAGAGAAAGACCTTGAGAATAAATACCCAGAAGCTGACTTTAGAAACCACGGACATGTTAGGATGGCCCAGAGCAACACAAGAATGTATTTATTGACTTAACCCCGACGTGAAATTGCATAATTTGAGACCTAGTTCGTTTTGAAAGCTCTGCCTTTTGGGTCTCTTTAGTTTATAAGAACATCTTGTGAAAAACTTTGAACCTGGATTTAAGTTGAGCATGAAACACAGCTGAGTGTGGGAAAGAACTGCACACAGATCTGAAAGAGAAATCATTTTAAATCATTGCATAAACCCCTAACCAGAACAGCATGTGAAAGGGCAGAACAGACTTTGTGCCCCGTGGGCCCTGCTCGGCGCCAGGTAAACGAAGGCTCCGCGGGGAGCGCGAACCCCGCTCTTTTGGTGTCATCAGTGAGGCTGATCCCCAGCCAGCGCCTGAAGGGATGTCGTGTTGTGTGTGATGTTTTCCGTAAAGAAAGGATGAGCTCTGGGGTCACACAGACCTGGGCATGTTTACTCCCCTGGGACTGGGGGTCAACCGTGGAACCTCCCAGAACCAGAGTCACCTGCAAGTGACACAGGGGTGACCTGCGGCTCACACACACTTCCTGCAGGCGCAGAGTGAAGGATGGGAGTCAGGTGTCCAGCAGGGAACGCGACTCACGAGAGGCACTACATCCATCCCTTCCCATCCTACAGGGACAGCAGTGGACCCAGAGACGCTGGTCACCTGCGGACTTCTGGGCCCCTCAGGCCGCGGCCTCTCACCCACGTGACCTCTCGGCCTCTCCGGGCTCCTCTGCCTCTGCCCTCGCCCCCGCCCATCAGCCAGCCCCTCGGCAGCCCCAGAGCTTTTTCCAGATCGCAAACCTCGTTTCAAAGCCCTGTTGGGAACCCTTCAACGGCTTCCCGGGCCTACACCCTCCTCAGGATGGATGAACCTTTCACGAACTGGTCCCACTCCCCTCGACGTTCTCTCTCATAAACGTGCTGCCTTCATTCACCCCCTGTCCCCAGACCACACATACCCACCCTTCCTGCCCTCCAGCACACGCAGGACATACTTTCCCCAAAGGACACGCCTGTGCACAGTTTGTCCCTTCTTCCTGGACGGCTCCCCAGATCTGACTCCCACGAGCCCCTACTTTATTTGGAAAACTCCTCCCCAGTCTTCAGGGTTCAGCTTAGATGTCACTTCCAGCTTGCTCTCACCCTCTTATATTCTCTCCATTGTATGGTGTCCATACACCTGTCCTAACTTACTGTCTCTACTAAAAATACCTGCTTACTTGTCCTTCTGCAGACAGAGCTCCGAGCCTCAGAGTTGCGTCTGTCTTGTTCACCAAGATCTCCCCGGCCCAGAGAACAGCCCAGAATAGGTAGGTGCTCAGTGAATCTGTTTTTTAAGCTTCTTGTTTGAAATAATGATAGACTTAAAGAAAAGTTGCAAAAATAACGCAAAGTTCCTATACATCTTTCACACAGCCTCCCCTTATGTTAAAATCTTATAAAATAATAGTAAAATGATTGAAAGGAAGATATTATCATTGATCCAATACTCTTAACTAATGTACAGACCTTATTTGAACTTCACCCATTTTTCCACTATAATAATGTGATTTATAATATGAAATATATACTTGGTCTTGGTCCCCATTCCTAGCTCAGGGCTCCTAAAGCCCTTGGAATTTTCTGCTATGAAAGCAATCAAGGTGTCTTTTGTTATGTTAATGAGGTGACTTTGGAAAGCCCCAGGTCACCTTAGATGGGGGCTTGTTGCCAGGGGAACCAACCTTGGTGATTAGATGTTTGTCACTTTCAGACCACCCCCACCCCTAACTCCAGGGAAGGGGAGAGGGGCTGGAGATTGAATTTCATCACCAATGGCCAGTGGCTTTGACACACGCCCCTTGGATTAGGGAAGAGCATGAAAGAAAGTCTGAAGGAAAAAGGCCGTCTCTGGCTTGGGGGCTTGAGGGCCGTGTTGGCTGAATGAAGAGGAAGCTGCATGGACCTCAGCAGCGATACCAGAGGCGGGACACAAAGACCTGCTTCCCAAGGTCCAACTACGAACCCCAGGGGAGAGACCAGCCATGAAGCAGCTTGAAAACCTTTCTATCCAAGGGGGCCACCGAAGTTGGGGTGCAGGGTGGGTGACCTCAGCAGAAGAGGACTGAGGTGAGCTACCAGCCACAGGCTAGGAGGATGTTGTGAGCAGCCAGCAAAGGCAGGCGACACCCACACCAGAAAACAGCAGTTGGACATGCCAAGTGGGAGGGGCTCAAAGAACCTAGAAAAGCCCCGTGAGAGGAAGAGGCAGCCTTGGGTCCTCAGCACAGAGGGCGCTGCTGCCCCATCACACCTGTACCCATCACGTAAGGAAGGCCCTTCTGCCACCACCTTGCGCCCCCCAAAAGCTGATGCAACAAGAATCGTGGGAAGGACAGAAAGACCAGTGAGGGGGACGGGTCTCTGCAGGCTTCCCAGCCCCCAGGCCTGGCAGGGGAGGCAAAGGCAGCGATCAGAGGCGAGTTTGGAGTTTGATAAAAGACAGCACTGGACTTTTTGATACCTGAAAATGACCTGAATATTCTACGGGATCTGCAGGAGGGAAGAAGGAATTGAGAAAGAATTTAACACAAAGTGGAGGAAAAATGTTCCCTCTGTTTTCACTCTGCCACGTCCAGTCATTCAGAATTGAAACAAGACGGTTACATACAGGTGTGCTCACCTGTCCAGCCATGCGGGGCTCAATGCTCTGTGGGCACCACCTTGAAATTCTTAACAATTTTTAACAGGGGGGCCCGACTCTTCATTTTGCATCAAGCCCCGCAAATCATATAGGCAGTCTTGTTTATATATACAGGAGGGACTTAGCCGTGTTCTACGTAACTCCAAGGGATACAGCAGGTCTGATCAGTGGAAGGTAGAAAGAAACAGCTTTTAGCCCAATATTAGGAAATGTTTTCAAAACTCATGGCTGCCCAAATTGGAATTGGCTATGTAAATAGGCAGAGCTTCGGAACGCCAGAATCCTTACAGCAGAGGAGGGTCGGCTACTTGGAGAACTATTAGAGACACAATACAAGCTTTGGACTCTGTGGCCTCCCAAGTCCCTTCCAACCTTGGGATTATCTAATTCTTTGATTATTGAACCTCCTCGGAGATGTCTACTTTACCAACTTCACCAGGAAATGAACTCACTAGTGCTGAGACAGGTAAGGATATTTCCAAGTCCAGCCTTTAACCCCTCCAGGGCTGGGAGTTTCACTGACTCCCTGGGTTTGTGTCCAAATCATGAGCTGTTGTTTTCCTCTATGAGGACGTTACTGCCATTACTCACTGTATTTTTTTGTGTGTTTAACTCACTGTATTTTTTATCGTCGTAAGTTGGATCTTGTTATGGCTGGCACGCTGTGACTTCTAGCTTCTAAGAAAAAGGCCTAAGAAGTCTCAGAAACTGTCTTGGGCTTAAAGCCACTTTCGTTGATCATCATTTTGACAACAAGGCATAAACAGACCTAACAAATAATGATTAAATGTAACGTTAGAAATCTATGCATGTGTTTTGGTTATTGCTGTCATCCTCATGATTATCATTCTTGGGGAAATGGTTCTCAGAGAAGGAGAGAAAGTCCAGTGCTTTCGGAGATCTTCCACAGATAACCTCTCAGACTCCACCTTCATGGTGCTGGTCTCTGGGGTCACAACTGGAAGGATCGTAGCTCCAGTGCAGAGACCCACCATCGAGGACAATCCTGGGGCCAGGAACCAACAGGAAGCCGTGTACTCGGTCGTGCCCAGTCAACCCATATTGGAAAACCTTGAGCTTCTTTCATACCATATTTTGGCCTTGACCTTTCTAGCGTTTAGCCTCCCAACAATGGAGTCTGTGTCTGCACACCCTCCGTGCAGGCCCCCTAATTACAGCCATCCGTTAAGCTGTCAAGAAGAAATCCTCAGCTCAATCACGTCTTTATCAGACTCCGGCTGCCAGTGGGGTCAAGATAGGCGTCAAGTCTGACCCGCCCAGAGCCCCTGTCCTGTGCTGGTCCCCCTGCTAACTGGGGCCTTTGTGACTGGGCCGCCGGACAGCCACCTGGGTGCCCCAGTTCAGTCCCCTCCGACGCACTGCAGACAGGGTGGACCCAAGAGAAACAATGGGACTGACTCAGGGAGGGCCCCTGCTCTTAGACTTTATCTTCGGGGGATTTTGCACACAGCAGTTGTACGGGGTTGTCAGAGCCCTAAACTGGAAGTGGAGACTCTGCTGAATGTGGTGTCAGGGAAAAGCGATTCCTCAGTTTGGACCTGCTCTCAGAGACGGCACAGTCATAGATGTCATCACTGCCAAGGCACTTCGTGACCATCCATCTCATCCTTTATTTTACAGATCAGTGCAAGTGTGGTCAAGGGACTCGGGTTTGACGTTCACTGCTAAGGCTGGTTTTCCTGAGTTTCAGGTGAGTAATATTTCAAGTGAGCCCCACACAATGAGAGAAACAAATCCAGGGTTGTTCCTATGCGGCTGCATGTTATTTGCTGTTTATTTCATGCAAGTATGTTTTTTCTCTCACACGAGGTCATAGAGTTTCTCCAGGACAGTTATTTCCTCTCTATTCTCCACAGAAAAGTTCTAGCAAAGAAAGTACTCACAAGTATTTGCTGAGACTCAGTTCATGATCATTTCTCGTTTTTCTGTTTGAGTGTGTTTCTGTGAGTCTGTGTCTCCAAGATAGGTGATAAACACCACGTGCAAGTTAAAATAGAAGCCCCACATTTGATTGCTCGTCCAGCCACCCCATTTAAAAGATGAGAACACTGAGCTCCAGAGAAGGGAAGTTACTTGCACAAGATCACTCACTAGTAGATGATTTAAACGCAGGTCGACGCGGTTCATGCAGTGTTTTTCCCACAACTCCAGGTTAGCTGCTTGTGATCACATAGTAATAGATACAAGTTGAAGGGCACAAAGGGAACAAGGCATCAGAACACATCCTTAACTGATAACATTATCATTGTTATTACTAATAATCCCTGAAATGTGCAGAGCAGTTAGTTTACAAAGATAAATTTACAGTTTCTTGTACATCCTTCAATAAACAAAAACAGAAAACAAGTCAATGCCCCATCTCTGCATTTTCACCTACACAAGAGGAATTCACCACACCTGTTGCTCTGCACGTCGCTTTTTTCACTTGATAGCATTACTGAGGGATATTTCTACACCAACCATGCAGGTCTGCTTCATGCTTCTTAAAAGGCACTTAGGGTTGGATCTACCACAGCTTACTTAACCAGCCCCCTACTGATGGACAGTTCAGTTGTTTCCAGATTTACGCTAAGAGGTGTCTTTTCTTAACAATCTCTCCTGGAGAGTTTTAAGTAACTAGCTTGACCTCAGAGCAGCATTTTGGGATCACCAGTAGGTTTGTATACTTATTTGAACAGATGACGAAATTGAAGTCTAGAGATGTTTGGGAGCTTCAACTCTTAGGGGCAAACCCCTAATAAGTAAGACCTGGTGTTCCTGCATCCTCTTCCACTAGTTATTCCAACGTGCTTGGGCCACTTAAGGGCACTGGGCGTGCTTGCCTTGGCTACTTGTAGAGGCCGTCAATAGCCACCACCAACCTCATCTCCACGGAACATCGAAAATCTGGCCCAACAGAGTCTTTGTTAAAAGAACCGATTCATCCAAAGATTCTCATCATGGTTTAAATTTTACTATTTTACCCAAAGATCACTGAGTTAAACTTCCCATTTCAGTAGATGAACCCAATTGCTTTGAACAAAGACGTAATTCAATGAAACCTTAATACTCTCATAAAATCAAGTATTCTCTGGTTCCCCAATGAACTCCAAAACATATCGATTTCTTCTGCACATGATGTGAGATAGGTTGTTTTCCCTAAACTAACCCCATTATGCCTTTTAAAATATATTATTATTTAAATGTTCAAATTTCTCTTATCCTGCAGATCTACAAAAGAGCAATCATAGAGTTCCTGGGAAAGAAAGAGCTGGTAGAGGGACTTTATCATATGGGGAATTTTAGGACATTCATTCAAGAATTAGAAACAAAAAGCAGATTGGGGTTGTACATGTGTAGCTCGTGAATGGTCCTGGGCAGTGGCTCCTTCTGCCAATTGCCAGATGAGGTGTTTATCACAGATTGAGGAAAAGGGGGCGTTTAAGATTAGGACTTTCTAAGGGTGAGAATCTGAAAACTACACTGACTTTTCAGACAGACTGCTTTTTGCTTGTTCATTGTAAAGAACCAGCATTTCTTTATGAAACAGCAAAAACCAAAGTTTCTAGTTGGGTTTCAACAATGAAAATAAAAATAGCTATCATGAATTAAGCCCATGCTCTGCAGGCACTGTTTTCAGTGATCACAATTACACACTTTAGAACAATCTAAGAGACAAAGAGAAACACTCGGGAACTTCTGGACACCAGTTTCTTAACGACTTCCCAGCAATCACCATGTGCCCACAGAGTGTGTCCCCGCGCAGTCCTAGGATTACGTAGGGTAGTTTGAAAAGAGATGAGCAAAACTTCAGGGCACCGATGGTTGTCCATCATTCCTTCTGGATGATCAACGGGAAACAAGAAGGTCATCTAACACAGCACCTTGGGCCGGAAGACGGGCGTTTGCCTCAGAAGGGATCCTGGCTCCTAGGCTGAGGCTGGCCAGTTTCTTGATCTTAACCCTAACCCTGCCCTGTGGTCTCCCCTGGCCTGGGTCTCTTCTTTAGAGACACCCCGCTCCCTGGGAAAGCCCCTTCTGTTTCTCCCCCTCTTTCAGCTGATCTTCCTAGAACAGTTTGTTTTTGTTTTTTGTTTTTTTTTTGCTGTACACGAGCCCCTCACTGTTGTGGCCTCTCCCGTTGCAGAGCACAGGCTCCGGACATGCAGGCTCAGTGGCCATGGCTCACGGGCCCAGCCGCTCCGCGGCATGTGGGATCTTCCCGGACCGGGGCACGAACCCGTGTCCCCTGCATCAGCAGGCGGACTCTCAACCACTGTGCCACCAGGGAAGCCCCCTAGAGCAGTTTTTATCTAATCTTTCAGGTATTGTTTTTGGTCCTTTTTAGGCTCTTTCCAATATGTTACTAAGTTTCCAACTTTAGTCACTCCTTTCTTCCAAGTGAGTTTTAAGATGATTTTCTCATCTACGAGTCTAAAAGGAGAATTTTAGAAGACCAGGAATTCCACTGTACTCTGTATTTGACTGTCAGATTTAAAGGAAAAAAAAAATTACTGGGAACAAGTACCATATCTGTTATTATGTGCAAATACTTCCATGATATACATGCCTTATGACTTTCTCCATATTACATCTATGGACTCAGAAACAGGAATTTCTCTCTTAATAAAATAACTTAAGACACGCTCAATGCCCATGGAAACAATTATCCTCTAAGTCAGTAGGATTTCTCTGCTTGCTTCTGTGCCTTTTCTTTTAAGCCAAAAATTCTATCTCTGTTTTTCCTCTTAGCATTTCTTCATCTCTGCCCCTTAGTATGTTTTGGAAACCTATGAAGTAAACATAATATTCTGTTGCTTTATGGGCTCATTCATCTAGTTTCTTCCAATCAAAGTTATCCTGGTAAATTAAGATCAAGAACAGCATGAGCACTTCCCCAGATTTTCATGCTTCTAGAGCAGGGGTCAGCAAATCTTTTCTGCAAAGGGTCAGATAGTAAATATTTTAGACTTTCCCAGCCATACAGTCTCTGTCACAATTACTCAACTCTGCCCTGTAGGGTGAAACCTGCCCTAGGAAATATGTAAACAAATGGACATGGCTGTGTTCCAATAAAACTTTATTTACAAAAACTGGCCATAGGCCATAGTTTACTCATCCTTGTTCTAGGTGAGGAGGAAAAAAAGAGGAGGATATTGATGACCAACTACAAGGAACACCGAGTGTGCTCTCTGTGCACAATACTGTGCTAAGTATTCTACAAGAAATTCTCTCATTTAATCTCCGTAATTCCTTAGGGTACATACAGTTATTGTATCCATTTTATAATTGATGAAACTAAGCTTTAAAGAGGCTGAACAATTTTCCCACAGTCAAGAAACTAATAAATGGTGGAACCGAGGCAGGAAAAAAGTGGGCTTCAGACTGGACACTTACAATTAGCCTCCTGTTTGCATTTCCTGAGACAGGAGATAGGTGGGCTCCAGGTTAGGCATTTACGACCAGCCTCCTGTTTGCTCTCCGAGATGGAAGCAATGACAGAGACAAGGTAAACAGCCAGGATTTGTCTCCTGTAGATGCCTTAAGATAACAGTCATGGCAGGGACAGAGAGGGGCTAAACCCTGTTTGAGTAAAGGATCAAGCGGTCATATATTTCCCATCCTTGGGGCAAGGGAGACATTGCACATGCGCAGAAAGACAGGTCAGGTGTGGAAAAAGAAACCAAAGGTAATTGGCCAAAGGTAAACAAAGACCCGGAAGAACTGCCCTATATAAATGACTTAACAGTCTCTTTACTGCGCTCCTCCTTCGGGAGGACGCCCACACCCTTTCTCTCTCGTGTGCATCGCTGCCTTGCTCCTGTCTTAACTAAACAAACTGTTTCTCTGTGTGCTCTCCCACTTGTTGTTGTGCTATGTCTTTAATAATAAACTTTGTACCTGTTTTTATAGTTTCCATCTCCGTGAGAAATGCATTTTTCACGAGGGGCAAAAGCCACGGGATCTGGTGGCTAGGATCCCTGGTTTTCATCCCGGCTACCCAGGTTGAATTCCTGGGCAGGGAACTAAGATCTCGCTTCACGCCACCACTCATTGCTGCCTCTCCGAGATCAGAACCAGAAACTCAGATCTGACACCAAAGCTCATGCTTTCTATCACTACGCTGTGCCGTAAAACATACACCTTCACCGTTTGAAGCCTTTTGATCAACTTCTCTTAAAAACTATCTCTGAACACAATGGGTAGGAAAGCTTCAGTCATTTAAATTTGCTTAATCCAAGTAGACTTTGGGCTATTGAGATATTTAGTTGAACAAACATTCATTACACCACTACTGTAAGCCTCAAATTACAATAGTGATTCGAGGAGGAAAGTAATAGAATATAGTTGTCTTACCCCAGACACACGTAGGGTCTTTGGTGGAGAAACCCTTACCTCTCCTTTCTCCTCACAGAGTCCATCTTGGTTTGAGAAAGCAAACCCACAGCTGGCATTGCTTAAGGAAGGCAACCAAAATTTATTTGCAGTTGTCTACAGCCACAGTGTGTTTGCGTTTTCAACCTCCTGTGATTAATGTTTTCATGTAGATTATTTTTGTTCCTTTTATTATCGTGAAATAAGCAGTTTCTAGGGAATTTGAAGTGAACTTACAAAAAAAATCTTCTCCCAAGATTTAAAGCCCCATGTCTTGACAACCTTTCCCAGAACATCTTAGCCTAGATATTTACCGCTAAATGTCCAACTCCAGCAACCATCCCAGACTCTCTGACCCAGTGTCCCCAGCTGTCTCAAGAACAGAGCCTCTCCTCCTAACCCTCTCCTTTCACACAGCCACACTTGTGCAACCGCAGGGTGTTTTGTGTTCTAGTCGTGGATTACTTAGTACAGAATCACATAAGTAAGAGTGAAAGCCCCTCCTCTCATAGAGCTGATGATTCCTGATGGTTCATACCTCTGGCAGGTCTAGAAGAGGTTCTCTGTGCTGTCATTCACAGAATTTCTTCTCTCTTTACCCCCTCTCCTTACTCCAAATGAGATGCTTTTTTAATTTCCTTCCCCTCCAAATACATCTGTCGAATTGTTATTATGCCTCATGTGCACTAAATCCAAACGCAAAGCAGCCTGTGGTGGTGGGATTTGGTGTTGCTTCTCCCTGAAGGTCAAACCTCACACGGCTCTTCAGCGTGAACCGTCTCCAGCTCTCAGCAGCTCCCCAGCGTTTATGTTATGTTAGTGATGTCCTCTAGTTGCAGAGGCCAGAGAGCCCACTGTTCAGCTGAAAGAAATCCTAAGGGAGAAGAGAATGAATGGCTGCAGATCACTCGCAGGGCTGTTGGGCACCTCCTTTGTGCTGCATTTCCCATATAGAAGCCAATACGGACCAGTGCAGGGTCACTAGTCAGACCCATAGCTGTTGGGGAACCCCTGATCCCCTGCTTCCTCAACACCCAGAAAGTCACCTTGGAAAGTCTAAGAATACGCTAAGGATTTTCCTCTGGGATTGAGATGTATATCTCTGATTACCAGCCACTAGGAAACTACGAAAACAAAGGGAAAACTTGTATATCACCAGTGGCTTGGAAAAGCATAGGGTTCACTTCTCTATATTATGGTACTGACACCTTTTTTAATGGGTGAAATTTGACAAGGATAAAGGAGAGAAGGGAAAGAGCAAGGAGCTAGAGGAGAAGTGAGATGCTGCATTTGCTCTGTTGAGTTCTGCTTGACAGAACAACAAACATACATACTTATGAGGCTGTAGCATGACTGCCATGTTGCAGACACCTTTGACCCTGCCCAACCCCCACCAGCATCCTCAGTTTTCACGGAGTACCACTTGAGCCAAGTCACAGACACCCTTGACCAATGGCAGAGTCCACTGCTGCCTTACGGGCTGGGTAATACCTCAGAAATAGACGGGAGCCCAGGAAATGCAGGATACGTAGCTCAGAGGAAAGATTTAGTGTCCCCAAGAACAACGTTTTACAGTTAATAAGTACTCTGGCTCCCCAGCCTTCCTGTGGGCAATTCCTGGGCTTGAATGGCTCTGTCTACTTCTTGGGAAGTCCAACAGAATTGAGCCCCCAGTGGCCACAGAACTTTCTCATATTGGCTTTTTCTTCTGTTTATCACCCTCTCCCGTCCTCATTTCTGCAACTTGGAATCACCTCCCAAATAAACTATTTACGTGGATGCCCCTGTGTCCAACTTTGCTTTCAGGGAAACTGAGTCTTTTCAGAGCTGCTTGTCTAAAATGAGACACACATTGGATCAACCATGGAAAAATCACCACCTGGTCCAGTTATACCAGGATAGAGTTGTTTGATATTTGGGAATAGTGGTTGGGATGGGAAGAGCTAGCCTTCCCAAGGCTCTGTTTCTCATAGCTTGTTGCTCCTAAGTAGCAGAGATACTACCCATGGGAGAAACTCATCTGGTATCACACATGTGACCCTCATCTGCCTTCCTTTTGGTTTGTCAGGAATATGTGTCAGCCAGGGGGTGAAAAGGAGTCATAAAAATAATAATGGAGAGAAAAACCAGCAAAATAAATGGCAGACTAGGAAACTCCCTTATTTCCTCATGGAGACATCAAAAAAAAAAACAACCAAAAATTGGATAAAATAACCTTATATGAGTTATGGAAAAACAATCCAAGGTCTACAGCAACCAAGAGAAAAACAAATACTGTATGCTAACACATATATATGGAATCTAAAAAAAAAAAAAAAAATCGTTCTGAAGAACCTAGGGGCAGGACGACGGGAATAAAGACACAGATGTAGAGAATGGACTTGAGGACGTGGGAAGGGGGAAGGGTAAGCTGGGACGAAGTGAGAGAGTGGCATGGACTTATAAATACAACCAAATGTAAAACAGATGGCTAGTGGGAAGCAGCTGCATAGCACAGGGAGATCAGCTCGGTGCTTTGTGACCACCTAGAGGGGTGGGATAGGGAGGGTAGGAGGGAGATGCAAGAGGGAGGGGATATGGGGATATATGTATACGTATAGCTGATTCACTTTGTTATAAAGCAGAAACTAACACACCATTGTAAAGCAATTATACTCCAATAAAGATGTTAAAAAAAAAAAGAAAATGCCACATTCAAAGAAATTGCCGCCCTCAAAACAGTAGGAAATTCTGTGGTGCTTTTGCTTGTCCTTTCCCTGCCCTCTCCCTGGTGTGGCCTGGTCTTGGTTTGGAGGACACAGCTGTTCCCAGTCCCCTCCCTTGAACAGGAGGAAGCAGAGAAGATTTGCAATGTTATAACCTATCTGGACGCTGCTTGGAGGGCTGGTCTCTGTTTCACCTAATTCAGATCTGAGGCAGAGTGAAGCACCTGGCACTGCTCAGGAAAGCTGCAGGGAAACTACAGACCTGCAGGTGTCTGGGACAAAGGATTATGGGTGGAGACACACAGTAAACCATCTAAGGCCCCAAGGAGAAACTGAGGTGAGACTCTGTGCAGTTAAGACATTTATAAGCAACTGTGTATATGGGGTAATTGAAAAGCCACACACAGGCCCATGCAAGACACATGCTCAGAAAAGACCTGAGAAGGCCCGAAGCTTTCTCTGTGAGCTGATCCAGAGGCTCAGAACGTGCCTGGCTAATTGCTTAAGGATTTTCCCAGCACAGAGCCAGTCTGCACTGGGAGAGGTAGCTGTTTTTTCAAATGCTCAGTTTTCAACAAAAGAAAATCACAAGCATACAATAAAACAGGTAAGAAACGGTAAAACATGGCCCATTCAAAGGAAAAAAATTAAATGGCAGAGACCATCCCTGAAGCAATACAAACATTGGATACAAGACAAAGACTTCAAACAATTGTCTTTTTTTTTTTTTTTAACTAGGTTGACCACTGAGAAAATTACTGGTTCTAGGAGTTACTGATTAACTTCCAAAGAGACATGTAAGTAAGTTATGTGTTTCTATGAGGAGTTTCTTTGATCCTTAAAGTACAGCAAGTAGAATTATTTTTGCACAATGCTCTATAGAGAAAATTAGTTATTGGCTTATTCATTTTTTCACCCATTTGCTCACTCCTGCCAGGTTCTGTAACAACTAGGTTACAGAAGAGAACGGAGCAGACAGGGTTTGTGCTCTTAAGCCCCTGGGAATACCTGTCCATTCTATTCCGTTTGGCAGAAAAGTTTGAAAATCACTGTCACCTGACATGTGAATTCCTTCTAAAACAAGCCTGCTGGCTTCCAGTTATTCCTTAAAGGAAATGAATGGCTGTGGGAGAAAAATTCGAGGCAATACCCCATCCTTATCTGGAATAATTAAAGTGGAAGAAAATTCCTGTTGGTGAAAAGCCTGATGATTCTATAATTTTTGGAGAACTGTATTATCTTTCTTTCAATATTAAAGAAACTAACTGGATTAATTGTTAAAAGAATATGGGTAGCAGATGTCCTGTGATATCTGCAATGAATATGTACTTTGTTAAGATATTTTTATAATTTTTAAAATAATATATGTACTATATAGAAAGTATTGAAAATGCAAAAAGTATAAATAAAGTATATGTCCCAGTACTCAGAGACAACTGCTTTTAACACATATCCACATCCTTTATCTGGTTCTTGGAACCAACTGTGTTTTGGAATTCAGAATTTCTCAGATTTTAGTAAGGAAATTCAATGTGTGTACCAAAGATTTGATTTGATTTGATATTGAGACATCATTGACATATAACAGTATATTAGTTTCAGGTGTACAACATAATGATTTGATATATGTATATATTGCAAAATCATCACCACAGTAACTCTAGTTAACATCCATCACCAGACAGAGTTATATTATTTTTCTTGTGAGAACTTTTAAGATCTTAACTTTCAAATATACTATACAGTATTATTAACTCTAGTCACCATGTTGTACATTACATCATCAGGACTTATTTATTTTATAACTAGAAGTACATTTGACCACCTTTACCCATTTCTCCATTGCCCCTGGCAACCATCAATCTGTTCTTTGTTTCTGTGAGAAAATAGTCATCTAAAATATTCTTAAAGAGCTAAAGGAAAGCATGGGCAAAGAACTGAAAGGAATCAGGAAACAATATATGAACAAAATGAGAATAGAGATAGAAATTACATAAAGGAACCAAACAGAAATTCTGAAACTGAAAAGTACAATAAGGTTTTTCCCACTCTCTGAAAGTACAGCATTTCTGTGAAACTTTTTGTAAGCCAAAATGGCATAAAGTAAACAAGAAATTACCTTAGGATACATGTAGCTAATGGATGCACAAAATAAATCAGGATAAAGCATAGATGCTCACAGACAGAGTTCAAAACTATGGTGACTTGATGCTGAGATACTGAGTCTAGTTCCTGAGGAAGTACTGTCTCTAAAATGGCTCACTGCAAAACAAATGCTGAATGCTATTTTCACTTTTTTCTTCTGATTTCTTTTGGTTAGTAAAAACAATTACTAATATAGGTCTTTCGTAAAACTGAAGTGGCATAAAGCAAACTTTCAAAAAGTGTGGGATATCTGTAACTAAACTGAAAAATTCACTAGAGGGGCTCAGCAACAGACTTGAACAGGAAGAAGAAAAAAATCAATGAACCCAAAGACAGGACATTTGCAATTATTAAGTTTGAGGAGCAGAAAGAAAAAAGAATAAAGAAAAGTGAACAGAGCCTACGAGACTTACAAAACCTCATCAGGCAGACCAATATATGCATTATGGAAGTCCCAGAAGGAGAAGAGAAAAAGGATCAGAGAGCTTATTTGATGAAATAATGGCTGAAAACTTCTCAAATTTAAGGAAAGGCATGAACCTACGAATTCATAAAACTCAATGAATTCCAAGCAGGATAAAACCAAAAAGACCCACACTGAGACACGTTATAATTAATCTGTTGAAAGACAAAGAGAAAAATCTTGAAGCAGCAAGAGGAAAGTTACTCATCATGTACAAAGGATACCCTGTAAGATTATCGGCCAAATTTCTTATTGGAACACTCGGAGACCAGGAGGCAATGGGATGATATATTTAAAGTGCTGAAGGAAAAAAATTGTCAGGTGAGAGTTCTATATTCAGCAACACTGTCCTTCAAAAATGAGGGAGAAGTTAAGATACTCCCAGATAAGCAAAAACAGGGAATTCATTACCACTGGTTGTGCCCTACAGGAAACGCTGCAGGGACTCCTTCAGGTTGAAATGCAAGGATGCTATAATGCTACTCAAGGCCCTAGGAAGATACAGACCTCTGGTAAAGGTAAATGCAGGGACAAATATAAAAGTGAGTACTATTCTAATTTTGCTTTATAATTTCACTTTTTATTTTCAACAGAATTTAAAAGAGAAATGCATAAAAATAATTATAAATCTATGTTAATTGGTATACGAGATATAAAGATGTAATTTGTGGCATCAATAACATAAAGTTGGGGTCAAATGGAATTGTAAAGGAGTAGAGTTTTTGTATGTAATTGAAGTTAAGCTGGTATCAATTCAAAATAGATTGTTATAACTTTAGTATGGTTATATATAATCCCCATGATAACCACCAAGAAAACCCACATAGAATATACACAAAAGGAAATAGGAAGGAAATCAAAACATGTCACTACAAACAACAAACAAACAAAAAAACCCACAACTAAACACAAAGGAAGGCAGTAATAGAGGATATGAAGGAAAAAAGGCTATAAGACATACAGAAAACTAACAAAATGGCATAAGTCTTTCCTTATTACTACTTACTTTAAATGTAAATAGTTTAAAATTTGCAATCAAAAGAAAAACACTGGCAGAATGGATAAAAAAGCATGATCTACCTTTATGCTGCCTATAAGAAACTTACTTTAGATCTAAGGACACATATAGATTGAAAGTGAAAGATGGAAAAAGCTATTCCATGCAAATAGTAACAAAAGGAGAGCTGAGGTGGCTATACAAAAACCAGACACAATATACTTTAAGTCTAAAGCTATTACAAAAGGTAAAGAAGGACATAATATATTGATAAAAGGGTCAATTCACCAAGAAGCTATAACAAGTATAAACATATACGCAACAGGAATCAGAGCTCCAAATATATGAAGCAAACACTGATAGAAACACTACTGTATAACAGTAGGAGACTACAATATCCCCTTTCAGTAACTGATAAAACAACCAGACAGAAGGTCCATAAGGAAATTGAAGACTTGAACAAACCTAGAAACCATCTGCACCTAACAGACATATTCAGAACACTCCACCCAACAACAGCACAATACACATTTCTCTCAACTGCATATGGAACACTGTCCAGGATAGACCATATGTTAGGCCACAAAACAAGTCTTAACAGATTTTCAAAAATTGAAAGCATACAAAGTGTCTTTTCCAACCACAATGGAATGAAACTAGAAATCAATTGCAGAAGGGAAACTGGAAAATCCACAAATATGTGGAAATTAAACAACACACTCCTCAACAACCAATGAGTCAAAGAAAAAAGCACAAGGGAAACTGTAAAATATCTTGAGACAAGTGAAAATGAAAACACAACATATCAGAACTTACGGGATGCAGTGAAAGAAGTGCTAAGAGGGAAATTTATAGCTGTAAATGATGTAGAAAGACCTCTAATGAATGACCTAACTTTATACTCTAAATATCTAGAGAAATAAAAAATGTTAGTGGCTGATAGTTTATGTTCCAAGGTCTCAAAGAGACCACACTTCCCCTGTGGTATGACCTACCCTAACTTCAGAAGTCCCTTCAGTGTTTCAACATCTATAGATCCAAACTTTCCCCAGCCCACACTTCCACATTTTGCAAGATATTTTCACCTGAGTGTTGCGTTCCACACATCCCAAAATGAACTCTTCACCTTCTCCACAGAACTTGCTCTGCCTCTGTGGCTCAGATCCCAAGTCTCCTCTGGTCCCTTTCTCTCCCTCGCCACACCCAGCCCACATTATGCTGAAGACCCTGTGGTCACTGTACCACTCCATCAGTCTCCTTCCTTATAAAGCCACGTACAGTTAACCAGATTCATCCTGAGTACAAAAAGAATGGGCAGCGTTGTGTCCCCTTTTCTGTTTTTATCTCCTTAATTTCAGACTATTGTTGAGCACCTCCTATGGGTCAGACTCTGTCCTGGGCTTTGGAAAACCAAGATGAATATCACTTTCCTGCCCTCAAGGAGATGCCAGTTTCCAAATGGGGTAGTCAGGTTATATAAACAAAAAGCCAACAAGCGAGGAGACTGACAACAGAGAAGTGTGTAAGACGTGTGCAGGGACACGGAGGAGAAACTGACGATCAAGGCTGGTGAGCAGAGAAGGTCTTAGAACAGGTGATGTTTGAACTCAGTCCTGGAGGATTAATTGGAGTTAAAGTGGACTAGAGGGGTGGCATATGAAGGAAAGGACAGAGCAATGCATGGGCTTGGCACTGTTTAAAGGAACTCTCGCTAATTCTGTATGACTCATGCTTTTGCAACAGCCTCAACACATTATTACCACGACAGCCCTGTGAGGCAGGGAGTATTAGCAGCCCCATTTTACAGATGAAGGATTTGAGGAGAAAAGACATGAAGCAATTTGCCTAGTGTTACACTGGTGCTCAGAGAAGCACTCACTAAGTTTCCAACCTAGGAGGAGGGGTGTGGAGAGCCACTGCCCATCTCATGCTCTGAGCAAATACAGAAATCTTTTGACCAACCAAAGAGCTCTGCTGAAACACTGCATTTCCTCTTGTGAACCAAAACTCAGACCTGAAGTTATATTTTTACCACCACTGCCCCTACCCCCATGCTTTAACAAGACACGGTATCTTGTTTCTAAGGGTAAAAGAAATGCTTATAAACAAGACTACAAAAGGCATCTTAAGACAACAAATCGTTCATAAAAAAGGGAACATTCGGATGAGTTAAGTGTAAATGAATCAGAAACATATGGATTCAATCTACTTTAAAAGGCCCAGTGGAGTTCCAAGTGGCGGGTAAAACCCTTGGAGGAGATTATACTTGGGGATATTCCCAAACCCAGGGCCATTACTTCTGGCCAGGCCCGGAGCTAGGCTGGTGGAGGGATCCCCGAGGAAACCAAGAGAAAGAGAACCTCAGAAACGTAGGAGGGTCACTTTACCCCAAATCCTCAAGCCCAGACTTGGAAATTTTCAGAGCAACATGCCTCCTAGAAACACCTTTCCTGAACATCTCATTCTGGCCCAGGGCTGGGACTCCGAGTCCAGCCAACAATTTCACTTTAGAAACTCAGCTTGTCCAACTCCAAAAGGGTGTAGAGGCTGGACCGAAACCCTTCATCTTTCCCAAAGATTCTCTCCCTTTGACGATGAACCGTGTCCAGACCATGGCTTTGGAAGAGGAAATAAGGGCCATGGTTCTCTTTGGCAGCATCAGATGAGAGATGAATATGCACAGAAATATTGAACACGTTCAACTAAACAGGAAACAACATAAGAAAAAGCAAGATTCAGACTCATCAGTCTGCTTGGGTTGCATCAGCCGTGAAAATAAACAAAGGCCTAAAGAGATCAGGCTGGTTTAATGGGAACCAGGCAATGAGCAGGTATGTGTCCTGGGCGTAATCATCACTGGGGCTCCCTGTGCTCTCGTGCCTTTTCTGGGGTCCCACATGGGATGAAAGGTCAACCACCAGGGAGTGTGGTGGGCTCAGGGCCACCCAGTGTTTGCTCGGCCTCTGTTTCTTTACCCCCACAAGTGCCCTCTTCCCGATGAGAACCCAGGCCTTTCTTTCTTTCAGTGGATGAGAACAGGCCTTTCTCATCCACTGCTGATCGAATCGAGTTTTGCAGGGAGGACTAAGAAAAGCGAGCAAATGGAACAGTATTCTCCCCAAATGCCGTCTTAAATTGAAATCATCTGTTCTGGAAGCCCAGGCTCCTGGTCCCCAGGCCACACCCAGGCAGCTGGGAAGGTGAGCTGGGGAGCCGCCCTCGCAGACCGCTGACCCCTGGACTGGCTGCAGTGAGGGGCTGTGTTGAGCAGAAAGGCACCCCTGGGCTGGGAGCCGGGGAGCTGGGTCTCATGGGAATTTTCTGTGCCCCTGAAGTCCCCATTGTCACCCCCTCCCCAAGACAGGCCTTCCTCTCTCCTGTTGATGCCTGAGATCTGTCATCTTAGAGATTTATTTCTTTGGCTTAAGACTTTGACACTTAAGACAACCGAGGTGAGACCGAATGTGAACATCTTAACATCAGAGGGTGGAGGAGGGGAGGGAAGCTGTGGGAATGGGGTGGCAGGGCGGCGGGGTGGCAGTGGGGTAAAGGCGGGCAGGGATGGCGGGGTGGGGGTGGGGTGGCTGAGAGCCTTGGAGACACACTGCGCCCGCTTCCCTGGTCCCCCGCCCCAACCCCCAGGCCATTCTAAGACTGAAACAGAAAGGGCCCTGGAGCCCTGAGAGCCCCTGCTGCCCCTCTCCATGCTGCCCGTCCCCAGTCGAGGCGGGTTTGCCAAGAGGCCACCATGTGCCAAGCACAGCTCTAGACCCTGGGGTACAGCAGTGGGAAAACAGTGGCTGCGGGGACCCTGACACTGCTCAGAGGAATTCAGCAGTGGTGTGGAGCCTGGGAACTAAAAGGGACCACAGCTGTCCCTGTCACCTCCTCCCTGGCTGTCCCAGGGCCCCTCCAGTTCCAGACCCTTCTTCAGCTGGTCCTGCCTTTGCAGGGGGAACCGAGCTGTCGGAGGACTTTCTTCAGATGCAGCGCTGAGCTCGCCAGAGCGCAGAGCCTGAGGGGGTCCTGGGTGGATGCCGGGTTGCCCACAGCCTCCCTCAGCCCTGCCTCAGTTTCCACATCCGCCGCCACGGCCAGGCGTCTGCTGCAGAGAGCAGGGCGGCAGCCTGGGGAATGCACGCCATCTCCTCGCACAGAGGGTGGGGCCTTGGCTGAATCTGGCCCCGCCTCCCCGGGGAGGGAGGCTTCCGGAATCCCGTTAGCCCTTCCCCAGTACCCAGACTCTCCAAAGCCACAGGACTGAGCCGGTGCCTCTGGAACTGGAGGCCTGTTGGCCGACGCTCTCAGCCGCCTACGGATGGACAGAAAGGTGAGGAGGAGAGGACGAGAGAACAGGGGCTGCTGGGAGTGCAACAGAAGAGATGGGGTTTGTTGGCGGGCTTCCTGCCAAGCTTAACTGTCTTCATCCTCAAAATGATTCCAAACAGCTGGGCCAGCAGTCATCCTGCTGGTGTTCTCTGGGCAGCTCGGGGCCCAGGGAAGCCCAGGGGCCTGGCAGAGGCAGTGCCTGCCCGACAGCGAGCTTAGCGCAAGGGAAGGGGTGAGAGAAGCCGGGCGCCCACGCTTGGGGATGATTTCTGTCGGTTGAGGCTTTCGGGAGGGAGGGGTCGGGGAGGGCCCGAGCTGAGCATGGGTTCCTCTGCTAGGGCGTCCTCCCCCGCACAAGACTCCCGGGACGGTCACTCGCAGGCCCTTCCCCGGACACCTGGCCTGTGACTTATCCTGTGATTTTCTGTTGTCTCCGGCCACTTTCTCAGGTGGCCAGAGCCTGGGGCCAGCAAGGCCAGGGGCTAAGCACAAATTCCCATGGAGACTCATCTGAGCGGCATTCTGGGCTGGGGCCCCGGGGTGTGCCCCACTCCTGACACACCCCTGGACTCAAGAGGAGCCGGGCGGCGTAACCCGGAGTCCGGCACCGCTGAGCCGTACATTTGAGCCCGAGCGCGAACCGTAGAAAGGACGCAGCTGGTCCTTGCTCACGGCCTCGCCGTGGAGTTTCAGTCCTCGTGCCGGCTTCTTCTGGGCCGTCTTGGTCACGTGATTTGAGTAATTCCAAAAGTCCCCAGCGTGTAAAACAGTTAACAAACACCAGGGTTAAAGATAAGTGCCAGAGACAAGGGGCCCAAGTCTACGCCCGGGGGCAGCCGCCAGTCTGATGCCCCCTGGATTCCGCTCTCCTCTACCAGTGCCTGCCGGGCGCTGCACAGTGGGAACGAGTCAGCCAAACACTGTTATAAATGCAACGGCCTCAGAAGCAGGGATTCTCGCTGCCTCCATTGAACAGACAAGTACACCGAGGCCCAGAGAGGGCGGCTGACGCGGCCGCCACGTCCCAAGGCTGAATGACAGAGCAGGGATCCGAACCCAGACAGTCAGGCTCCAGGCTGCACCCCCTGCTCCGCTGACCTAGTCTGTCCACTTGGGCAAATCTCTGTGCTGGGTTACGTGAGGGAAGTCAAGTGAATATGCGGTGTAGTCACGACCCCTGGGAGCTCGACCGTCGCCAAGACTGAAGCAGCCTTCCCAGACTGGCCTAATGAATCTGCTGCCTGCGCTGGACTCCTCACGCTCCGCGTATGGCTTTGGGTCTCGGTGAGACCTTCAGCAGCCCCCTCTCCTTTCCCTGCACATCAAAGCCCCACAGGGGCTGAAATCCCACCTTAGGAGCCTCAACCTAGTCTTCCAAGACAGGCCGGCCGGAGCACCTTCCCTCCCAGAGCATGATTCTGGAGTAACAGAAAGGAAGAACTCAGCAGTCCTTGCCCAGCTTCATGACAAAGACGTTGTGTGGGACCAGAGGATACAGCTGAGTCGGGCCTGCCGTCTGGGCTCCGGCCTCAGCCGACGGTGAACCAGGTCAAGCCACAGAGTAACGGGACGCCCTGCACCGCCCGAGCCTGCCAGGCCCCACTCCACCAGCAAGGGCACCCTCGGCAGGCTGTCCCCTTGCAGCCTGGCCACTTGGCATTTTAGAGACGCGCTGGCTACACTCACCTGGGGGACTGGGGGATGGCGCCTGGTGTTTGGTCCAGAGCCCAGTGCCTCTGGGACCCCAGGGGCTTTGAAGGGGTGTTATAAGTTAGCAAAAGTCAAAGAGAGGATTTCATCAAGAACTTGAGTATTAAGGCTGCAATCAACGTTGAGTGAAACAGGGCTAGAAGGAGCCTGATGCCACGGTGACGGAGATACACAGAGAGGGCCCACGGGGCACAGGATTCCTCCTGGAGCGTTCAGCCCACATGGGGCTGTTAGAAGCTGATGCAGGATGCTGAAGCAAGGGCCAGATCTCCTTCCTGGGGGACCGTTAGAAAACAGCTACATTTGGAGACAGGGGTGGGGAGAGGCTCCGTCAGCCTTGCTGTTTGCTTCTGCCTCTGGTGTCACTGAGTGTCTTTCCGAAGGGTCGGTGTCTCTCCTTTCCCGTGGGCCAGGACATGTCACGGGGATACCAGGGCATGGGTGCAGCTTGTAACAACACCTGGGCTCTCGACCAAGGAGATGCTGCCTGGAAAAAATGCAGTGGTTTTAGCAACGTGGGCATGATGTGCATGAGAAGGAAGAACATGATAGATCAAAGGTGACAGGAAGGACATCCTCTTTCTTTCCTGCAATCCGGCTGGTTTTGAAAACCTCCAAGTGGGTTCAAGTCTCTTCCAGGCAGGAAGGCAGCCTTTACCAAGGCAACGCTGCCCTGGCGTGACACCGCCCCCGCACCCCCCGGCACCCAAAGCTGAAACAACCTCCGGCGCCAGACTCCAGAGTCACGATCGCTAGCATGGTTACTCCCCACACCCTGTCCTTCCCTGCAGTGCCCACCCCTGCCTCACAAGGAAAGGCCCAGAACCTGGAGGGCTGGCTCAGGCAAGTTCCAGGTGGCGGCAGCCACGTGTAGGATCCAGCCCAGCACTGAGGCCTGGGGACAAGCCACCAGGGAGAGTCAAAGGTCAGACTCATGGCCACGGCGAACCCCAGAGAGACACTCACTGTGCATGGCAGGTGCCTTCTGCTTGCACTGCCATCCCAGGCGTGGCCCCAAATTCCCCAGGAATTCCAGCTTCCCTTCAGAGTGACGCTGCTTTCTCAGAGGGAAGCGATCCTGGTGGCGACTCACCCACCGGCATTTAACTCTTGCCTCTTCAACCTGAGAAAAGGAAATAAGAATGAATTAAGACCTCAGAGCACCATCTGAAAATGAACCATAGACCAGGACAAGGACAGTGTGTGTTTTCCAGGGTCGCAGAAGCGTGTGTAACCTCCCTGTGCTTATAAGGCACTGGGCCCTGTTTGCCCAGAGTTTACCAGATGACACACTCAAGAGAGAAGGTGCCTCCGATGGTTTTCCAGAGGGAGCAGAGACGGGCAAGGCCTTGGAAACTTTCTTCCCCACTCCACAGAAAGTTGTATGTGAAAGGAGCCCTCAAATTAAAATTGAGTGGTGGTGGTTTTTAAGATAAAGTTGCTCAATGTTTCATAGCATCTCAAAATCATAAAATTAGCTGGGACACTGGGTATCGTGCAGACACACTGTGCACCCTGTGCAGGCGTCTCTCCTGCGCCGTGACCAGCAGGAGGTACAGATGCTGCCTGTCTCCTCCAAGGAGGCGGACTCCTCCCCTCAAGGGAGCAGCACACGTGTTTCCAGACAGCTCTATGTTTTAGATAATTTTTCCTTACCTTAAGCCAACATTAATTTTCCTGTAGCTTCCAGCCAGCATTGTAAACTGTGTTCTCTGAGGTCACGATAAACGCCTCCACCTTTTTCCTTCTGTGACACCCTTCAGATCTTGAAGATCCTGTAGCGTGCCCCGCCCACCCTGCCTTCTCCTCTCCAGGCTAGATCCGCTGGTTTGTCAGACAGCCTCACTTAATAAGCCATGAGCTGCCTGCATGTTTTCCATTTAAGGGCTGTTTCTGGCAGGGCCGCTGCTGTGCCCTCTCCAGCAACATCTGCCCACCTCCTGCTGTGCCCCATGGTAGCTGTTTATGGACAAGAGCCCCTCCATCAGGCCTCGGGGGTGGAGTTAGCTTCCCCCAGTAGAATGACTCACCTCTGGGGGCCTTGCCCAGAGAGGCAAAGAGGGTGGAAGCCCTGTGAGGAGAACAAATACATTTGTCTTTACACCGCTGTGCCGCCAGGAGCTGGCACCTGGCAAACGCTGGTATTTTCTTTTTTTTCTGTAAATAAGATTTAACAGATAATTTAAAAGTTTTACATTGTTAAATTTAATATATGTCTATAAAGCAGTAGTTATAGAATAATAGAATAGGACATCCTCTACTCTTTTTAAAGATGGTTACAAAGACTAAGTGAGAACTTTCCTCACCATGGCTACTTTTTAAAAAAAATATATCTTTATTGGAGTATAATTGCTTTACAATGCTGTGTTAGTTTCTGCTGTATAACAAAGTGACTCAGCTATACGTATACATATATCCCCATAACCTCTCCCTCTTGCGTCTCCCTCCCACCCTCCCTATCCCACCCCTCTAGATGGTCAGAAAGCACCGAGCTGATCTCCCTGTGCTATGCAAAACGCTGGTATTTTCTGATGCATGAATGCAGAAGGGAATGAAGGAAGCAAGAAGGGATGAGATGCAGAGACAAAGAAAGGCCTTCATGGGTTCAAAACCTTTACCTCAAATGTCCTGAGTCCCCTGCTCCAATCCCGGAGCCTGTCTAATCCAGTCCCCAGGCTCCAAGGCTACATTCTGCCCACAGCGATATCCACCCCCACCCCAACAACTTCCACCCTTAATAACCCTGTTAAACCACAACCAGCTCCTCCTCACACCACTCGACCTCTCCCCATCTCTCCCCCAGCTCACAGTCCATAAGCCTCACCTACAAACGTCCCAGGACGCTCTTCTCAGACACAAATTCCAAAGACATCCAAACAAGAAGAAGACAAATGGTGGAAGACAGTGTATTGATTTGGGGGCAGCAGCTGATATCCTTTGGTCCCAGACTGATTTGGGAAGGATCCCAAAGGAGCGCTCACGCGCCTGGCCTCGTGGGGCAGAAAGGCTGCTGGGGCTGTGCCCGTTGCACAGAGATCCCTGGTGACGAGGACACAGCTCCAAGGCATCCCGGTGCCAGCTGCTGTTGAGCAGCACGAGATGCCTTGAGCTGCTAAGTGGGCAGCTTCAGTTTTACTTTTCCTCTCTGGAGTAAAAAGAAAAAGAACTCTGGCCACGGGTGACATACAAACGTCAGGCCTGAGTCTATCTACACATGGAAATGACTCCCCAGGCCTCCCTTCTCCACCCCCATCTCTGGAGATAAACTGTAATAAAGTATTAACAACTGGCTCTGCTCTTCTGATAGACAAGGGATGACTCTCTTTTAAAGACCTTTGTGCTCTGTTGTTGCCAAAGCCATTTAAACTGTGATCATTAGCAGCTCTGCCTACAGCGCAGGCCGAGGCGGATTTCTCTGGAGAGGTTCCATCAATCACGTGTTCCTGGTGGGGAGCAGCTGTCTGAGGCTGGGGTGCAGGAGAGCGGGGGCGACGCTTCACTCGCCCGGCCCAGCAGGAAACTTGGTGTTGGCTTTGGGCCTCGGGTGCACCTGGCTGGGAGGTGCCTGACAGCACAGCGGCGAGGCGGGAGGCAGATGGGGTGGATGCCTCCGCTTCCCCAAGAAGCCCAAGGGGAAGTTGCTCTCCGGCTCTTATTGAGACAGGCTGGGACCTGGGGCCCTTTGCTGCAGTGTTTGCACCTGGACACATCTCTCCTGGAGGAACGAAATACACAGAAGCTCTATGGGACTAAAAATAACTGCGTGCATGTGCAGTTGGGACGAATTCTGGACCCCAAAGATATAAAGAGACCAAAAAACCCAACTGCCACTTTTGAAGAGCCTGGAGCAAAAACAGGGTGTTGGGAGCAAAAGCGGGGTACTGTGCATGCCCCCTGCACTCAGCACCACCAGAGTGGTGGGTGAAACACGCAACCCCTCCAGCCTGGCACCTGGACACACCCCTACCCTCACCCCATGTAAGGAGCAAGCTCCCCTCCCCCACCCAGGGAGGGAGCAAGGAACCTGTTGTCTGTTCTCCCGCCACGCTGCTGTAGCAGGAGCCCCCAATAAAGCCTTGCCTGAATTCCTTGTGTGGCCTCTGATCAATTTCTGTTGATTGGGGAAAGCCAAGAACCCTGGTCGGTAACATTATGAGGGATGGCAGTGGCGCATCTACAGAAGGAGAGAGGTGCACTGGGCCTGAAATTTTCTGAAGCCCTTGGGGAAAGGGCTGGGAAGGGAAGGAAAGTTCAGGGACAGCTGAGTCCTGTTCTGTTCCCTTTCAAGTCTTGCATGTTGCAGGAAGCACTTCAGATGGTGAAAATGGAAGGAACAGGAAGCTTGTGGATGGGTATGTGAAAGGGCAGGGAGACAGAGTTAGGGGGTTAGGGGGTTAGGGGGTGGGGAGACAAGGGGGAGAAGCAAGAGTGGGGAGAGGACAAGGGGGAGAGAGAACCGAGGCACAGGAGAGTCAGGGGAGGCATGTTTTGAGGGGTGAGAGCTTAAAAACACGGATTCATGAAGATCAACTATACTACAATATAAAATAAAAATTAAATTAAATTTTAAAAAAAGGATGAATGAAGAAGAGAGGGACTGCTTCCCTTCTTTTTTCTTATTTTCTCTTTCTTTTTTTCTTTCTTTTCTTTTTTGGCCACACCGCGCGGCACGTGGGATCTTAGTTCCCCAACCAGGGATCGAACCTGTGCCCCCTGCAGTGGAGGCGTGGCATCTTAACCACTGGACCGCCAGGTAAGTCCTGCTTCCCTTCTTTTTAAAGGCTGAGTAATATTCCCCTGTATGTACATTTCATGTTTTCTTCACCCACCCATTTGTTGATGGACACTGGGTGCCATTTGCGACAACATGGTTGAACCTAGAGGATAGTGTGCTCGGTGAAAAAAGCCAAACACAGAAGGGCATGTACCGCGTGATGCCCCTTATATGAGGAATCTCAAATAGACGTAGAAGCAGAGGGTAGAACAGTGGTTACTGGGCAGGGGGGAGGGGCGAAGTGGGGAGTGGCTGCCCAACTGGTATAAAGTTTTAGTTACACAGGATGAATTAGTTCTGGAGATCTGCTGTACCGTGTAGGGCTTACAGTCAACGATACTGTGTTGTATACTTAAAAATTTGTTAAGAGAGTAGGTCTCACATTAAGTGTTGTCACTACATTACACAACCATCAAACGGGACATCAAACAAGGACACCTGCGGAGGTGATGCTATGTCGATTACTCTGAAAACCGTGATGGCGTCACAGGTGTTCACATGTGTCCAAACTCATCAAACTGTATTCATTAACACGTGCAGTTTATTGTGTATCAACTATACATCAATCAAGCCGTTAGACAGAAGAAGGAAGGGACTGTGCTTAGGGAAGGCAGTCTGAGTCTTTGGAGAGAAAGTTTAAAAATTAGCAGCTCTTCCTGAACCACTGAAACTCAGACACATTTCCTGGATGAAATTTTTCCAAAGCCAAGAACTTTGCTCCCCTTTCTTCGGCCTTGGTTGCCAGAGAGTTTAAAAGTCAAACTTATTGCCTAAGTTTTGTGATCTGTTCAAATCAGGTGACTGAAACATCTCCATCTGCTTCTCGGAGAGAGTCCTAGAAGTGTGATGCTCCCCACACGGCATCCCAGGCTCTCAGCCAGCATAAGCCCTTCAGGAAGTGGCGGGAGCACAAATCTTGAATAAAGGGCAAAACATACACTCAAGGAACCAGGAAGATACATTCTCCCGACCCATCTCATCTCCGGAAGAGAATAAGACATGTCCCGCAGCATTCAGATGCAGCTTGGCTGTGAGCGGGCTCGGGACGAGGAGGCCCTGGGACAGGCAGGGTCCCTAAGGAGCAGCCATCCAGACACAGAAACCAGAACGACCAGTTGGCCAATTAGGATTTTTTTTTTTTTTTTTTTTTTTTTGCGGTACGCGGGCCTCTCACTGTTGTGGCCTCTCCCGTTGCGGAGCACAGGCTCCGGACGCGCAGGCTCAGCGGCCATGGCTCACGGGCCCAGCCGCTCCGTGGCATGTGGGATCTTCCCGGGCCGGGGCACAAACCCGCGTCCCCTGCATCGGCAGGCGGACTCTCAACCACTGCACCACCAGGGAAGCCCCCAATTAGGATTTTTGCAGTTGTCTTATTGCTCTGGTTTAGGTTTAATTACCTAATAGTTTAGTTGGCAACATGAGAACAGGGTATAAATTTCCAAAGGTCCCAAAGGCTATGCAGCGAGAAGTCAGTTGTTCTCCCAGACTTCCCCTCCAGCTACCGTCCCCCTGCCCCCACCCAGGTAAATGCTGCCACCAGATCCTCTAAAAGGAGACTGTCGGGTCCTCCAACAGGCTTGACAAAGGACCCTGGCCCATCCCAGAGATGGGGTTCAAAAGGCTCCTCTGTAGAAACAACGCTTGAGCTGAGAGGTAAAGGACAAACAGGGGTGTGCTAGTGAAAGAAGGAACTGCATGTGCAAAGTCCCTGTGGTCAGAGTGGGCACAGCACTTTGGACAAGATGGCAAGGAGGTAGGGTGGCCCATTCCCGGAGAGTGAGGTGGGGGTGGGCAGGAGTAGTGGGCAGAGGTGGGCAGGAGCAGTGGGCAGAGGTGGGCAGGGCTCCCTAGGCCATCTTAGGATTGTGATCTTTATCCATAGCACTGATTTAAGCCCTGGGGGTTCAGAGGGTATATGTGACAGATCCATTTAACGTTTTGAAAACGTAATCACTGTAGCTTCTGTGTAGAGAAGAGCGAGCACTGATAAGGGTAGAGATTGTACAGGAAGAGACTGTACAGTTAGGAGATTGTACAGGAAACCTTAGCTGCCTTGCCCCACACCTGTTCAGCACCCCCTTTGAATTCAGCCATGGCCACGGCCATGGTGGACTCTCCCAGGTGGGCTTCACCTCAAATGCCACCTTCCCTGGGGCCTCTCCAGTGACACCGGTGCCAGGGAAGCTGTTGGTGCACATGTAGGAATGATCTGAATGTGCAGGAGAATTTGTGCTTCCAGGAGCAACCCTCAGCCAGTGGAGAATGGGAGCCGTTGGATAAACACTCCTCATGGGCAATCAGGACCCACTCTTCAGGTCCCAGGTTGGGTTTAGGTCCCACGACTGAGACCTCACTTACGCACTCTTATATAGACGTTCCTTCATCTCCCACTCTGCCTGTCCCTCACTGCTGATTCCTGGGATTACTGCTAAATAAGCAATCTGCAAAGAAGTCCTTTTAGGCTCTGCTTTCTCGGGGTATCTCAAGTAAGACGGAGGCATTTGCAGCTGTCTAGGTAAGACAGGATAGGAGCCTGGCTTAGGGCGGCAGCTGTGGGAATGGACAGATTGAAAAGATATTTGGAAGGTGAAATCAAGAGTCCAGTGCAGCCACATTCTCCAACACCACTCTCTCTTCTATTCCCTGTGGCATTTGGTCTGGCCAGTCCAGGCTCACAGCTTGTTACCACTGTGGAGTAACAAGTGGTACTTGTTGGAGGAGGTGTTTCACAGCTGTGCAAATGGCCACCATATATGGAGGCAGAACTCAACAGCCCTTGCAAAACGGGTTACAGGACATGAAGAGGGTATTTCCAGGCAGTCTTTAATTGGTTGAATTAAAATGGGGCCTTTGGCAGATATCCCTGGCATGAGCATCTCCTTCAGGCAAGATGGCACAGCCACTGTAGCAGAGACAGAAGTAGCAGTAACAACAGAAGGGCGTGGAGGAGGGGTGATGGCTGCGTGTCCAATGGAGATGAAGAAATGGGGACTCAGAGAGATGGGTCGTCTTCCCAGGCTCCCCTGAGCAGTGCCTGATAAAGCAGGGAAGCACATCGTGGTCCAAATGGCTCCAAAGACCATGCTTTTAACAACGATCTCCTTTTCAATTTCCCTCTGCTCCAAAGCAGCGGGGGAGCCCGGGCAGAGGCCAACCATCTCTATTTACGCTGGCTCATTGGACCAGTTGACTGTCAGATTCTGTTACTCAGTAGACGAGGCTCAAGACTTTTTTTTTGGCACATAAAGGATTTTATTTTTATTTATTTATTTATTTATTTTTTTGTGGTACGCGGGCCTCTCACTGTTGTGGCCTCTCCCGTTGCGGAGCACAGGCTCTGGACGCGCAGGCTTGGCGGCCGTGGCTCACGGGCCCAGCCGCTCCGTGGCACGTGGGATCCTCCCGGACCGGGGCACGAACCCGTGTTCCCTGCTTCGGCAGGCGGACTCCCAACCACTGCGCCACCAGGGAAGCCCTAAAAGGTTTATTTTAAATGTTTTAAGGATAGAATAGCGTTACATCATAATTACAAATATTATTTACAGAATTAACAGATTTATATTGTTTATACTTCTAAACGCAAAGAACAGGGAACTGTCTATACATTGTATAAAATCAAATTAAAACTAAAAATGAATTCGAGCTTGAAAGATGAGGTCATTTACCTAATTTTAAGATGTGAACATGAAACATATCACACTGTGGTGATAATCATGTCTCAACATATAAATACATCAAACCAACATGTTGTATACCTTAAACTTACATAATATTATATGTCAATTATATCTCAAGTTTTAAAGATCAATTAATTGATTGATTGTTTAATATTTTAAAAAAAGAGGACCTTTGGCGGACGTGGAGAATGGAGCTGCCGCTGAGTGTGGCCTTGGCTGGACGGACTAGAGGCAGCAGTAGGCGCCTCTCATTTATTTATTTCACAAACAACAACTGCCAATTCATTTAATCCTTATAACAACCTCACGATGTAGATTCTGCTATTTCCCCCCTTTTATAGATGAAGAAACCGAGGCAAAAAAATGACTTAACAACTTTCCTAGGGAGACTCCGTTAGTAAATAGCAGAGCTGGGGTTTTCACCCAGGAATTCTAAAAATCTGTGTCCTCACTCATGGCTCCACGCTGCCCCTCCTTCACCGATTCACCGTACAAACACTGCTGGTCATTTGCTCCATGTCAGGGTTAGTTAGATGCTGTGGGAGTGGAAGCTGGGTGAAATACAAAAATGAATCAAGCATGAATTCAGCCCTCAAGTAATTTATTCTCTCACTGATGTTAAGTGTTTCCATAAATGATGATGAGAAAATGTAGAAAGTGACAAATGTCCAATAAAAGATACTGACAAAATACTATGGGGCTTCAAAAAAGGAGAGCGATTCCAATGTGGAGGATGCAAAGGGATGGGACATCAGTTTGGTTTTGCTGCATAACGAACCGCTCCAAAATTCAGTGACTCAGAGGACACCTACCTGTTGCCTCTCACGATTCTGCAACGGGCCAGTCGGTTCTTCTGTTTGGGGCTGGCTCAGCAGTGCCAGGTGATCTAGGAGGGCCTTGCTCACCCATCTGGGATGGCTGGGATGGAGGGGACCTCTTGTCCTCCAAATGTGGTCCAGCCTCACTCTCCTGGTGGAAAAAAGGTCCGTATCAGCAAGAGAGAGGAAAAGCCCTGATCCACAAGCACTTTTCCAGCCGCTCCATATGTCATGTCTGCTGATATTCCATTGGCCAAAACAAGCCCAAGATTCAACGGGTAGAGAGATCGGCTCCCCTTCTGCTGGGATGTGGCAAGAGCGCATTGCGATGAGACATGCTTAGCGGGGTCAGAGGGGAGTGCAGTTGTTTGTTTTTTGTTTTTTTTCAATCAGGCAGGATCAGAGAAAGCTTTACAGAAGAATGAGCCTTGAAAAATGGCTGGGGCTGGGGATTGTGGCAGGGTTCCCATATGTGGAGAAAATCCACAGAGTCGAAAGAGCTGAGGGTCTGAGACAGGCTGGGACCTGGCACCCTTTGCTGTGGGGCTTGCACCTGGAAACACGTCTCCTTGAGCAACAGGATACAAAGAAACTTATAAGGGACTAAAAATAACTGCATGCATGAGCAGCTGGGGTAAATTATGAACAATAAGATACAAAAAGACCAAAAACCCAGCTGCCGCTTCTGAAGAGCAGGGAGCAAAAGCAGGGTACTGCACATGCCCACTGCCCTCAACACCACCAAAGGGGTGGGCAGACCACCTAAGCTGCCCCTCCAGCCCGACCCCTGGACCTGCCCCTACCCTCACCCCATATAAGGAAGCAGCTCGCCCCCGCACTTAGGAAGCAAACACGGGAACCTGTTACTTGTTTTCTCGCTCCTGCCTGCTGTAGCAGGAGCCCCCAATAAAGCCTTGCCTGAATTTCTTGTCTGGCCTCTGATCAATTTCTATTGATTAAGGAGGCCAAGAACCCTGGTCTGTAATAGGTTCTCAAGGACCAGCAAGTGCTTCATTTGGGCTAGAAGGAAGGTCAGAAAAGAAAGTTGGAGCTGAATCATGGAGGGATGGAGTGATGTCTTTCAGATCTGGGATGGCGGCCAATGGCCTATTAAGAGGTTGATCTCTACTTGCAGGGCACAGCCCCTCTCAGAGAACATGCTCTACCACATGCCTGGCAGCCGTGGCAGCACAATTCTCTTGTTCCTGGAGCCCAAGGAGCAAGCAAAGGACCTGGGGCAGCCAGTCTACAGGCTGCCAAAGCTCTATGATGGCCGGAAAAGGTGAGTTGGGGGACTGAGGCATCAGTGGCCAAGGTCAAATGAAGGGCACATTGAGGTTGAGTCAAAGCTGGGGCATCCAAAGCTGGGTTCAAATTGCCACGTGGGAGCTAAGGGTGAGGAAGCCAGCTGGTAGAGACAGGAGACAGAGTTTTATGAAGATAAAAACTGACACAACGAGGGAAGACTAGTCCCTGGAGTAGCCTCGAGTCTTGATGACCTTCCCATCCACGTATAGGTTTACAAGTAATTCTCTTTCTCTGCGTCATGATTCTGTCTCTGCATCAGGTGATGATGGGTGGTCTGTCTTGCGTCACACGATGGGTGGTCCTCTCCTTGCATCCCTGTTTAGAACACTGGTTGGAATAACATTTTGAAACAAGGCAGGGCAACCGGGATAGAAGCGTGTCTTGGTCAGGTTGCAAAGCAGGGCGGATATTCAGGACTGGAGTTGTTCTTAAAAGGAGCTACTGTTTCTCTACCTCTCCCAGCAACTAGACGTACCACAAGTGAAAATTGACGCCATGATATTTTCAGAAAGATTCTTTGATTAGGTAAAGTCTTGAAAGCCTCAAGAACGTTAGTTTGTAGTCTTTATTTCTTCAGTTTTTATTTCTTTCAAAAAATTGATCAGTTCTCACTCTAAAGAAGCTAGAAGCCATTCCACTCTGCCTTATTCCTTTTGGAATTTACTGAGTACATCTCAGCAGTGGCACGGAAAATATATTTCCTTGGAAACCAGAAGTCCCACAATAGTCCTCACCCTTCAGAGCCCCATGGGGTAGAGAAATCCCCATTATACTTGAAATCCGATTATTCTGCTTTTATGTCACCTCCTTTGCTATAAATGAGGGCCAGTGCAGCTGCCAGAGCACAGAGTGACACAGACACAATGTGATGTGTCAACCACTCATGTTTCTCTTTTATGAGATCAACTTTTTATAACTCTGCAGTCAGTCCACTAACAGACTATAAAACTTGGCTTATTGGAAACAGATACATCAACCATGAGACATCACTTGTCAGAGACTGATCCAGCCTCTTCTGGACACGAGTCGGTCCTTAGAGAGAAAGCCATTAGGAACGGGAGCCTGAGTTGCATCTCAAGCTGTGTAGGCACCTGTCTGGGTCACATAAATATTGCTCCTTGTGAAAAACAGCCATGCTGAGTCCCACCATAAAGTGCGTGACATTCATGGGTTAGCATCACGGCCTGACTGCTCATGAATCTTATTCCAGGAGAATTCAGAGTCCCTGAATCCAGCCAAATGTTACTGTCAAAAGCCTTTTCTAATCTATTTGTGGCAACAGAAATGTCTCCTCTTTTGAGAACCCAGAATGCTGGCAGCAAGGGCCAGCTCCCACTTCAAAGGGAGAGTTCAAAGCAGACGCCTCTTTGGACTTGAGCACCAGTGGGAGGAGTCAGTCTCCTGTGCCTGGTCTTCACGCACGTTCCACTCTACCCCGTCTCTGTCTTACCTTCACTGCAGGCTCAGAAACCACTGCTGTCCCCAGATGGGTCTCCTTGTGCACAAAGGGGACTCTGAGGTCCGCCGATTGAAAGGCTTTGGAAAGTCTCCCTGGTGCCATGGCTTTTTTCCCTTTTGGGGTGTGTCTCAGTTTGGGGCATGACTTTCTTCCCTCAGCATCCAGGGGCTCAGCTGCAGATGAGAAGCAGCACAGTGAAGTGTCCTGATGCAGGCATCACTGGAAAACATGTCTCCATGGAAACCCCAGGGTTACCTCACCCAACAGCATTCAGCTGTGACTGACCACAGAAGCATTGTTTTTTCAATATAGAGGAAGTATCAGCTCTGTCTACAGAGCCAAGAGCGTTTCGCATTTTTTTTTTTTTTTTTGGTTTGTTTTTGAAGTTATATCCTCCTCTTCGGAGTTTTTGGGATAACGTCACATGTTTGGGGAGCATTTTGTGTATAGACAGCATTCTCCCCCGTGCCTCTGCACACAAAGATATCATTCCTATGAAAATAAGAGGGATTCTTCTAGGGAGACATGTCATTATTCATCTCTGCTCTAGTCATTGCCTGTTGCCAAAGAGTTGTTGTAATGTTCTGAATCCAGAACGCCTGTTTTCTCACAGCCTCAGCAGGATCTGGCTCACTCAGCACTCGGTGGGGTTTGTTCATGGGAAACCCAGGAGCTGGGGGTGGGAGTGGGAGTGACTGCTGTCACGGTGACCTTTCACACCTCCACCCCCAGACGGGAATCCTTAACTCAGGGCACACATGTGGTCCACACTCCTCCACTCTGTCAGCCTGCTGGGGATCGGCATTATGCGGAATGATGCCTTCTGTCCCTCTGGGCTCCCCAAAGAGCGAACTTAATTGTTGGGAAACATTGGAGAAAAAAGATGTCATTCCTCTACCTCATTGGTTCTCACCATGGGGGAAGGCGGGATTTCGTCCCCTGGGAACAATGGGGCAAAGTCGGGAAACCTTTTTGGTTGTGTGACTGGGAGAGGGGTGCCAGCGGGGTGCCAGAGGCATCTAGTGGGTAGGGGCAGGGATGCTGCTGAACATCCTACGATGCATAGGACACCCTTCCCCCAACAGTAAACGATCCAGCCTGAAATGTCACTGTGCTGAGGCTGAGGAACCCTGGAGATCCAGCAAGGTGTGGCTTCAGGGCAGTTCAGGTCTGTTACTAGCCATGGGAGGACAAGCTATGGACTAGTTACTAACTGTATGAATAAATGCATCCAATGCACTCACTAGGGCACTCCAGTACACAGAGGACTGTCTTGTGACTGGAGAGTTTGCAGTGTATGTGAGTCCTTCCTGGAAAGCTTTTCCTTCTCTGAATTATGTTCTCAGTCTATGTTGTCTCCCACTGCCTCTCTATTTGTTAAAATTCCTTTCTGCACAATTCATATGAACATAAATCCTTCCTTTAAGGTCTAACCAATTATAGAAAAGTAGATCCTTCACTTAATTACTTCTAATCACTGTCTCTCTCTCTGGAAATCTTAGGACAGGTGGAAACAGGGCAATGGATGAAGCCCCTCTCATGGCCACGTCTAAGATCTATTGTTAATGCTTAATAGGCATTTCTTTGTTATCACTAGTTTTCTAGTCATAGTCCTAGAATTATTACCTAAGATGTGATTTGTATGCTGAATCACATGGCCAACATTTTTGTGTGTTCCTCAAAAATGGGATTAGGAGGAAGCGTGAGAGATCAGTTCCTGGGATCCACCGGCACCTAAGCCAGCAGGAGATATAGAACCGGACAAGTGCTCAGAGTATCGCTTCCGTCTCCACCCCCGGCTTTCTCACCAGGACCACTTTCGTTCCAAAGCACGAGCGGCTAAGTCATATCAAGGCCAGTTAGGTCAAGATTACAAATATCTAGGCCCTCTGAATGTCACACCCACTTGCTCACCGCCATTGGGAGGATAATGTCAGGCCAAGGGAAGAAGCTTGCTCCATGGGCTCTCAAGACAAAGTGGACTGGGCTGAGGTTTAGGGCTCCAGGCCACCAAGATGGCAGTCCTGTGGGAAGCATCACTGATTGGAGAGGATCATCTAGAGGGTTCCATAGTCCTTCTGCTCCAGCTACTCAGACTTGTCACATTTAAGAAAATGTTCAAACGTTTGTTCTCTCCATCTGTGTCCATACATTTGTGAGAACAAACGTATGGACACCAAGGGGGGGAAAGTAGGGGGTAGGTGGTGGTGGTGGGATGAACTGGGAGATTGGGATGGACATATATACACTAATATGTATAAAATACATAACTAATAAGAACCTCTGTATAAAAAATAAATAAATAAAATTTAGGAAGTTAAAAAAAAAAAAGAAATTACCCAGTCCATTAAAAACTAACCACCCTGTACCCTGGGGCCTCTTGACTTCTGAGATGGCCCACACTCTGTCTGTAGAGTGTGTTTCTCTCTAAATAAATCCACTTCTTACCTAAAAAAAAAAAAAAAAAAAAAAAGTGCTCAAGGTGTTAAAGCAGAGAAAGCATTTTAGAAGCCGATACAGATATGAGAGCGAGCTGGACACATACACGGAAGAAAGTGGTCTCAAGAAGCCACAGCAGTTGAGCCTCACCTCGCAGTGGAAATCTTTTTTACAAGATCATATTAGTGGACTTCAACTGCATGCTCAGATCACCTCTGGGGCTGAGGTGTGGATGTAGCCCAGCAAGGCCTCCCATCTGTACAAGCTCTAGGACTCAGCACGGCCACACCTGAGATGGGGGGTGTTGCCCACTGAGGTTCAGGGCAGAGTCTGGGCCTGACAGGCACACCCTCGAGTTCTCACTTCCCAAGATAGAAATCGATTGGTTTATCGCATAACTTGAGCAGAATTTGTTCCTTGCTCCAACGATGACCCAGGCAGCAGGTCTCACTCAACACCCCCCATCCCACTCTCCTAACCTGCCTTTTCTCCCCTGCCCGGCCTCCATAGCCACTTCCTGTAGCAAGAACCTCCTGGGCCCTGTCATCTGGGGGTGGGGCGGTGGGGGAAGAGGGGGCAGGACCTGGGTGCTTAAACCAAGGTCTGGTTTAAGGTCTTCACCACTCAAGCTCCTCACTCCTCACCTGAACTGCCGTTACCCCCAGAGGATGCTCTGCAGCCTGGTCTGGAAGGACAGAGCCCCTTGTAACAGAGGGAGAACTTCTTGTATTTTCCTTGCAGAGCCTGTCATCAGCTTTGCTGCACACGGCCCTGGAGGAGCTGAGCTGGCCCTTGTTTAAGGAAAGCCAGCAAATCCACGCAGATGTTTTTCTGAGAGCTGTTCCGACCAGGGCTCAGGGATTTCGCCCTGCCTGGTATCACATAGCACGCGGGAGGATGGGACTTCTCACTGTGGAGCAGGAAGTATATTACAAGAAATCAAAATGTAAGTGGGTTCTTTTTGATTAGGCCATGTTTTTCTCTTCTGTTTTTCTTTACATAACCTTATCACTCAGCTCCTTTATTTTTCCCCTCTGCCCTCCTTGGCTCTCATGCCCACTCTGGTCTGCAGGACAAACTCAACCCACCAGGCGCTCTGGGTGGCACGGTTTCTAGCTCCACTCCAACCTCATCAGAGGCTCACTAAGGCTTTACTCACCTCATTTTCTTATCTGACACAGAAATCCTACTCCACCTAGTTTTTCAGAACCCAGGAGACCTCTGACTTACAACCCAAGAGGCCAGAGAGAAGGATGCTTTGTCCAGAGCGCAGCCTGATTCCTGCTCCCAGGACGGTCAGCATCGCCTCCCTCCTGCTGCCTGCCCCTCTCAGTTGCCCACATCCCCGACCAGAACCTGCTCTGCACACAAGCATCTTATATGCTTTAAGGGGTGAAACAGACTCCCCACACCTCATATTTCTTTAACAGTGTACAAGGCATTTCATTTCATAATTTGGGATGAAACAGTCAATGCAAATCCCCTGCGAGAGGGATGGGAACCGAATTCAAGGTTTGGCACCAATGGTCTCGTCTCAGCTCAAAGCAGAGGTTTGTTTGTGTTTGTTTGCAAGCCTGCTTGGGTTTAGCTCTGGGCTTCTGTTTAAGAGGGTTGAGGGCAGTGGGACAAGAGAACAGCAAAGAAGCACTGGTTCCTAAAAAGGAAAGGCCGATGGGAGACAAGTCCCGTCTCCTTCACAGCTTTGATTAGGTCTCCTCTGCTAACCCTCCCCTCCGCAGGCATCGCCTCGTCCACCTCTGCATCAGCCCGACCTGCGCTGATGCCAACACGGGCTCTTTCGCCCTGTCTGCCTCACAACCAGCCTCTATCCATTCGTTAGTTTCCCACGAAGTGCTTTCCCCAGAAATTGAGAAATGAGCCTGTGTCCCAGAGGACAACGGTTTTGCTTCCTCATAACCAAGAAATCTTGAAAGGATCAGAAGTAGAAGGAAAACACAGCAAAGGAGGGAAGAGCCCTAGTGGGGGAGGAAATGAAAGGCAGGGTGAGACCCTGTCGAAAACTCAAAGTAGCTAAACTGTGCTAAATGAGCTTAAATAACGTGGCGATGCATCTCTGGGCCGGTCCTGGGCCTGCTTGTCGACTCGCGCATTGTTCCTCACACCCCATCTGCTCCGTCTCTCAGGGGCCGACCCTGCGGGCTGTGTTTCTCAAACTGCTGTAGCAGCAGGGTTCTGCTGAGTTAAGCCATGGAGGCCGCCAGCCGGAGACAGGGCGGCAGGGTTGGGGAGAGGAAGGTGGGGAATCTCCTCTGCCTTCTCTGCCTCGTACAATTTGTATGTCAGTATTTCTTACTGTTGGCCCCAAAACAAAACAAACAAATCCACTCTACAGGGAGCTCAGGCTTTTATGACCCACATCTTATAGGAGGGATGGAGAGACCTCCAGAGAGGGCCTGGTCTCTGTCCTCACATCTTCCCCAAACACTGACTGGACAGGAGGGTGCTGCCCAACTGTTCTCACCTGCCTCCTTTCTTTGGGGGTTTTTGGCGGGAAGGTGACTGAAGGTCCTGAAGGTGGTGAAATCAACCTTCAGTTCCACCTGGCATCAAGGCCACATTATGTGGGCTGCTTTGGTTCCCAATCAAATGCCGTGAGCGACCTCCGGCTTCCTGCTTTATAAAATCTAACATTTGGATGCCTCTGCTTCTTCCTGTGATGCCGCTAGACCTGCGTGTAGACATTCATCCTATTATAAAATGTGTCCTGCTTGTACGAGTCTACCAGCTAGTCTGTACTCATTAATCCACTCATAACAAATAGGTCATTTTATCACTCCCTAAAGAAAAACGTGATGCTTTCCAAATTTGCTGCCCTGTTAAATGCTATTCAGAAACCAAACAGCTGAGTGCCTCTCATTATGGTGATTAGCTCCCGGGGCCTGGACTCTAGTCTGGATGTTGTAGTAAATTGGAGAGAGAAAGCTCAAGTCCGAGCTCCCCCACGTTAAACTCTCAACCCAACCTTTTATTTTATTTGACTTTCAAGCTCTGAAGTAGTTTTGTACGCTAAACAGCTGACTCACTGTACGTGATGCCAAGGATGATTTTTCAGAGCAGGGGTCCTGGGGAGGAGGAAGGAGGAAGTCTGAGAATGCAGAATCCCATCCCGTCCATCCCATCATCTTGGCATCTCTGGTCCCATCGCGGCTGACAGTTGTTCAAGGAGCAGATTGTAACCTAGGGAGTCAGATTTGGGAACATGTACAATGTCACTCCAACCCTCCAACTGCCTCTCCCAGCCTTCGATCTTTTCTGAAAACAGTGGCGTGGACAGTGAGACAAGAAGAAAGCTAGAAGAGTGGGTTAGGTCAAGGGTCTTTCAGAAAGGAGATTATTCCTAAACCAGCTTTCCTCTCTAGTGGCCTCTCTCTCCTTCCCATCACTACCAAGTTGCTAAACAGTGCAACCACCCGAGGAGCCCTCACAGCACCCACTCTTCCCCCAGCTCTGCACCCTGACCCCTACCACCTGCTGGAATTGCTCTGTCACAGGTCACCTCCCACTGTCCGGTAATTAAATTCAGGGACATGTCTGCCTTCACCTCCCAGATGCAACTGCAGGATTGGACCATGCTGTGTGTCTCCCTCCTTCCTCTCTCCATTCTCTGCTCTCTTCCTCCATCCCAGGGCAAATACTATCAGAGTCGACTGCAAATGCCTCTCCTCCTTCCCTATTCCTGTTGGCACTGTGGGGAGCGAGGCATTAGGGAATTTGAGCCAATTGTCCGCATTAGCCTTTTACTAGCTCCCAGTTAGAGTTTTGCTTCGGTTCGCACCCACCTGGGACACACACCTGTGCCACAGTAGAAGTCATACATTGTAACTGCCCTGCTCAAAAATCTCCCACTCTGCTTTGTGCACAGAGTACAATAAACATGACCAAATCCGGCCCCCAAGCCCTCCTCAGCCTCCGTTGCAGCCCTGCCCCCTCACACAACTAGCTCCCGGCTTGCTCACCACATCCTAACGAGCTCATCACTCTCCACCAGCTCCTGCATGCTCTTTCTGTCATCTCTGCTTCAAGTCGTAGGGAGAATCCTGCCTCCAGCGTGAAGCTTGTCCTGAATCCCTTTAACTGAATGTGATTGCTTCTTTTTTAAAAACCCAGAGAAAATTTCCCCCTTAAAATGAGCAATTATATGTTTAAGTTTGCAATGTAAAATAAACATTTTTTAAAAGGAAGGTATAGCTTAAATCCCACTTGGCAAGCCCACCCAATCCCAGACCCCTCCTGGCGCATTCACACACACCCGTGGATATAAAATCTGCAGTCGCCAGATGGGGGCTCAGGACCCACTCCTTGTGCTGGCTGCCACTTCTACTGCCGGTACCATCTTTACTTGGTTGGAGACCACTCGTCGGAATGTTGGGGGGGTCTGGCTTCTCACTTTACTTCGCTTCTCTCTATCAAATGTCTTTTAGAAATTCCTAATAATTTCTTGTTAACTGAAGTCATCTCTTTAATTTGCAGTTCTGTTAGGAATTTTCGTAGTTGGTACACCTTTCCTGTCAGTTTTAGGACAGGAAAGAAACGGAGCCACGGGGGTTCAGTTTCCCATCTTGATGGTCTGCGCACCCCTTGTTTTAGTTCAACATTTTGCCTCAAAATATTTGCTGCTCACAGTCCTCTAGGGGGTCTCTGGGCTTTCTATGATACCTAGCTAGAGTGGCTGGCAGGAGCTCAATAAGTACACACAGTTTCAATAAATGGTAGGAACATTTTTTTTTCTCGCCCACATGACTCAATATCAACAGCACAATGCTAGGAAGCTCTGATCGCTGTTGGGGACTCATTTCAACATGGATGCATTCTTAGCGCGTCTTCCCTGCTTACCTTTGTAACTGGAGGTTTTGGTCTCTTTGATCATAGAACAGACGGCGTTTTATGGGCTGTAAATGGAGACAAAGTTACAGGAATGAAAGGAGTAGCCAAGAAGCATAAGAGGCCTTTTTTTTTTCCTTTTGGCCTTGCCACATGGATTGTGGGATCTTAGTTCCCTGACCAGGGATTGAACCAGAACCCACAGCGGTGAAAGCGCCGAGTCCTAACCACGGGACCACCAGGGAATTCCCAGAAGCAGAAGAGGCCTTAACAGCACAAACTCCACTCTGCCCGCTCCCCAGAAGTTCAGAGAGATGTTGGGGAGAACTTTGGAAATCCATAGGCAATGGGGTTGGAAAGTTCCTGCTCACTGTGCCCAATCTCAAAAGAGGCAGGGAGGCCTCAGCTGACAGTCGAAAAACAAAAGCAGAATGCAAAATTATAAATACACACAATTTATCCATCTTTTTAAAAAAGCTGATGTATCACAGCTTTCCTATACATAGGTATAGACCATAGACACACACACACACACACACACACACACACACACACACACACACACACACACACACACACACACACACACACACCTCAAAAGACAGGATGGAACGCTGTGAAGAATAAATGCCCATGGTTGGCTAAGTCTGGCTGAACAAGTACACTTTTTCGCCTTCCTTCTCCAATCCCCCCAAAATGTATGTTTTTAAATCTAAAACAGTACTAGGGGAAAGAAGAAATAACTAACATACAGGAATAAAGGAACTTTTTAAATAGCAGCTAAATATAAACTAGAGTAGAAAGGATATAAAGCTGTGAAAATAGTCAAATTCAATTAACAGGGAGAAAGATGAACCACTTTTAAGGGAGTGAATTTAGGGGAATATATTAGTAATAAAGTATTCTAATTATATTTAGGAAAAATACATTTATATCATCAATGTGTTTAATGGCTTTAAGGTAAAGAAAATTTGTAAGATTTATGTGTTATTATGCAAAGTTGTAATAGCATATGAACTGAGTGATCTACCTCTGCTTGTCAGTTACTGAGCTCCTGGTGGAAATTCCAGCAGGATGGACCCGGCCAGTCATCCCCATGCTTTCACAATTAATATTCTCCCCTTAGCCAGCTCCTCTAAATTCTGATATAAAATGGGCTTGAATGATTCTGAGAAAGGCCAAAATAAATATCCATTGTAGGTGAGATTTCTAGAAACTTGGGGTAAAAGAGAGAAGGCTCCATAGCTTCTTTTTTTTTAAAACATCACCCATCTTATAAGCCTTTACCACCTTCTTCCCAATTCTCCTTCCAGAAGGACCCTGATAACGTGTTTCAAGCATGTGTCATACCCCTAAGCCAGCACTTCTCCAATCAGGCCTCAGGCTGATGTGAAAGCAGCTTGTAACCAACAGGAAGGCAGAAGGTTCAGGAGGAAACCAAAGCTTCCATGTGAGTCGTCCAGCAGCCTCAAGCAACTTCTGTGACACACACACCAGAAGTCTTCGAGAAATCTTATCTCCCTCAGCGCTTTCTGGAGTTTAAAGGGTTAAGTCAAAATGTGCTGATTTACGCTGGCTCTGGGTGTTGGAAGCATGTAAAGTAGAAGGGATTCTAAATTGGGTGTCAGCCCAGGACCCGGTCAGCTCACAGCAGCTTTCTGACATAGACAAGGAAGTTTCCCCAGGCCTCAGGTCCTCCGTCTACAAAATGACAGGCTGAATTAGATGAAATCAGAGTTGTATAAACAAGACTCTGGCCAAATACCTCATGGTCATTGTGACAATTCATCTGCAGCCCAATTCTATGTGGTGTGTATATTATCTCCATTTTACAGAGCATTTCTTTGGGGTGTTTCATTTTGAAAAATTTTTTGAGGGACTTCCCTGGCAGTCCAGTGGCTAAGATGCCACGCTTCCAATGCAGGGGGCACAGGTTCGATCCCTAGTCAGGGATCTAAGGTTCCACGTGCTGTGCTGCGTGGCCAAAAAAAAAAAAAAATGTATTGAAGTATAGTTGAATACGGAGCATCTCTAACATCCTTACTCATTCTAGTATTTTTAGACTCTAGATAATTAAGTTTCATATCCATTTGGATTCTTACTTTTCTGCAAAGTTACTTGAATTTATTTTTTAAGGGGTTTATTATAGGCACTTCTAAAATGAAGAGAAGTAATTGCCCAATGGACTCAGGAAATGAGATTGCTAATTTGGATGCTAAAATGGTTTCTGATTACACTGATGAACTCTCTATTCTTCCTGAATTCACCAGTAATTCATTTTTTCCAGCTCGAGAGACTTGATTCATCTGCACCCTCCACAGACTAAGCTTCAGATGTATCATATGCTGACTTCCGCTACAGCTCAGGATCATTTTGGACAGAGGTACGATGAGGTGATGAGGTCCAACCAAGAGGCTACAGGACTGGGCTTCTCCCCATCTCCAGAGTCCCACTCAGCACAGGGGTTTATGTTGGCCTCTCCCAGAACCGTGGTAGGCTACCTAATGTTTCAGTCAAGTGCAGCTGACTGGGGTCTTTAACTGGTGGTTGGTCATGGCTGGACCGACCGCTGATCCTCTGGTATTTCCAGCAGGTGCAAAGTGGGAATAAGCCATCAAGTCTGAATTAAACGAGAAAAGCCCCAGAGATGAGGCAAACGTTGCTCAAGTTTTAAAAGACATTTATTTTGAAGCACCTGCAATTTGGAATGATTTGAAGGACTTCGGTTTCAGGCTCCTCTGCAGCCCAAGTCCAGTAGGAATCCTGGGGACTGTGCAGCCACTTGGAAGGTGATAGAAATTCTAAAAAACTTATTCTTAGGAAAGTCATAGCCAAAAAACCCTTCCAGGCATCTCTAGATGTGATTCCTCTTAAAATCCAGGGGAGGTCCATGACCATCTGGCTTCCAAGATGAAGAAATCACAACTGTATCTAAAAGATACCAGGGCAGCGAGGAAAATGTGAAAGGTCTGGTCAGTGAACCCATTTGTTGTATCTTTGTGACATCAACCAGTGTTTCATTTGCCCGGGGTAGCCCTGGTTTTGGGGAATCAACTTCCAGCCCAGTTCTGCCACTCGCTAACAGTGAGATTTGGGGGACACCAACCCCCCATATCTCTGGCTTCGGTTTACAGACCTAAAAAATCAGTGTTGGACAGGTTGAGGTTCTTTTAGCCATAGCAAAATTGACTCTATAAAATACACCGTTTTTTCTGTTGTCATGGAGACAGACTGGAGCTCCAGTAAGCCCACCAGCTTCCTCACAGGACTTACCTGAGGCCGGTCCCGTCTTCAGAAGCTCAGGGCAGGGAATCTGTGTGGGACAGGAGCCTGCAGCCTGCAGGCGTCAGGGCAGCTTCACCTCGGGAGGGTCTGTCCTCCAAGCGCACACTCTTCTAAAAGGAGAGAAGTGGATTTAGTAAACTTTGGGGAGAGGTGAGTGGCCGCGTTCTAAACACTAAATGAACAGAGGGCTCAGGGACCAAGCTGGCCGACAAGAGTTGTTTTTAAATCAGTATTCTGCAAAAGGGGTACAAGAACATCTCCCCAGGGGCTCTTCAGGCACTGACAGCCTTGAGGAAATTAATTCTCAGATGCTCGATTCAAATTTGTATTTTTCTGCCGAAGAATAGACCTGCACGTCACATTTCTCAACCATTTTTCACCCCAGCCATCCTGCTCCCACTTTACAAAAAACTGCACACCCCTCACCCAGCCTGAAGCTCACAAGGGTGAAAGCCCCCGGGCACCACGCCTCTCCTTCCAGAGAGCCCCTGACAGGGACAGAGGGAAATGTCCTTAGCAAATACTGGAGGTGGAGGCCCCGTACTTCACCCAGGCGACAAGGTCAGATGAAGGTCTTATGATTCTCTGCAAGAGTCGGGATTCAGAAGTGAGACAGTTGTCACAGGATGCAAGGAAACTTATTCGAGTTCAAAAATGAAGTCAGGCTTTTTCTGAGAGGAATTGGCTGATTTGGCTAATTGGTCTGAGGAGTCTCTGCCTCTAAGTTCTGTGCTGGATATTGTCCACGAGGAACTAAATCTGCAGATGAAAAATTTTCACAAACATATATTAAAGCACATGAAAAAATAATAGCCTCCTTTTTAAAAACCGTATTTGCAAAAATAACAACGCCAAACACGAAGAAAAGCTGTGAAATATGCAGAGAGACTGTCAGGTGGCATCAGCCCCCCGGCCTCTCCATCCCATCACCTCTGCCAGCAGCCCAGGCCCGGCTCAGCTGTGTCCTCAGCTGGTCAGACCCCGAGGGAATTCACTCCGTGTGGAGTCCGTTGGTAAAGCCTGTGGCAGAGGGCTGAGCCTTCCAGAAGTGGTCCGCACGTGTCCAAATAGGGGCGCACTGAAATCAGCCTGTGCCCCACCCAGGTGGGTGACTCTGACACGCTTTCAGGTTAAACCTCCCAACGGGTTTTAAGCCTATTTCTTCTAAGGCTGTCTGGGCTTCAGGCGTAAGGAGGATCAGCAGGGATCTGAAAAGGAGGTTGAAAACTTGAACAATTGGGGAAAAAAAATCAGTCTCCTTAATTATTTGCTTTGCTTTCATTTTCATTCATTTTTTATTTTATTAATTAATTTTCCTTCCAAACAGATAGCTCCTGGCTAAGATATCTTCACCCAAGTCACCTTGTTGGTGATTTGGCTACACCTTAGAACCCAGGTCTTCTCCTGTGTATTTACCAAGTGTCAGAGCCCCTGGGAACGGGATCATATCATAGAGACATATACTCTTAGGATCATTAAAATCTGAGAGGTGAAACATTGCTCCCTTGGCCTGCCTTAGGGCCTTTGCACATGCAGTTCGTCTGTCTGGAATGCTCTCCTCCACCCATATCTCTTTCTGGCTAATTCCTTTTTATCTTGGAGAATCCACAGGTCAGATCAGGCCCCTGTAACTTGCTCTCCTAGCAGACTTGCTTCTTCTTAGCACCAATCAGAACTGTAATTAAATAATTAATTAGGTGTTTATTCCCAGGATCCCTCTTTGGAATGTAAATTCCAGGGAGACAGAGACTTTCAACTGTATAGGCTGAACACTGTATCGTAAGCGTGTGATACCATCCTGCACATAGTAGATGCTCAATAAGTATTTATGGCATAAATGCAACTTACTTCCTCTCACCTCACCTTTTACAATGTTTTCAAAATTTTGTTCCCCCTTTCAGGCCAAGGTTAAATGTTATCTCCTCAGTAAAGCCTTTTGACAACGATCCAACATGTAAATTAACCACTCATTCCTCTCTGTTCCCATAGCCTGTTATACATAAGACACAATAGCATCTGATTGAACCATATGAAATTGTCGGTTTTTAATAGACCAAAGTGGTTGAATGTCTGCAATTTCATGTGATTAAATCTAACAGTTCATAAAAAATCAACAAACAATAAATACTGGAGAGGGTGTGGAGAAAAGGGAACCCTCTTGCACTGTTGGTGGGAATGTAAATTGATATAGCCACTATGCAGAACAGTATGGAGGTTCCTTAAAAAACTAAAAATAGAGCTACTATATGACCCAGCAATCCCACTCCTGAGCATATACCCAGAGAAAACGTTAATTCGAAAAGATACATGCACCCCAGTGTTCATAGCAGCACTATTTACAATAGCCAGGACATGGAAGCAACCTAAATGTCCATCAACAGAAGAATGGATAAAGAAGATGTGGTACATATATACAACGGAATATTACTCAGCCATAAAAATGAATGAAATTGGGTCAGCTGCAGAGACGTGGATGGACCTAGAGACTGTCATACAGAGTGAAGTAAGTCAGAAAGAGAAAAACAAATATCATGTATTAACACATATGTAGAATCTAGAAAAATAGATGATCTTATTTGCAAAGCAGAAATAGAGCCACAGACGTAGAGAACAAACGTGTGGACACCAAGGAGGGGAAAGGCCGGGGTGGGATGAATTGGGAGATTGGGATCGACATATATACACTATTGATACTATCTATAAAATAGATAACTAATGAGAATCTACTGTATAGCACAGGGAATTCTACTCAATGAAAGAGGGGATATACGTATACATATAGTTGATTCACTTTGCTGTATAGCAGAAACTATGCTCCAATAAAAACTAATTTTAAAAAATCTAACAGTTCATGCTTTCATCTCTCTTACTAATACATGAGTTCCTTGAAAACAAGACCTGTATATGTTCACCTCTGGTATCTGACATTTGTTGCATAGGGTCTAGTACACAACAGATGCTTAATAAATGTTGGTTATAAGAATGCCTGAGTGGCTGACAAATCACTCCTCTGGCTCCACAAGGATTTCCAAAGCGACTTCTATCCACTGGACTCTTCCAAATACAGGGCACTCCCTGATGACAAAATGTCTTTATGGACTAAATATTTTTTTACTGTTTCAAACTGGACACCTTCACTCAGAGTCAAGGAATTCATTCCCAGCTTACAGAAACCACAAGCCATGGAAAGCTAAGGTTATTGCTTGTTGAGAGAAATAACATCAAGATGGATGAGATCAGTCTAATGGCTCAGGTTATGCCTGTCAAGGGGACTGTGAAATTCCATGAAACACTCCACCTTCCTCCACCCACCCAAAGGGCCAGACGGCTCCAGTGTCCATCTAGCCCTTCCCCAGACAGCCATTCAAAGGGGAGCTGGAACAACCATACACACGAACAATTTCGCATGGCCTAGTTGGCCTTGCCCACTTACCTTTGATGACAGGTGAGGCCTCCACACCTGTTGCTGGCACACCTCACCACAAACAGCTCTAAGTCACAGCAGAGACAGCAGGTGTCACTGAACTAGCCCTAGTGCATTAGCTCTTCAAGAACTTAGAACTAGTTGTCTGGCAGCTAAACTTTCCCTAAGGCACTTCACATATTAACCGTTCATGATTGCTCCAAAGCTGCAGGAACCTATTTCCATCAGCTTCAACCTTAGGAAAAAAATTTTTTTTGGCCACGCTGCATGGCATGCGGGATCTTAGTTCCCCAACCAGGGATCGAACCCACACCCCCTGCAGTGGAAGTGCAGCATGGAGTCTTAACCACTGGACCGCCAGGGAAGTCCCAGGAAAATCTGTTCTTAAAGGTAAGAAATCACATAAAACTTGAAGATAGATGAGAACCCTCCAGAAATAGAAAACTGAAATCGTCCTGTCTCTTTGTCACCCCTTAAGGCTGAGAAGAAGTAGAGGTCATAACAACTCAACCAACAGTAAACAGAAGGGCAGTCTGACCGATTCCCCAGGAACCAGATGGGCTAAGGGCATGTGAATTCAGCCCCTCATTTTATAGCTGAGTCGATTAAAAGCCACAAACGTGAAGCTTCACCTAAAGTCACAGGTATGTTAGAGATTCTCTTCCTGTCACTTTGTCTCCTATGCAGGTAGGTTGAGCTAAGATGTTTGAAGAGATTCCATTTGCTTTATTAAAAGAATGAATTGCAGTAATCTTGTGTCTTCATCTGCTGGGGCTGCCATTACAAAAATACCACAACTGGGGGACTTAAACAACAGACACTTATTTTCTCACAGTTCTGGAGGCTGGAAGTCCCAGATCAAGGATCCAGCTGATTCACTTCCTGGTGAGAGCTCTCTTCCTGGCCTACAGACAGCTGCATTTTCACTATGTCTTCACCTGGTGGAGAGAGAGAGGAATCTCTGGTGTCTCTCCTTATAAGGGCACTAACCCCATATGAGGGCCCCATCCTCATGACCTAATTACCTCCCCAAAGCCCCACCTCTCAATACCATCACATTGGAAGTTAGAGCCTCAGCACATGAATCTGGGGTGCGGACAAACTTTTAGTCCATAACAGACTGTCTTAAGTCCATGACTCAGAATGCATCTCTTGGTGTCTTCAGAAAAATAACCATATTTGTGTTTTTGAAAGAAAAGAAATTACGTTTTGGGGAGCCATACTATTACATTTCCAATAAGTTAAATACATTTATAACTGATAATAGTTATAAAATGCTATAATTGAGATAGTCTCTCTGTATTGTCCCAATGTGAGTAATTTCCCTCTAGGTCATTGGAATTATCCATTGTGGGTAAGCATCTGTACTCTGAATGGTAATAATGCTATGATCTCAACGTCCACAAGGCTTCCTCCTAAGGTATCTTCAGCATTTCCAAGGAAATTCCAAGAAACATTGACTGAATCCCCCTCTGTCCTCCCACTTTATCCATCATCTTCCAGTGTTAGAGGTCATTCCTGATTCCTGTAAAACTAGCGTGAATTTCCCCAACTGCCCTTCGGACGTGGGTACCGAAGAACATGAATTTTCTTCGGTAGGAGTGTGAGCAGTTGAGCCTCACAGCCACCCACCCCTCGTCAGCCGCGTCCGTCAAGGCCTTGGGCCTCCAGATTGTGTATCTCTGCCCACTGTCCCCAGCCCTTCAAGAAGTGTGCTTTTTTATGTTTAAATTATAATTTAAATTCCTTGAGGATATGAGCTGGCTTGCGCCTTCCTTCCTCCCTCCCTTCTCTCCATCCCTTTCTTATCCCCATTCTTTTATCCTTCCTTTCATCTCAATCCATTCTTTGCTGATTCTCATCTTACCTGGCTGATGGACAGCAACCCTTGACTTGATGCATGGAATTGAAGGATAAAGGTTTTGCTCCCGAGTTTGGCACGCCAGGCTGTGTTTCTGTCCCAGGCTCATTTTTGCCCCCGTCGCCCCTCTTTGCTCTCCCCTATACTCAGCCCCACATGAGAACGGCTGTGGAGTCAGAGTCCATAGTCAGTGGCTCTGGACTGACATTTCTGGATAGAGAGGTGAAGTTAGAGAAGGTGGGCAAGTTATTTAACCTCTCCAAGCTCACTTCTCTCCTCTATTAAAAGGAAATAATAATGCTGAAAGAAATAACATATAGAGGCTCAGGGCACATATGAAGAGCTCTGTAAATACTAGCGATTTTTATCCCACAGACAGTGAGTACCAGAAAGGTATGGTCTGCATCTGCTTTGCTGTCGTTGTTGTTCGGGGGGCACTTACGGCTTTATTGGGGTGTAACTGACGTGCAATAAACTGCACGTTTAAAGTGTACAATTTGATGGTTTTTGACATGTGTGAAACCACTGCCACAATCACGATAATGAACACATCCATCACTTCCAACAGTTTCCTCATGCTCCTTCAGAACCTCCATCCCCACTCCCATCTCCTGGCAACCACTGAACTGCTTTCGGACCCTATGGACAGGCTTGCATTCTTACATTTTATGTAAAAGAACTCATGCAGCACAATTATTTGAGATTTATCATGTTGTGTGTATCAGTATTTCTTCCTTCCTATTGCTAATTACGACTCCATTATATGGATGTACCACAGTTTATCAATTCACCTATTAATGAACATTTTGAGAGGTTTCTGTTTTGGAGGTACTAGAAATAAAGATGCTATAAGCACCCACATACAAGTCCTTGTATGAACGTGTGCTTATTTCTCTTAGGTAAGTGGAATGACTAAGTCATGTGAAAGGTGAATGTTTAACTTTTTAAGAAATCACCAAACGGTTTTCCAGAGTGACTACATTAGTCAGAGTTCTCCAGAAAAACAGAGCCAATAGGGTGTGTATACACAGAGGGGTTTACTTTGAGGAGTTGGCACGCGTGATTATGGAGGCTGGCATATCCAATATCTTCAGGGTAGTCTAGAAGCTGGACACCCACACAAGTTTCAAGTCCAAATGCCGTCTGCTGGCAGAATTCCTTCTTGCTCAGGGGAGGTCAGTCTTTTGTTCTAGTCAGGTGTCTGCTCAGCTGCTACAACAAAATACCATAGATGGGGTGGCTTAAAAAACAAGCTTTTCTTTCTCACAGTTCTAGAGGCTAGGAAGTCTGAGATCAGCGTGCTAGCATGAGGGTGAGGACCCTCTTCCTGGCTTACAGATGACTGTATACTTGCTGTGTCCTCATTTGCGGAAGAAAGCAAGCCCCGGTGTCTCTCTTCTTACAAATCTCATCATGGGATTATCTAAACCTAATTACCTACCAAAGGCCCCACCTCTTAAGACCATCACATTGGAGGCTAGGGCCTCAACATACGTATTTTGGGGAGGACAAATAGTCGAAAACATCAGGCCTTCACCTCATGGGATGAGGTCCACCCACATGATGAAGGACAATCTGTTTTACCCGAAGTCCACCAATGTAAATGTTACTCTCTCCAACACCACACTCCCAGAAACACCCAGTGTAGTGTTTGATCAGATATTTGGGCATTGTGGCCCAGCCAAGTTAACACATAATATTAACCATCACAAGACCACCCCTTGTCAACCTGACTCTCACACACATCTCTTTAAGCCATAACTAAGCTCCAAATGAAGACAATAACAAGATCACCCTTCCATCTAATATGATACAGCGATCCTGCCTAGAACTGAAAATGCACTAACTGTTTCCCCAGAAGAGGATGTAAGGTCCTTGGGTGCTGTTTACTCTTCTCCTTGATGTCCTGCAACTTAAATACTATGATGTAATATTAATAATACACCAACACTATGATACATCTTCCATATCATGTAACACACACACACAAACAAGTATTCGTAATAGAATAAGGACAACTCAGTGGCTGCAGTTTCTACTCTGAGGTCAGCCCTTCAGAGAAGAGCAATCACAGAGCTCTCCAAGGATGCCAGGGCTCTGGTCACACATTTATCCCTCATAATAGTGGTGAAAGTATGTCTTCTGGACTCTCAAGGGGGGGTGAGTGGGTCTTAAATGACAAATCTATCTAACATTTCTATCTCCCTAAGCCACTGCATCCATTCTTCCACATTAAACCAAGGCAAGTCTGGCATTTCCAGCTCGCTCCCCATGGACCACCTTTTGATCCATGTTTCATCCGACCAATCAAACTGTAAGATAAAAGCCCTTCCTAACTCCTTAAGCTGCAACATCAAATGCAGAACTTCAGTTTCGTGAGCCTCATCCAATGGGAATAACTGGATCCGATGTCCACCATGACTAAGGTCCCACAAGCTGCGCAGTGTGGCCATTAAAAAAAAGAAAAAAGTTTACATACGGTATGATTCCATTTATAGGACCTTCTAAATGCTTTTAACAGCCTCTGGTAGGACATTCCTCTCTGACGTCACCAACAGTACGTTTGGTGAAAGGATTTGCTCCCAGTTCTGGGTGTTGGGGTGAGGAGATTGGGTTTTTTGTTTGTTATTTTTTCTTTTTCTTGTTGTTGTTCTGTTTGTTTTTATTTCCTGCTTACTGTTTTTTTCCCATCTCTGTATATTCGGAATGACTGGCTCTGTAACATTTACAAAATATTGCCACTGCAGGAGTTCCAAGGAGAGTGTGACAGTGCCGCTCCTCTAATGCCCTGGACTCTAGCCCTGGTTCTGCTGTGCTAAGAGCGGGCACCCATTCCACAGGGTAGTAGCAGCTGTGAGGGGAGTATCAACTGGAGAAAACTTGGCCTCAGGAGATTTCAGTCTGGGCATTACCTCTTTGTGCCACCTAGAGAGCTTTATTCATAGGTAAGGAATGTGGCGGCCTGCCCTCTGAGGAAATGCACCGCCCAAACATTTTCATGCAGATCATTCAATATATTGCGTGGAATTTGCTGAGTATGGCTAAGAAAAACATCTTTTTCCTGGAAGGCATTACAATTCTCACATTTGAAACGTAATCATTTGAGAATCTCAAGGGTCTCTGATGATGTGTTAAAAGACAGGTTACAGCATCCAGGGCACGAGTAGTAGTAAAAAGCCTAACCTGGACTCTGAGAAAGGTGTTACATGAGGACTTTGGTGCTGCAGAAACAGCACAGAGAGCTGTACTGGATTCAAAACAGACTTGGGCAGCAATGCCGCTTCTTCAAGGACAGACTTTAATGAATATTCATTGCAGGCTGCAGTAAGTACTGCTGATGGTTCACAAAAGTGAAAGCTTGGTTTAATTCTTAAAACTGAAAGAAACAAAAAACTCCCCACCAGTCTTATCAGCAACCTGCCTCCATATTCATTTTCTCCTCTTTCTCCTGACATATGGATGGGGTGGGCTGCTGGTCTGCTGAGGGGCTTTGAATGGGAAACACAGCCCCAGGGCTACCAGGGGCTGGAGGGACGCCTGGAGGGATTTTGGAAGAACTTATCCTTTGTCTCTGGATCCGAAGACTGGTGTCTCCCTGTCATGTGGGAAGCCCGAAGGTGGGAGGTGGGCTGGTGCCTCCTGTGATGCAAAGACACAGGCAAGGAATTGCAGGGGAAGCAGCTCCGTGTCCGCCAATAGTGATGCAGCCTGACTGAGCTTTCCCTTTGGCTGAGGGGTCAGCACTGAGGGGTCAGTTAAAGAGCGGCTGCCTTCCAGGGTGAGGTGACCCAGAGGAAAGGGTGTGTGGGGGGGGCGGGGTGCAGTGGTGTCCCAGCAGAAAGTCAGCACTGGGGTGTCTGCCACACAGCGTGCACCAACCCCAGTGTCAACAGCACCAGGCAAGGCCACCCTCATCTCTTCCTTTCTTTCCACCCAAACTCATCGGAAGGAAGGTGGAGCAGGGCACAAAGACAGCCCAGCAGCCTGCTGCAGGTTCTGAGCCTTCTGTGGGCAAGGGGAGAAGCTTCGAAATGGGTAAGAGATTATATATATATATTTTTTATTTTATCTTTTTTTTTTTGGCCGCGCGCACAGCATGTGGGATCTTATTTCCCCAACCAAGGATCGAACCCATGTGCCCTGTAGTGGAAGCACGGAGTCTTAACCACTGGGCCACCAGGGAAGTCCTATATTTTTTAATTAGATGGAAAATGAGACTATGCCTGAAAGTACCTGGGAGAGCAAAGGGATCTGCCAAGACTTCCTTCGGACTTGGAGCAGGGAGATTGGATGGAGAAGGTTTGATGGGCAGTGGTGTAAATACACAATTAAGGTACTCCCACTGGAAACCTCGAGCCGAGCTTCCCCACTCCTGGGCCTGAGCCTGAGCAACATGCGTTAGGATGAGCTGAGATAATAATTCCCTCCGCTCTCAGGGCAACCGTGTGAGGCCTGGAGAAGGCAGAGCCCCCCAGGGGCTAACGTTATCTGGATCTCTTTGGTAATAATACAATTACTATTTTCTACAATATGCTGTGACCTGAACGGTATCGGGGCCTTGCTTTATTGCTCTTTCAGCAAACTGGTGACAACTGGCAGCAGGTAACTGATTGGGTTACCTAAGGCAGTGACACTTCCCATCCATCACCTCAGCAAGTACCCAAGGAGTAAATAAATCCTTGTTCAACCAAGTGACAAGGAATAAGCCTCATACTCTTTAGGTGGAAATGATGTCTTTTTCCATCTGCTATATGTGGAAGATACAGTAGGTGCATAATGTGCTCAATTCTATTAACTTATGTCAGAATTTCAGAAGATTCTTAAAGCCTCCAGAGGAATGAGTCAACAAAGGGAATTTGAGGAAGGGGGTAGAGCCGAAAAAGCGAAGCAGAAAAGATTTGATCAGTCATTGAGAAAAGGAGCTGTCCATCATTTCTGTCCAGCAAATCAGGTCCCAGTATATTTGCTCACAACAAATTAGATCACAGGGAAGGAGAACCTAATGGGTGGTGGTAAAGGGAAGTCAAGGTCTGAAAGGAGGAGATGTAAGGCAGGCTGTGGCTGTCACAGAGGCCAGAGCCTACTGCTATGTTCGATGATGGATGAAGACCGGAAGCCTTTGAGAAGGGGAGAACAAGTGTTCATTTCTGGCGGGTGGACGTGCTTCAGCCAAATAAAAATTGCACAGAAATAGAGCAGGCAGAGAGGAAAGGATCAAAAGCAAAGGTGGAATCTGGAACCACGGAAAACTCCAGGAGAGACGTTAGAGGGAAGGCTGGCTCAAAGCCCAGAGACAGACACAAAGGGTCCCTCTCACTTAAGGGACCAGAACAGGGTGGGACCTAGAGGGAGGGTCCAGAGGAGATGGACACCAGCCCTCAGCTGGAAAAAGGGCTGTGGAGAAAGTTCCAGGAGGAATCGAATTCTTGCCCAACTTGGCAGCTGGGCCAACCCAAACCTGCCATGAGTTCGAAGTTGTTGACTGTCCAGGTCGTATCAAGGACAACAAGGTAAGGATGGGGTACTTTTTAAGCTCTGGCAAAACTACTTTTGCTCAATTGTTTCTATATTTGTGTGTGTGTGTGTGTTCCTTTTGAAAACGTTAAAGGAGGTCTTAGCTAAACATATTTAAGAAGGGTCAAGAGATTATACATCAATACTGATGAGAGGAGACATCTGGGTGCCCGTAGCCCTTAGGTAAGGGAGAACCATAGTCTCAGCATACCTGCACCACCCCTTTCCGTGCACACAAGATTGAAATTGGAGTTGCAGAGAAAGCAACTGATTAAAAGTTTGTAAAATTGTCCCCAGCAACTTGAAATCTGGAGATAAGCCAATGCTCTTAAAAATAAATGGACCAGGCTGTTGGCAGAAATCTAATATCCCCATTTTTTTCCTTACATTTTTTTGAGTTCAATAGTCACAGAAATAATGATAGTTAGCAATTTTTCTCTGCCAAGCCCTCTTTTAAATGGACTCTCTCATTACATCTGCATTGGCCCTTCATCACCCTTGCGGGAGGCACTTTTTCAAAAAAATAATTAATTTATTTATTCTTGGCTGTGCCGGGTCTTCGTTGCTGCGCGCAGGCTTTCTCTAGTTGCAGCGAGCGGGGGCTACTCTTCGTTGCGGTGCGCGGGCTTCTCACTGCGGTGGCTTCTCTTGTTGCGGAGCACGGGCTCTAGGCGCGCGGGCTCAGTAGTTGTGGTGCACGGGCTTAGTTGCTCTGCGACATGTGGGATCTTCCCGGACCAGGGCTCGAACCCATGTCCCCTGCACTGGCAGGCAGATTCTTAATCACTGCACCACCAGGGAAGTCCCGGGAGCCACTATTTTGACCCTTGTTTTACAGATGAGGAAACTGAGGCCCAAAGAGGGTGTGTCATTTGCACAGTTGAGAGCTCTCTGACTCCCGAGGCTGCATTCCTCACCGTGTGTGTCGGAGACCCAGGTGTGACCTTCACGTGGTGCCAAAGTAGGTCAGTTCAGTCTCTGGAGAGCAGGGGGCACTCAAGGTGTGTGAGGGCAGTCATCCGTGGTCTAGAGCAAAGAACTAACTGTTGAGATAACTTTGTACTCTTCAGCCTGTGGTTTTCTCATCATATGGACAGCCCCTCTGTAGGAGACAGATGTACTGGGAAGGGAGTCTGCCCATAGGGGAAGAGAGTGGGTGGATCTGGAACTGGTGTTGCCGGTACACAGTTCACCTCCATATAGAATTACAGGGGCTTAATTTCTTAAAATTTAAAAACATTGCAAGGATGACTTAAAGGAACTTGGATAATTTTGCTGTGGACCAATGAAGCTAACAATTTGTGGGGAGGTCGCCAAGACAGGGAAGATTTTTCATTTTCTTCCTAAAAGGACCCTAAAATAATATGAGTCTAGTTTATGTATTTCTCAGTTGAAGGAGGGGACTAGGTAGAATGATACCGTGAACGGTGCCCTGACCCAGAAGCCGGGAGGACAGGGCCAGGCTCCTCCTGAACAAACAATTTCAAACTCTCAGCCTCAGTTTCCCTTCTGTAAAACAAGCCCACTGGATGATTTCTAAAAATTCATTCAGCCATAAAATTCCAAGATTCTCCAACATGTTTGTCGCAGTGACAAAACACATAAGTACTTTTAAAGTAGTAAAAGTACTACTGCTTCACAGCTGCACTACCGTTATTGACAGTACTTACAGTACTTACTGTTACTTACAGTAGTACAGCTGTGAAGTAGTAGTACTTTTCCACTTCATCCTGCCTCCTCCGCCGCCCCCCGGCTCCACGTCTCACTAGCTGCTACTGCTGCCTCCGAAGCCCGAAGCAGGAACTCAGCCTCTTCATTAAAGACAAATGGAACAGCTCCCCTTGGATGTAGCCACAAGGTGTCGGTGAGAGATTGTCTACCCAGGAGGAGTTCCCTCCCACCTTGAACAGAGAGCTTGGAAGAACACTGGGAAAGTGAGCGCTTTGATAAGAAAGGGGCATTGAAGAGGAGTATTTATTGGAAAGCAAGTCTCCCTCTGCTACGTGAAGTTCGCACCACCCACAGTGTTTGTGGACCCCGTGTTCCTGCCCATGAGAACGCAGCCTGCATCTTCCTGCCTTCCATGTCTGCTGCATCAACAGGCCAGCTACCAGCTCTGAAAGCCTCAAGGTGTGGCCCCGGTTCAGTCCTGCCTGTCATTTCTACCGCCTATCTCTCTCTTTCCTGAGGCCAAGTTCCCGTGGATCCTGGCCATACGTGACGTCCTGGGGTTTACAAGGGAAGGGAGCGTGCCCACAGGGCACGGGAGCATTGCTTAGCTTCTTGGGCATAACGCGGCCCTTTCTTTTTCTCACACGTCAGTCGCCTTGGGGGGCTCCCAGGATTGAATGTTTTGTATCTGCCTTTTCTCTGCAGCTTCACTATTCCCCGCTGTTATCTTTGGCTCCGTTGCTATGGGCGGGAATATTTTCTTGTCCTTGTTTAATAACTGCTTGGCTGCCAGACGGGCTCATTTCTCATTGTATCGGTGCAGGATTAGCCGAGATGTTTGGGAAATATTTCCTGTATTAAGCAGCAGGGGAGAGCTTGCTGGGCCCGTACCTTCTTTTGACATCGCGTCATACTTTTTCTCCACTTTTTCCCTTGGAATGTGCTGAGGCCAGTTCTTTGCATGCAGAGCACCAGCCCCTCCCTGACACTTTGCAGAGCTCCGTCCCTTTCCAGGTGCCCTGTGTAAACACTCCTCGGGGAGGCTGCAGGGAATCGCAGGCGAGCATCTCAGTTGATTTTCGGTATTTGGGGTCCAACAGTGTCCCGCACCACCAATCTATTTTCCAGGTTTAAAATCGCCTTTAAACCTATTTCATACTTCAGATTCTTTGACAATTAACTCATCGGGCTTCTATGGGAGCCGCCAACTGATCGACAGGGATCTTAAAACGGGTATTCTTCGATGTTGCCTAGAAGCGATAGCAAGTTTACAGCTCTCTCTGAAATTCTAACTGCTCATAGAATTTTTGGTATTCTTGTGTTTGCTTGTGACAAGCCTCAAAGGATTGAGAAAAACTGTCCCAAAAAGTTACCGAAGGAGGACAAAAATCTATGCCTTTTTGGCTCTCGATTAGATTGAGATAAAGAAGAATATGTGCTCAAAACCTGGCCCAAAGTCATAGCCATAAGTTTGGTTGCATCGCAGTGGAAATGACACAGGCTGGTCTCAGGGTGGGACTCTCGGTTTTGAAGTCTGAGGTCACCTCCTCAAAGCCCTGGGGACTTGGGTGCGTCTTATCTGTAACATGGGAGGACTCTGACTCACACGGTTGTTGTGGAGAATGAGTGTGAGAACACCATGTAAACGACAAACACAGTATTACTAGAATTATAGGAAAACGGCTATGAAAATACTTGTAAAATGAGGAGAACGGCGCAAGAGCTAATGCTGCAGAGGCTACAGTGAAAACCTAGTGGAAATGGAAATGCGTTTCAAAGGGTGGGAGAACCATTTCCTCTTCGCCGTGGAAATTAACCCTTCTTTTTAAAGATGGATTCCCCTTCCTGCACTGGACGAGGCAGAGCCCACCTCCCACCAGAGAAGTGCAGCTGCCCAATGCTCACCGCCCCGGTCAGGGCAGGACGTGGGGGCCTGGTGACCCAGGCTCAGCCAATCCCGCTCCTGCTCCAGACTTTGCTCTAGAAGCCGGTCGTCCGAAGAAGCTCCATTCTGGCTGCAGAGGACGGAGGTTACCGCTGCATCTGGTTCCTGGACCCGGCAGTAGTGGGGGACCCAGAGGCTGCCTCTGTCGGTCACCCTCCTGTGGATGGCTTGGGGTGTCACTCCTGGATGCCTTACCTCCCATCCTGGTTTGGTAGACAACTCAGAGATTCCCTGATTTCCCCAATATCCTTTCATATAAAACTTTGTTGTGGAACGTTTCAAGCATTCAGAAAATCGAAGGGAATAGCATAATGGACCCCTGTGTTATCAATATTTAGCTGATTATTTCACCCATTTCTGCTCCTCCCCTCACCTCTTATTTTGTTTTTGGTTTTGGCTGAAGTATTTTAAAATAAATCTAAGATACCATATTGTTCCACCCGTACATATCTCAATGTGCATTTCTAACTGATAGGGTGTGGAGACAAGGGAACCCTCCTACACTGTTGGGGGGAATGTAAATTGATACAGCCACTATGGAGAACAGTATGGAGGTGCCTTAAAAGACTAAAAACAGAACTACCATATGACCCAGAAATCCCATTCCTGGGCATATATCTGGAGAAAACTCTAATTCAAAAATACATACACCCCAATGTTCATTGCAGCACTATTTACAATAGTGGAACATGGAACAGGACATGGAAGCAACCTAAATGTCCATCAACACAGGACTGGATAAAGATGTGGTACATATATGCAATGGAATATTACTTAGCCATAAAAAAGAGCAAAATAATGCCATTACAGCAATGTGGATGGACCTAGAGATTGTCATACTGAGTGAAGTAAGTCAGACAGAGAAAGACAAATATCATATGATATCGCTTATATGTGGAATCTAAAAAAAAAGGGGTACAAATGAACTTATTTACAAAACAGAAGTAGAGTCACAGATGTAGAAAACAAACTGACGGTTACCAGGGGATAAGGGGGGGCGGTGGAGGGACAAATTAGGAGACTGGGATTGACATCTACACACTACTGTATATAAAATAGATAAGTAATAAGAACCTGCTGTATTGCACAGGGAACTCTACTCAATCCTCTGTAATGGCCTATATGGGAAAAGAATTGAAAAAAAAAAAAAAAGAGTGGCTATATGTATATGTATAACTGATTCACTTTGCTGTACACCTGAAACTAACATAACACAACATTGTAAATCAATTATACTCTAATAAAAATTAAATAAAACAACATTTTTTCTAAAATGACCATAATGTCATTTTCCCACCCAGCAGGATTCACAGTAATGCTCAGTACGTCCCAGTCGTCATTTCTGCTCAGATCAGTAAGAAATGCTTTGTGTTAATTATAAGACCCTGCCTAACACCCTCTCTCCCTCGGTTCTGTCCTCTGGGCCCACAAACAGAAACTCCACCTTGGGAAGGTGCTGAGGGAATACATTCCTCTCCCCCACGTCCCCTCTCTTGGTGGAGGAGCGACTTACCCAACAGGTGGATTGGGAATGAGGAGCTGAGTGAGAGGCTGGGCTCCTCCAGGCGTCTCTCTGGGATGGGTGTGTCCCCAGAGCAGCTGCGTCCACCCAGCGCAGCATCCACAGCGCCAGCGCATGTGGCCCTGGCCCTGGCCCAAGCCCAACCTGGGGGGTGAGTCTAGAGGGTTGTCTCTGCCTCGAGGAGTGAGGAGGTGATTCTGGGTAAACAGATCTGCTCTAGAAAACCCAGCTGTCCCCAGCTGACTCATCCCAACAATGGTCTTGGAGCAAAGCCCTAGGAGACCTGGTTTGACCAGCATCTATGCTGCAGCTTCTAACTTCACCAGCAGTAAAGCTGGTATTTTGGTCTCGTCCCCTGTTTGATTTCAGCATCAGTCTCCAGTGTTCCGAATTCAGTGGAAAAGAGAGAAAAGGTGATATTATTTGTAAGCCATCAACTTCTACATATCAAATTAATTCAACCGTCATTACTATAAACCAAACCCAGCACTAAGGACCAACGATGCAAAGATGAAGAGCGTCCCTGCTCTAAGGCGCCCATCGACCACAGGGGTGGTTACAGTCAAGCAGAAGCGACTCCAAGGGATTCTGGGGTGCAGACGCGGGGGCTTCAGATGAGCGAGATTTCCTCAGAGAGACTGGGGGACACAGGCATCCAGAGGGAAGAGAGACGCGCAGAGGCCAAGAGAAAGGGGGAAAGAGCGCAAAGTGCAGGGACAGGAAGGGCTGGCCTTGAAGGAGGTGGGAGGCCGGCCGGGTCAGGTGCTGACACCTGGGTCGTGCCCACCTGGGACACGTGGCCCCATTTTAAAACCAAGGGGGTGACATGGAAGATTTATGAAGAGAGGCAATTGTGAAAAGATGTTTTTAGCAGCAGTGTGGAGCCTGAATGCACAGAAATGAGACACGAGTCTGGGGGAACACTTAGGAGCCTACGGACAACAACCCACAGGGCTGCAGAAGGCCTGAGCCACGGGGGCAGGTTCAGGAGATGTTCTGGAGGTCTGATTTCTATGCTACTTACTCCAAAACAGAATGGTTCCGTACACACACACAGAACACAGGAAGATACTAAAAACCAGAAGCAGACAACAAAGAGAAAAAGAGACTAGGGTAGGGACCAAAACTGGAGGCAGGCATGAGATGAGCACATTGTGTGTGTCTGTGTGTGTGCCTGCGTCTATGTGTGTGCCTGTGTGTGTGTGTGTGTGCACGTGTATGCACGTGTTTAAATAAGGAGAAGTGAGTGACAAGGGATGGATCACGAATCTGGCTCTCAGCTACCCAGCAGTCAACACCAGCAGGGAAGTATCCTTTACACGTGTCACAATGCTTATAAGATAAACGTCAGCCAGTTGTTCAGGAGAAGAACAACGTTCCTGAATCTAAGGCCAAAGCGCTTTTCCTTTGAGTCCTCACACAGAGGATTCGTACAGTGTAGCTAACAGTTTCCTCGTTGCAGACAGGGGGGATTGCAAAGGGGTGTTTCCTCCAGTGATCTTTAGTCTCCAACCAAAGGCAATAAACTGCAAGTGTGCTCTTTTAATGACTGGCTTCTTCCACTGAACATGAAGGTTTCGAGGGTGTCTGCACTGCAGCGTGTCAGCTCTTCAGTGCTCTTTGTTGCCAGATAAGATTCCCTTGTAATCGAGAGTATTCTGGTCTCCTCCGGTTCCAACAGTCTCACTGGGGTCACTGAGTCTCTCAGGTAAAGTTCTGTCCTCAGGCATCCGCTCCACGGCTTGGCCTCTCCCGACATGGGTCTGGGTGTCCTGGAAGGCTGGGACCCGCGGGTCTCCCTCCGGGCTCCTGGCTCTCTGGGTGCCTGGCAGCGTTCCTCTCCTCCCTGAGCACTGAGAGCCCAGCTGCCTCTGCTGCTGGCTGCCCCCCCTGCCTCTGTTCTGCTCACTTGACTCAGGCGGGCCTGGAGATGTCCCTGTCTGACCAGCCCCCCTTGCTTCTTGTGCCACATCTTCCATCTTTCCCCCTGATGGCCTGCAACCCGCACAGCACACAGGGGTTTCTGCCTCCCTCCCCGTCACAGAGGAGGCGATGCCCGGGAGCAATACCCCAGGCACGCTCACTGCCCACTGCGGCACGGGGCGTCCTTACTCTGCTGTGGCTTCCCTGCCGGCGCAGGGCCACGCGGGGCTCTCAGTGAGGGGTGGGCACAGCCCTCGGGGCCTCACGCCTTTCCCTCCACTCCTCTACTGACCCCACCCTCTGGGGCTTCAGCCTGCTGGGGAGAAGTCAGGACACATGGGTCTGGCTGACCTCTCAGGCCGTCTCCCCCTTCCCACTCCTCACTGGACACAAGGGTTGGGCTTTCTTTCCTCTCATAGAAGGAGGGAACTTTCTTTAGGATCCTGAGACTTCTCTAGCCTTGACTTATGGCAAGTTCAAGATTTAGCCCCCCAGAGCTGACTCTTGATATGTTATTGGTATTTTAAGGAATGTAGAAAAAAGGTGTTTCTCCCAACGAATCCTGCTTTGAAGGCTAGTCTTATTAGAACAGAAATCCTAGGTTGGTAGTCAGACACTGAACACTGACCCCTTTTCTCCATTTTCTTGTTATGATAGAATGTCCCTCCCCACTACCGCTTTAGAGATAGAAGATCGTAGCTGGCTGGATTGGGAGAAATCCCACGCATAGGGAAATGTGAAAAAGAAAAGGCAAAACATTTCTACCGCAAACTTCTCCAGCGTAGGAAAGGGGCCATATCTGACAAACGGGACCCCGAGGCTCTTGTTCAGATGCATGAGGGTAAAAGTGACCCCCAGTCTCTGATTTAGGTGATCAGGTGAATACACTGAACCAGGACAGGAGATATGAGAAGAGGATCAGGGGAAACACTGGGTCTACAGCAGCAGAAGTCGGAGGTGAGGCACTTACTGGACATCCGGGGGGCGATGCTCAGATAGCTTCTGGAATCATAAGCTCCAGAGAGGATGGGCTGGAGATAAAAATGTAGGGCCCAGTACCGCTAAGGTGATCGTTGATGTGAGGATTAGAGATTTCCCAAGGGGAGGGCTGCTGATTACGGTTTAGGCAACGTCAAGGCTTTAGGGGTTGTTGGGTTTACACGCATCCTCCCAAATTGCTTTGTTCTGGCATTAAGAAGGTGGCTTACACAGACATAGAAAACAAACTTAAGGTTACCATAGCGGAAAGGGGAAGGGAGGGATAAATTAGGAGGGTGGGATTAACATTACACACTACTATATAGAAAATAGATAAACAACAAGGATATATTGTATAGCACAGGGAACTGTACTCAATATTTTGTAATAACCTATATGGGGAAAGAACCTGAAAAAGAATATATATATATATATAACTGAATCACTTTGTTTTATACCTGAAACTAAACACAATATTGTAAATCAACTATACTTCAATAAAATTAAAAAAAAAGAGAGAGAAGGATGAATTGGAACCAAAAATATAAAAATAAAAAAGATTTAGGCGTGAAAAAAAAAAGGTGTGTTAGTAGTGTGGAAATAAATCCCATCTGACATTTTGTTAGCCTACCTTGTACCCCAAACACATGTAGACATGGGTTCCACATTTCCCCACTGCTTCTGAACTACACGAATCCCTAAATTCAAGGTCCTCCCCAATATGATTCGACCTCATTTTTATAATCCTGTCCCCAGTTCTTCCTGATACACACTCTATATTCCAAGCCAACAGGAGGATTCATCTCCAATCCCTGGAAACCCCCGTCCATGCCTTTGCTTTTCATAGCTCTTCCTTCTGGGATACCTTCCACCCCAGGCCTTGTCTCCTAAAATCCTGTTCATTTAAAGAGGCCTTGCTCAGATGCCATGTCTATGACTATTTCCCCCACCATTAAACTTCTGCCAACATTTGTTAAGAACATAATACGTACAGGGACTTCCCTGGTGGTGAAGTGGTTAAAAATCCGCCTGCCAATGCAGGGGACATGGGTTCGAGCCCTGGTCTGGGAAGATCCCACATGCCACAGAGCAACTAAGCCTGTGTGCCACAACTACTGAGCCCGCGTGCCACAACTACTGAAGCCCACGCACCTAGAGCCCATGCTCCGCAACAAGAGAAGCCACCACAATGAGAAGCCCAAGCACCGCGACAGAGTAGCCCCCGCTCGCCTCAACTAGAGGAAGTCCAAGCACAGCAACGAAGACCCAATGCAGCCAAAAATAAATAAATAAAATAAATAAATTTATTTTTTTTAAAAAAAGAACATAATAGGTGCAAAGCACTGCGATGGGCACCGAGAGGGATGCCCGTATGAGCGGGAAGCAGCTCCCACCCTCTTAAAGATCAAATTCAGCCATCTATGTAACCCACCAACTCTATTATGAAGTCCTCCGAATTTCTCAAAGGCAAGCCCACCCACCCCTACAGACAGTTAAAATTCGGCTTCTAAAGCCACTTCAGCGTGGCGCTCAGAAACATGAATTCAGGGGGTCACACATCCCTCAGTGGCCTTTATGCCATTGTAGAATACTTGCCTTCTTTTCTGACAGCATAACTGTTGACATAAAGATAAGACACATGGGACTTCCCTGGCGGTCCAGTGGTTAAGACTTCACCTTCCAATGCAGGGGGTGCAGGTTCGATCCCTGGTCGGGAGCTAAGATCGCGCATGCCTCGTGGCCGAAAATACAAAACATAAAACAGAAGCAATATTGTAACAAATTCAATAAGGACTTTAAAAATGGTCCACATCAAAAAAATCTTAAAGAAAAAAGAAAAGACACGTGTGGTGATGCTCTGAAGGTGACACAGCATCATTTCAAGGGACTATGGGCGGTATTATGGAACCAAAGTGCATTTTCATTTCTGTTCAGAAATCCTGTACCTTCTGTCCTTGACCTTGGGCTCACCTCTGCCCCACCCTGAAGGTAGCACACATGGTTTTCCAGGGATTCATACTGTCTGTGGGACAGAGAGGCACGTGCAAGTGTCAGGTATTACTCATATCTTTACTGTAAACTCCACCTGGAACCTGAAAGCCTGGTTTCACTCCAGTTCCTTACATCACCACCAGCTTTGATTAGGAGCCATCAAAAATAGGAAGCTTCTGGAGGTCAAACACAGAGTTGGGGGCTTCCCTGGTGGCGCAGTGGTTGAGAGTCCACCTGCCGATCCAGGGGACACGGGTTCGTGCCCCGTTCCGGGAGGATCCCACATGCCGCGGAGCGGCTGGGCCCGTGAGCCATGGCCACTGAGCCTGCGCGTCCGGAGCCTGTGCTCCGCAACGGGAGAGGCCACAGCGGTGAGAGGCCTGTGTATCGCAAAAAAAACAAAACAAAAAAAACCCCGAATGGACAGTGAGGCAGTGCTTAAACTGAAGAATGAATAACTGGTGGTGGAAATGGACCGAACAAGGACAAGCAAGTGAGGAATATTTTCAGCTGGAGGAATATTCTATACCTGCCCCCCACTATAGCACCACAGGTTACCTCCCACCACTGTAGGTCTTCCCAGGACCCACCCTGGTGGCTGGAGCATTGGTCATTCACTCTGGGCACCAGGGCATCACCTGATGGGCGGGCTCCTGAACTCATTAAAATCCAGAAAGGAGAAGGACCATGAGAGTGTTACTGTGAGCATATCTCAGGCTGTGGCTAATCTGGGCTTGGGAAATTTTCTGGGCTGGCCTGGCTCCAAGGCCACAGAGCACTGCAGTTAATCCTCCAGGACTCGGGCGGTGGCCAGAATCCTCTCCGGTTTGAGCTGACGGCCTGTTCTAGGCGCAGCCGGCCTCCACCCATATCCTGGTGGGACACAGTAGGCGAAAGGCCATGTGAAAAATGGAGCTAGTTTAGTAAAGGAGAAAGGATTTTTAGCTGATACTCAGGGAAACCTGGGGTCCAGACCCACTGCTGCTGCTATTAAACTTGGTCACCAGTGGCAGACGATGTCCCCAGTGACGGGCTCCCCTTCCTCCTGGAAACAGGAGTTATTAAGGTTAGGTGCGTCAGGATGAAGATCCATGCCACTTCTGAGATGCGATTATCCTTTGTACCAAAATGAACCACAGAACTTCACACATCCTCCATCATGAAGGGATATCGGTCATTACGTGGTCAGGAAGCCAACATTTCCACAGCATCTTGTACCTCTGCTTCTCAAAGTGCAATCCCTAGAACCAGCAGCATAGGCCCTCAGAGCTGGCGCAGAACCCCAGGCTCCAGCTACTGAATAATCTGCGTTTTAACAAGATGCCCTTGTGGTTCCACGGACCATTAGAGTTTCAGAAGGACCCACTTCAACATGGGCAGTACCTGTCTGAGCGTCGTGGCACCTCAAAGCGTGTATTGGCTCCCTGTGACCCCTGAATAAGCCCAAACTCCTCAACAAGGTTGGAGATGGCCAGCTGGTCTCTGCCTCCTGGTGGAGCTTTGGCTCCTAGGCTCCCCCTAGCTCCCTGTGCTGCTCTCTCCAGCGCGGCCATGAGGACCTCTTTTGCTGGGCTGAGCACATGGCCGTCAGATGCAAAGTTCTCTCGGCCTGGCATCTCCTCCACAGAGCCATCCCCTTTTGTTAACTCCTCTGTCATCCCTTCAACAAATATTTAGGGGGCATTTGCTACGTAAGGCACCCTCTGGGGACAGTCCTCGTGGAGCTTCCACTGCAGGCCCCCCAAATTTCACCTGAAGTCATCTTGCCAAGGATGGCGACCCTGACGCCTAGAGAAGGTGAAATCCCTGAGTGCTGTACTCACAGCCACGTGCACACCCCGTTCGTAACACGTGATATTTCACCCTAGTTCGTGGCTCGTGTCTTCCTTTCCTGTTTGTCTGCAGCCCCATGAGGGCACGGCCTGTGTGTCTTGTTTGCAGCCTCTCCTTTAAGCCCTACCTCACACAGAGAGGGGCCCCGTGAACATTCACTCAATACAGGGAAGGTTTCTAAAGTCAGGGAGGGACATGGCTAAGAGGTGAAGAAAAAATTAGGGCGGTGACAATGGGATTCTGCTGGCTCTCATCACAGGCACGAGAGAACGGCTTTTATCTTTGACTCTTATTTCTTTGATCTAAACTTCCAAAGAGATGATCTGTGCCCGCAGTGTGTACCCTTTGAAGAGAGGAATTCCACGGTGGAATTCCTGTCTGCCTAGATCTGCCTGGAACCCAGGCCTCACTCTCCCTTCCAAGGAGAGAACTGCAAAGGCTGCGGGGGTGGAGTCGGGGTGTGTATCCAGCCGGGGATCTGGACCGTGTGATGCTGTGTTCCCACCCCAGGGGGATGCACTGTGGCTTCCCCAGGCAAAGGAGGGGGAGGTGGCTCTAATGTGTGGGGGACAGGCCATCCCCTGCAGGAAGGACAGAGGCCAAGACAGGAGCACAAAGAGAGAGGTTCAGGCATTTTTCAAATCAAACTTTATTTAGAGATAGTGGAACATAAAGGCTTATTCTAAATCAGTGGATTGGGACAGTCCGTACAAGAGAGAATATTCCTTTTCTCTCTCCTTTCGTAGGTGGCTACAGTGCAAGGAGCCGTAGAAACCTAAGGAAATTCAGACTGGTCATCAGAGACCACAGAGGCCGACTTTCAGAGTCACTTGACTTTACTGCTCAGTATCAAAAGATGATCACCAAGTAACAAGGCTGGCGCCTTTTTCAATGTGCTTCTCATCTTTCTTCATGCGTTTCCGAGGCAGGAAAGGCAGATGGTGTGGATCCCAGGTTGGTCAGGGACCGGGCTGGGCTCCAAGAGCTTCGCTGACCTTCCCCAGGTCACTCGGACTCCTGATTCCAGCTTGCTGTGATTCCCATTATATGCTCATGCCATGGCATGAAAACGGCGATGAGGTCAGGCAGATGCTCTGTAACCTTGAGCTCTGAGCAAAATTGGTTACGACTGCAGCTGTCACATACAGCCTGATGCAGGCCAGCAGCCCAGGCAAGCAAAAGCCACCCTGAGTCAGGACAGGGCTGCACTCAGGAAACCTTCGGATAAATTCCCTTTTCAATAACAACTTCCCTTATGTAAACTAACCAAAAGAAAGCAAACCCAAGTCTCTGCATATTTGAATTGTTTTGTATTATTTTAGCTGGTCTTAGAGGGCTTATGAGTCAGAAGCAATTTCAGGAAATACTGCCCATATCACCAGCTGGAATCCAGGGTCTTGTTTTCCAAGAGCCCTCAGACACATGGACATGTGTTTCTGGGTGTGCACGCACACACATACACACACTCACTAAGCTCACACACGCCTGCACTCACTTTCACAAACTGACAAACTGGCATATTCACATACACGCATATACACTCACACATAAAACTCATACATGCACACCTTCCCACATGCTGTCTCACACACTCATATTACACACAGACTCACACCCAGACAGCCGCATATATACACACGCATGCTTACGCACACAGACATGCACACACACGCACACACACTTGTTTCTGGCCAAGTCTCCCTGATGCTAAATATATGCACGGTGGACCCCTCACAAAAAGCACTTGTTGCATGAGAACTAAAACTGAAGAGTGCCCGCCGATCATTTGGGTATTTCCAAATGTCCGCGTGTTTTGCTTGGTGGACAGCAGGCTGTTTGTCCAAGGCAAGTTTTTCTCTGCAGCTCCTTCTCTCTGGGGCTGTGTGAATCAGTTATTCCTGGTTATCCCTCCCCACCGAGGCAGAGCAGTGGGAAAAGTGAGGGCAATTAACTAACTCTGTCTCCACTGCAAAAGACAGATGGTAGAAAGCCAATTCAGAGGACCCGAGGATGGAAGGGACTTTGCAGGTGACAACTCCAGCCCCTCGTGACTTCTCCACAAAGGTCCAGGAGCCCCTCACACCTGCTACCCTTTCCAAAATGGTGCATTGCAGGTCGTACCCAGCTTCCTCGGGGACTTTCAATCCCTGCCAAGTCCAGGGAGGCTGGGACAAGGAGGTGGCCCCTGTCTGTGGGAACAAGGCTCCCTTCTGTAAATGTGACAGGGCCCCTACACTCTCGGCTTTCGTACAAAGCCAATATTTGTTCTTAACTATTTGTGTTTGTTCACTGTTTGTTATTTAGTTGTGCCTGTTTCCTCTTGGCGTCCAGCAGCCTCAGTTTCTCTTCCTCTCATTGTAAACACACAGAAGAGGGAGACTTTCTCTGAGCAATGGTGAGTATAAGATTCCCGGAACCAGAGCCCTCAGTCAGTGCCTTTTGAGGGTGGTGGGAACGGTGGAAGGTTGTGACAATGAGCTCTTACGGTTTCTATACACGTCCAGGGGATCTTGTTTCAGGTGAGGGGGGTCACTGATGGGCTGCATGCACTTTGTCTCGAGATGCTCATTCAGACCCGAGTACCAAGGTGATGTGTCAGCGTGGACAGCAGGAGAGCTTCTCCCTATGATATTTTATGCCGAATATAACGTGAAGAAGGCTCACTGGCTGAGTGGGGAGGACACGGAGACCCAATCCTGTTAAAAGGCCTCCATCTTCCAAGTGGGTTCTGAGGACTGGAAACAGAGGAAGGGTTTTCTGATGCTTAATGACAGGACGTATCCCCACCGCAGGGTGAGACCATGGCAGTGAATTCCTGAAAGATGGTTTAATCTTATACTCACTCACCACTTAGTAGACCACCTAGCACATAGTGGGCCATCAATATATGCGTGGAATGAATGAATGAATCCATCTTGCTTCCTTGGCACTTGTAGGCCTATTGCTTAGACGTGTCCAGATGTCTCATCCGTACACGCAGCCATGACCCCCCAGTGATAAGTTCCATAAATAAGTGTGTCCCTCCCTCTGCCGCCATCTCCCTGTAATGCTGTCTTGGAGCATGTGATGTGAGCCCCTCCTGAAAGGAAAGGATGTTCCCTTTCTCACCTGTAATAGCATCCCTCTGAGTGCAGCTTTCTCTTATGGAGAGTTCCAGAGTTGTTTCTCCACTGTAGTAACTGGACCCTTCACATGCACTCTGGAGTCTAGACTGTGAGCTCCTTAGGACAGAGCCAGACTCTTATTTATCCCACCTCCAGCTTCAGCCCACTGAGCACATTCAACCAGCAACAATTAATTATGAACGTGTCATAGAGCAAATCTAGTAGCCTGGGAAAGGATTTACCTATGTTCAGTCAACCTAATGGCGTTTATTACAAAACCTCGGGAGTTCTGAGGAACAGGCTCCATGTCCTGGAAGCTGGCAGGACAGAAAGCCCACCACCAGCCTGCAGGGATTCAGCAGGTAGCTGGCTGCCCAGCAGAGACAAGGCGGGGCAGGAGTTAAGAGCAAGGGCTCCTGAGTCAACCTGCCTGAGCTTGCAGCCTGGCTCTGCCCCAGGAGTCCTCTGGCCTTAGGGAGGCCATATGATCTCAGTGGGCCTCGATTTTCTGGTCTGTAAAGTGGGGGAATTATCATTGAGGAGGCTAAATAAGCTCATATTGGTAAAGGGCTCAAACCATTGCCTGACACACACTTACTCTGCAAGATATCAGCTACGGTAATTTTCTCATCGTGAATGAGGGACGTGGTCTTCAACGCCACGGAAGGGAACTGTTAGGTCTGAAAAAGAGACTTTGGGTTCAACCTGCTGAACCCAGTCCCACGTGGGGCTCTGATCAACCCTCTAACCGCCCCCACTCTCCACATCACATGCTCCGGCATGTCTAGGACCAGCTTTCTCAGTGCACATCTGGCCCCATCACCGGCCCCCTCAAGGCTGCTGGCTCGGCACCCTGCCTGGGGTGGTCTCCGTCACGGCTCCCCATCCACCCCTTCCCTCATCCCAGGCTCCAGAACACGTGGCCTCCTGAGCTTGCACACACACAGGGCACTGTCTGGACTGGCTCCTTCCCCACCCAGCCTCACCTGCATCTGCTTGCATGGCCAGCGAGCCCCTGTTATTCCTTCAGAGCCCACTTAAGGTGTCGCCTTGTTTGTGACACTGCCTTAAATGCTGTCATGGGCTGAACTGTGTCCCACCACATTCATATGTTGAAGTCCTAACCCCCAGCACCTCAGAATGTGACTGTATTTTGTACTAGGGCCTTTAAAAAAGGTGACTAAGTTAAAATGAGGCCGTTAAGGTGGGTCCTGATCCACTCGGACTGGTGTCCTTACAAGAAGAGGAAATTTGCACACACAGAGGGACGACCACGAGAGGACACACTAAGAAGGCGGCCCTCTGCATGCCACGGAAGAAGATCTCATGAGAAAGCAAACCTGCCAACATCTGGACCTTAGACCTCCAGCTTCCAGTACTGCAAGAATAAATTCCTGTTGCTTAAGCCACCTGGCCTGTGGCATTTGGGTATGGCCGCCCCAGGGAAACGAATTCAGGTGCCCGAAGAACAGCCTTGGTTTGGGTTTTCAACATACACATACCATCTGTCACACTGGCAGCTCCCATCAGGCCGGGCTCAGAGACTCTCCTGGCTGTTTACCCTGCACCCATGCGGCTACTGTAAACGTGTCCCTAAATATCATGGTCAGGAACTTCTCAGCCTTTTCCACCAAAGGACCTGCTGGAGGCACATGAGCACGTTGGCTGTCGGTGTCTAGGGGCGTATTCTCCTCCAGACTGCATTATTTTTAAATGTGTGTAAATGTTGCATTCTACTCTACAGAAGGTTTTGCTAGAAACACGCTTTAAGTGGGATGTGACTGGTTAAAATTACTTAACTGGTTAGAGTCCGCACACTTGGAGTACAACTGGCACTCTGAGGACCTGTGCCAAGGTGTCCTGTGACTTTTAATGCCTCCTGATAGAGGACATGCTTATGAGTATGAGTTCGTGGGCAAGCAGTCCCAGTGGACGGAAGGTGGAGGGAAGGACGTGCCAGTAACTGTTTACGGAGAACATGGGCGGGGGGTCTGAGGACACCCGGATACAAGGCTATACCACATACGCTGCGGAGAAGGTGGGAAGACCCCTGCGTTGGCAGACGCTGTGCCTGGGAATGGTTGCCAGCAAATGGACCGTGCTTTACAGAAGAGATGGGGAAGGTGCCAGGACGCCCACAGTTTTGGGTGCCTACCAGCAACCCGTGACCAGGCAAAACCAGGCGCTGAGTGCCTGGAGAAAGTGGGTGACATTGCTAATCTGTAGAATGTGTAGAATAACACTTATCTCATAGGATTATTTTAGAGTTAATTGAAAATGCATGCAAAAGGGCTTAGCACATTAGCACTAAATAGTAAGTGGGAATCGTTATTATAATCATTATTACCCTATGAATATTCATCATTTTTACCGCCACAAATACTCAGAAGGGAATTGCCCTTGTAGAAGTTGCTGTGTTCGGTGTAAAGAACGTGACTGTCCCGGGTAAAAAGAACTCAGGAAACCGAGCCCTAAATAACGTGAAAGACAAATTTCCATCTTGACCAGAAATGATCTGGGGAAGAATGAAAGGGAAGAAAAATGGTTGAAATTATCATTGTGAAATGGCTTGAAATTTCCAACACCTACTTTCATAAGTGGAAAAAAATCCACGTACTAACCATTATTTTTATTTAGTATTTGTCAGGCACTTTGTAAACACTCTGTTGTTCAACCGCAAGACCCTACGAGATAGGCATTGCTCTCAGAGAACTGTGTAGACCCTGCCAGAATCACTGCCCTTATCAACCATGGTCATTCACTCAGGCTTCCCCTTAGCGCCTGGAGCTGGGGCCCAAACCCAATAACGGGGTGCCTGACGCCATGGTTTTTTCCACCCCAATCCAGAGCAAGGAAGCTCGTATGACCCCCTCCCCATCCTGCCCTCTGTTACCATCCAGGAGGCAGTGGAGCAGAGAGCAGAAGTGACTGGGCTTTGGGTCAGACTTGGCCAGGGGTCAAGTGGCAGCACGACCTTGGACAGGCTGGCCCCGCTCCCCAAGCCTCAGTCTCCTCACAGCTAAATGAGGAGGACAGTGGGATTACCTTCCACGTGAGCTGCATTTTTTTATAGCATGACATCCAACTCTACGGCTGGCACATAATAAGCATTAAAAAATGTAAAGGGTCGTTGTTATTAAAATACTGTAGAATAACCAGATATTTATGTAACCAGAACCTCTTCCTCGGCACCAGGCCCCGCAATGAGCTCTCAGATCTGAAGAAGCTACATTGCAAGATATCTTCTTGACCGCCACCCATAAGGAAGTCAGAACTCATTTCCAGGTGGCTCTGGCTAACACCTATTCTAATTGCCTTCAGACTATATACCTCCCAGGTTTAAAAAGTTGCCTAAGGTCTTACACAAGGTCCAGGGCCAGGTACTGTTATGAAGGCCAGGTGGTCAATTACACAATTATTTTAAAATCTGGCTCACACCCTCCTTGCCCACGGCAATGTCGAAGCTGGGGATAACAGGCAGGAGAACAGAAGATTTTAATGACAAGGCAGGAGAACCTCATGGTGACATTTCCTGTTTGTTTCTTATTTAGGAATTTTTCTAGCCATGCATTCATCCTGGACTTTCAGAAATTGAGAAATCCCCCTGGACGTCCCTGGCACTGTGATACACCTCAGTCCCCCTTGCACCAGCATCTACCAAGTTATTTCTGGGAGGGTTTCTGTGTGTATTTCCCTGGGTACCATCGAGATAGTCAGCATACACGGGTGGCCTTCAGAGGAAAGGAGGGCAAAGAAAGGAAGAGAGGCTGGGTCCAGGGAAGAGAAGTGGCCCGTGCAAAAAGAAAGCCAGGGAGAGACACATAGAGTTCATTGTGAAAGAAGCAAAACTCTTCTTCCACGATGTAAATACGGGTGAGTGCTGAGGGCACATCTGAGGCAACCCTTTTTCTATGCACCTTGCAAATTATTCCGTGGTTTCTGCAGTTATCCTGTTGGGTGAGAGTTTTAAGGACCACCTAAGCCCATCCCAGCTCAGCTCCTGGGAAGGGATGAGCACACTGGATGAGCACCACTTTGTACAAGTTCCATCCATCCAAAGAATGAAAGCTGGGACGCTTCTCACACCCAAACACATCCCTGCACATTGGCTCTGCTGCCACGTGCATCAGCTGGCGATGACTGGGGAAATAATCCGTAAAACAAGTGACATTATGTAGACAAAAGAGCGGAGTTAATGTTTCTCTTTTAAACATCATGTAAACCCAGATTTAGTCAAAAGGCTTTTGTTGAGTCCCTTCAATGCACATAACATGGTGCCCTTCTGCAGGACCTGCCCTCAAGGAAGGGGCTGGAAGGAAGGAGCCTCAAGTCGGGTCCAGCACGCACGCGCCACACAGACAGCAAGCGATCACGTTGTAATTACAAGCGTGTGTTGGGGGTGACCTGTGGGATGACTGGTGGGCACTTTCTGTCTCCTTCAGTGTATAAGAATCAATCAAAAGTAAGGAGAGAGGGGACACCGGCCAGCAAAGGCACCCATGTCCGGCATCTTTCCTTTGAAGCCAGAACTCCTTTGACCTCGGGAGTCATTGATTTGCTGTCAAGCCCCAAAGGTGTCACAGAGGGGTCATCAGAGATGGCTCCGAGGGGAATGTTTTCTTAGCCGGTAAATTTATCAAGACTGGGAAACCGAAGCAGCCCCAGAACTCAACGTGGTCTTCCGCGTCCCCCTTTCACCTGGTTCCCCTTTGAAGGTAAATCTATAGCAGACATGAAATCGGTTAGTGGGCTGGGAGAGGAAGAACATAGGTAAGCCTGTGTTTCACCCCTTGGAACAGGTTTTCAAGACTTCTTAGCTGAGATGAAGGGTAACTATAAGGGAACAGAATGTTCCACCAGGGCTTTGAAGCTGGGTTAGAGGTCCAGGTCGGGCAATGTGTGAATATCACACAGCAAAATGCAGCCAGGAGAGAAACCACAGTGCTCACGTGATGAATTATCAGAAGAGTAGCAGGTGAGGCAAGAATATGGAGCTGTGTGCCTGCAGAAACAAGGCTCCCAAGAAAATGTGTGAAGTGCTGAATAGGAAACCTTTGTAAGTGAGGCCAGAACTGAAGTGCCTAGAGGAACTCTGTGGAAGGTTTGGGGCTCTGACTAAGCATTTCCAAACCTCAAGTCATAAATTCTTCTCCATCAAAAACCCAAGACGCGAAAGTAAGTCATCTGACTAAGCATTTCCAAACCTCAAGTCATAAATTCTTGTCCATCAAAAACCCAAGAGGCGAAAGTAAGTCAGGAATGACCCACACGAAGGACTACACACTCGCTTGGTTCCCAGACGCTACATAAAGCTAAGCTCTATGGATTCCATTCAGTCAATCTAGAATGGAGGGCCTGGTACAGGCACGAGCCTGAGTTACAAGGGAAACCATGGAAGAAAAGGTCTCTGACTCTCAGACGTTTAAAACAATATCTCCATCCAGACTTCCTAAGTGGCCATTCCAGAGCAACAGATCCTGATGGAAAACTGTTGAACACGATTAACCTTTTAGTCCCAGAGCACAATTGCATTATTTTTGTAACCCTAAAGTTTTTATCATCAATGTGAGAAAGTTAATTTTTAAAGGCTATAGATCCCCCATTCCCTATGCTTCTGAAGGATGTCACGTCAAATTTCCAGTCTGCAGGAGAGGGTCGCAAACCCAGCCCTGAGCCAGCACGGACCACTCATCCATTCAAATGAACCGAGGCCGCGATCCCTGAGGAATATTAACTTCCTGGCTTGAAAAGGAGATACTGCCAGTTGCAGGCATCATGTAACATCTTCCAGTAAAGCAGCTTTCCCCAAAATGTGTTCCACGGTATTTTGCAATATTAGCATTCTACCATCAGACAAATTTGGGAAGCATGGGGTTAAACTGAGTTCAAAGTTGTCTTAGGTGTCATTAATGTATACTGTGAATCTCCAAGCAGAGCAGGCAGCATCTTTCAATCTTACGTGACCAGGGAACCCTTTCCTAATAAAAATGACTCACAAGGACAAGGGCTCCATGGAGCGCTCCTGCAGACCCCATGCCTCTGACAGGAGAGGGGGCTTCACAGGGACCCCCGATGAGCCAGCCCCTGGCAGCCCTGAGTGACTCTGAGAAGCTTTCCTTGTTACAAGCATGTCCATGGCAAATGTTCAGAATGTTTTCTCTAAGTACGTTTTCTCGTGTTCTCGAGACTTCTTTTCTACTCAGGTCCCTCGTGAGGGAGCAGAGCTTGGTCTCTGGGGTCCGTCTGCAGTCCCGTGTCGCTTGTTACTTTATGTCACACGTAGCTGAGCAGCCAGCTGGGAACAATTCATTCTTCGCCTCTGAGGGGACGATGTGATGTGGGATGCAGACTGGATCCTTCAAAGGGCCACTCTGTACAGAGAAAAACACGGTCCTAAGTCCCACACTGCTGAACCCACAATTCTAAAGAAGAGCCTGGCCTCCAGGGGTGACGGGGGCAGAGACCACTGGTGACTGAGCACCTCCTGTAACCAACCACCCCTGGAAAAACAGCTCCAGGCGCCTGCTCCAGATGGTGGGTCAGCACGTGACGCTTAGTCAGCCCCTGTCCCGAGCTCTCTGGCTGAAGGGACAGTGGCGCTGGGAGGGGACGGGGAGCCGCGGCCTGCTCCCCAGCTGGCAGCTCCGGCACTGCCTCTTCTGCGAGGACTTTGCCAATGTCAGAAATGCAGAACAGGTCCCAGAGCGTCAGATGGGTTGACTCCTGGTTTCTATCATGATGTTGGAGATGTGAAGTCTGGAAACCACAGCCCATCTGTTTCTCAGTTTTCTTGTTTAAAACAATACCTTGTCCAAACATGAAATGAGAAGAGAAGAGAGCAGCCTGAGTATTCTGTAAGTCAGAGACCTGAGAGGGGCCTGCACTTGAGCACAGACTCCACGTGGAGGCCAGAAAGGGTGACCCCAGGTGAGACGGAGCATTGCCCCAGGGGCCGGGGCAGCTGCACAAACACCCCAGCTCCTCTGCAGAGCCTGGAGAGCCTGCCTGGGGAGATGAAGAGGTGAGGTCGTGCTGGCAAGCCTGTGTCACCTCGAGTCATTAGGACCCCCGTCCGGCCACCTCCCAGACCCCGCCTCGCACCCCACAGGTGTGTCGTCCTTCTCCAGCTGGCATAACAAGGCCGTGCCAGCTCTGAGGCCGAGGCAGCCCAGGGCCATCCAAGACCAACACGGCCAGGCCGCAGATGCCAGCCGGGAAGAGGAGGGAAGGCTCTTCTCTTCAAAATGAAGATAAATTGCAAAATGGCATCGTGTGTGTGGTTGCCCCGGACAAGGAGCATCCGGAGAGGAACAAACATAGAGCGCCGTGAGAGCTCCTCAGAGAGGCCCGCTTCCTCAGAGCCAGGTGGTCCCAGGGCAGGGGCGAGTGTCAGTGGCTGCGGCGCCGGGATAAATGGGGCAAAGAACCAGCCGCACAGCTTGCCGGGGACCCAGCCCCTCCCGGGGATCTCCGGGTGCTGGGGACACACGCTGCAGCACTTTGTACGCAGATTTCCCACTCACACCACCTCGTGTGTCACACAGGTGGGATGCACTAAGCCCATTTACGGACGAGGAGACTCAGGACTCGGAACAGGGGCCTTCACGTGTGCTCCATCCCTGCCTCGCCACCACATCACTGCTGCTTTGTTGGCCCCTCAGTGGTTCAGGCCACAGAAGCCTTCGGTGGAACAAGCTGCCTTCTCCTGTCTGTGTGGGCAGTGAGGGACGGGGGGAGATCTGTCTCCTAACACCTGTTAAAAGGAGCATCTCCACACTCACTCTGTTCTTAGCCCAGTTCTTCACCAGCTTGGGCCAAGAGGACAGGCAATGTTCCAGGATGCAATGCGATGGGTGAGGGCAGATGGGGTTCCTTCTTCCCCACTTGCTTCTGCCCGACCCTCCCCTTCACGCCCTGCCTCAGTGACTCTACAAGTCACATCGCCCCCAAATCCCAAGAAACGGCTTGGGGGTGCACCCCGATGAGGCCAACCAGAACCCAAGTACCTGCACTGCTACGATACGCACGGTCCAACCCCATACTCAGGTCACTCCGGGTGGCCAGATGGCTTGGTGCGAAGCATTTCAGGCTTGGAATATTTTTGGTGACCTTTCTTGCAAGGAAACAACTATACTTGTCTTTGTGTCCCCTCTGAAGCCCTCGGTGGCTCTGCCTGAGCTACTGCAGAGCCCACCGACACCGCAAACGTGCACACAGAGACTTGGCGTCTGGTGGGTGCTTTCTGTACATTTAGCCTGTGAGCGCACAGCACAGCGATGACCATCTATCCCCTGGGAACACAGCTCCCCTTCACGCCCCTTCACGCTCGTGAATTAACGTCGGCTGGCTGCTGGCTACTCTCATTGTCCCTTTAACCAGCTCTACCTTTTATCTCCATTATCCCTGTTCTTTGGAAAACGTTTCTTCTTCTATATCGCCCTTCCCACTCCTCTCCACTCTGTCACCTACTTTCACTTAGATACAAGTGCTGTTACATCATTACCATTGACAACTAATCACAATTACATTCAGGCTCCTCAGAAAACGCACCAATCCTGCTGCACTAGCAGCAGGCGTCGGGGTCCTCAGGTGACAACCCAGCTCAGCAAAGGTGTGCTGAGCACACACTGGTCCCCGAGGGCCTGTGAGGGAAACAAGATCAAGAGCGGATCCCATCTAATGGCAGAGAGGAACCCCAAGTCTCCCACTGTCACGCTTCCTCATCCCAAGAAGGCTTACTCTTTGCATGGCATACACACAGTGGGCGCTCAGTACATGCTTGGATGAAATAAATATGCTGCTCCAATGATTCTGATGAGAGAGCTGTTCTAAGCCTGAAAGCTTCCTAAAAGATGGGATTATAAAAAGACATGCTTGACTGAACATAGAGAACGAGACAAAGGCCTTTAAAGGATGAAGTAGTTATAAACTGTGGACAGTAATAGTGACCACTCACCTGCAGTCTTCAGACTTCCTGCAGTGTCTCAGGCTCAGTCTGTCTGCAGCCAAACAGGGGGGAGAGCTTGCCAACTAAGGGCAAGGTCATGCTCTAACCCCCAGCCCAGTCCCTCGAACCACAGGTATCTGCCTTTCTCTCAACACCTGAACTGGATGGACTCAGGTGGGGGATGAAGGAGAGGAACGCCCACTCCGTACCTTCAGCCACATGATCTGTCCCTGTTGCACACACCAGGCGCCATGTGACGGAGGCAATCTTGCCCACCATTGCGACTCACGGACCTGGTTCTGAGCCCAGGACTCAAGTTCTCACTGGCCCCGCCTCTGATGCCCATCGGTCATGCTTATCCCTCACCTGTGCTGTCCCTGACACTGGCGCCCATCCCTCCACACCCCCCCATGATGACCTGGCCTCATTCACATCAGCAACTCTGGTTTTTCACACCCTCTTTGATTAATATTCTTCACAATTCAATTGTGTTTCCTAAAGCCCACCTCCTTGGTGCTCTCTCTGCAAGTAATAACCTTTCTTCTCCCCTGGGTGACCTGGACAGACCAATGAGGACATTTAAGTGGCGACGGGCAGGGCCTTAGGTTTGCAGCCGGCCCCCTGCACTTAGGCAGAGGGAGCTGGTCCGCTGCCCGGGCCTGTAAACTGGGCTTGATAAGTGAACATCTGAGAAGACAGCTTCCTCTCCTCTCCTCCCCACACAGTCTGGGACCTCTGATAACCACACGTCTCCCCTTGTATTCTGGCTCAGCCCTAGAATCCCCTGAGAGACCTTTGGAGGTCAATGGTGTCAAAGAAAGATGATCAGGCAACGCAGAGAATGAAGCCCAAAGGTGAGGAAGAATAGACTCAGGTGCAGATAAGCCCCATAAATGCAAACCAATCAAGCCTTGGGCGTAGCCAGGACTGCCAGCTGAGCGGGGAGAAAGAACAATACGGAGCAGTCAAGGGAACTGAGATAGCAGCCGTGGATGTGACACCGCGTCCCACTGCCCTCCCATGGGTGTCTATTTCAGGAACAGGCACCCTTTGAAAAGTGGGTATTTTACAAAGAAATTAAAAAGGCAAACCAGGGGCCCGGGCGACCAGAGAGAAGAGCTATTCAGAGGGCTTTGTTTCAGGTCATCCGGCCCAGGAGGCAGAGGAGCAGGGAGCCCCACTGAATCTCAACAGGGAATCTGGCCTTGGGTGCAGCCTCACCAGCGCCTTGTCCTTGGGAATTTATAAGCCAGAGGAAGCCCCAAACAGAAAAACCCAGTATAGTCATAGTATTGTTTCCTTGTTAACAGTGACCAAAGGCTTTGTTGGGTCCTAGAATGAATTTTGTGTCTGTGGTGATTATCTTGATAAAGCATTTTATGTTATATGTTATGTATCAATATATATACAAAATGCAATGATACGTTTAAAGTCTTAAAAACCTTCGACAAAGAGATACCAACACTGAACCAATGAAGTCTAGGATCTATTCATACAATAAGACTTTTTCTAGTTTGTAACAATGGTCTTTCTCGACAGTGAACACATTTAATATTCATCTTTAAAGCCGTAACTTTCCCTTTAAGCCCTTCCTTAGCTGTATCCCATAAAGTTTTATATATGCTGTCTTCATTCTATTCAAAATCGTTTCTAACTCCCCTTGTGATCTCTTCTTTGATCTGGGTTATTTACAAATATGTTGTTTAATTTTCAGATATTTGGGGAACTCTCAGATTTCTGTTGTTGCTTTCTAATTTAATGTTATTGCAGTTGGAAAACATGCTTTGAGTAACTTCAATCCTTTTACAGTCATGGAAACTTGTTTTAAGGCCTATCATATGGTCTCTCCTGGAGAATGTCCCACAAGCCCTTAAAAGAACGTATTTTGCTTCTGTTGGGTAAAGTGTTCTATAAATGTCAGTTAGATCATGTCGGTTAACTGTTTTCCAAATCTTCTGTATCTTTATTAATTTTCCATCTACTTGTCCTATCAATATCAAGGGTCTTGCAATTTTGAACTATAAATATTGAATAGTCTATATTGCCTTTCAATTCTCTCAGCTTTTGCTCTTTGTATTTTAGGGTCTTGTTAGGTGCACATACATTTAAAATAATTATATCTTCATGATGTAGTGACCTTTTTATTATGAAATGTCACTGTTTTTCTCTACTAATATGTATTTTCTAAGAGTCTATTTTGTTTAATATGAATTACTATAGCCACTCTACCTCTCTTTTGTTTAGTTTGTATAATATGTCTTTTCCATTTTTTAACTTTCAATCTAGCTGTATTTTTTGAATTTGAAGTATGTCTCTTGTAGTCGGCACATAGTGTAATCTTTCTTTTGTATCTAATCTGATAATATCACTATTTTCATTGAACTGTTTGGTTTATTTAATGGACTACTTAATGTGATTTTTTTTTTTTTTTGCGGTACACAGGCCTCTCACTGTTGTGGCCTCTCCCGTTGCGGAGCACAGGCTCCGGACGTGCAGGCTCAGCGGCCATGGCTCACGGGCCCAGCCGCTCCGTGGCATGTGGGATCTTCCTGGACCGGGGCACGAACCCGCGTCCCCTGCATCGGCAGGTGGACTCTCAACCACTGCGCCACCAGGGAAGCCCTAATGTGATTTTTGATACGATTGGATTCGCATCTGTCATTTTGCTTTTTGTTTTCAATATGGCTCTTATCTTTTTTATTCCTCTGTTCTTCCTGTACTGCTAGCTTTTGGGTTGAACAAACATTTTTGGTATATCATTTTAATTCCTCTATTGATTTGGGAGGTTTTTGTTTTGTTTTGTTTTTAGTTATTTTCTTATTGTTTGCTCCAGGGATTAAATTATACATCTTAATTTATCAATATAATTCATATTAACATTGACTTAATTTCAGTAGGATATAGCACCTTTATTCCTATATAGCTTCATTTCCTCCCCTCTCCTTTGTGCTATTATTGTCATATATATTAAATCTACACTAATGCTATAAACCCAATAATATAATGTTATAATTACTGCTTTATACAAGCAGATGGATTTTATATTTACCTACACAATTGCCATTTCCAGTGTTCTTCATTTCTTCCTGTGGATTTGCCTTATTGGTTCATTTCCTTTCATTTTCTTTCCTTCTTTCTTGGGCCACACTACGTGGCTTGCAGGATCTTAGGTCCCTGACCAGGGGTTGAGGGATTGGATCAAATCCAGGTCCCCCGCAGTGGAAGTGCAGAGTGCTAACCACTGGACTGCCAGGGAATTCCCATTTCCTTTCATTTTCTATAGAACTTCTTCTAAGGCTGTTCTGCTAACAATAAATTCTCTCAGTCTTTGTTTATCTGGGAATGCCTTTATTTCATCTTAATTTCTGAGATATAAAATTCATGGTTGACTACTTTCTTTCATCACTTTGTTTCATTCCATTGCTTTCTGGCCTCCGTTGTTTCAGATTAGAATTGGGCCATTAAGTGCATTGTTGTTCCCCAGTTTAGAATGAGTTTTTCTCTTGCTGCTTTTAAGATTTTCTGTTTCTGTTTAGTTTTCAATAATTTAACTATGATGTCTGGGCTGGAGACTTTTATGTTTATTTTACTCAGGGTTTGTTGATCTACTCAGGATGTGTAGATTAATATTTTACAGCAAATTTGTGACATTTTCAGCCATTACTTCCTCAAGTATGTTTTCTGTCATTTGTTTCTTCTCCTTCTGGGACTTCCATTACACATTGGTGTGTTTAATGCTGTGTTATAGGTCTCTGAAGTTCTGTTCATTATTTTTTCAATCTATTTTCCTCTCTAGTATACAGATGGGATAGTTTCTATTGATTGATCTTAAAGTTCACTGATGCTTTATTCTGCCATCTCAAAATCACCCATTTAATTAAATTTTTGTTTCAGTTTTTGTGCTTTAAAATTCTAGAATTTCCACTGGTTCCTTTTTATTGTTTCTGTTTCTCTACTGAGAATTCCTATTTGAGGGTCATTGCCATCATACTTTTGTTTAATTTTTAAAATATATTCTAGGAACTGCTTTGAAGCCTTCGTGTGCTAAATATAACGTCTGGGTCCACTCAGTTTCTACCGACTTTTTTCCTGAGAATGGATCACATTTTCCTGTTACTTTGAATATTTTGTGATGTTTTCCTGAAAACTGACACTTTAGACCATATATTGTTACATTTCTGGATTATATTTTTTTCCATGAGGTGGTGGTTGTTAGCAACGTACTTGGACTTAATCTGCAGAATCTATCTCCCTGGGACATGCAGCCACTGATGCCTCTGCCCAGTTGTTTTTAAATTCTTGCTTTGTTTTTCTGCCTAGCTTCCTAGGGGTTGTCCTCTGTCTGCATAGCTCACAGGTAAGTGAACTGTTCATAAGAGGTTGTGCTCAAGAACCTTGAGCCTATAAGGCTTCCACCCTCTGTTGATAGACCTGTGTGCATGTTAAGGGAAGCATTCGAAGTTCGGCAGTTTTCCAGTCTGCCTGGGCTTTACTTTCCTCTGGACCTTCTTGGGTGCCCCGTAAAGATGAGCATTGTCCCCCATTCATCCAGGGAGGTATGGAGAGCTTATCTATCCCTTCTATGGTCCTCTCATTTCCAGCATCTCCCTGTTAAATTTTTGACTGGTCTGTCACTTGCCACAACTGGGACTACAAACTCAGGTTAGCAAAGCTATGGGAATTCCCCATTCACTTCTATCAGGTGTGATACTTTTACTGATAATGCTGCCAGGAATGGGTTTTGGCCTTCTGTCCAAATCAGGTCAGCCCCCTCCAGCAGTGAAGCTGCTGGTTCTCACGAGCAGGCCTGCCCTTGTGAGACTACTTTGCTGACCAAGCTTTTGGAGGGGGTTCGGGGGAGGAACAGCTCCATGCAAAAGGGCTGTAGATTCTCTGTAGACTTCCACTTTTATCATCCAAAGTTCTAGCAGATTTTCATGAATAAATACTTCTCAACTTATTGTTTGTCCCTGGTTGATTATCAGAGCCCTGAAATAGTTGTTTTTGATTGTTTTTCCAGTTCTACCTGTTTTTTGGGGGAAGAAGATTTGTTGAACTCCCTACTTTGCTTTAACAGAGTCCTGTCTCTAAATAAAGCCTGTATATCAATTGCTTCAACATGTTTATCATGGTGGTTTTTTCCCCATTTACCCTGTTTTGTGCTCTCAAGAATTTTTATATTTTTTCTGCCGAAAAACTTTCTTAGGCTTATTTTCATTTTTCATGGCATCTTTATTCTAATGACGAAAAAGACTTCTTAAGATGATTATGAAAGCATCCTAACATTTCATCTCTTTTTGAGATTTTTCTTATATTTCAATATTCACACAAAATATACATTGGTGCTGTGATGTCTCGAACTCAGGGTGTTGACCATCTGTTGTTTAAGTACTCCTTTTGTCTCAAAACATTCAGGAATATAACTGATTATTGTATGCCAAGTTTCAGCTGCACACTTTGGCATATGATTTCTTCAGTATTATAAAATATTTCATTAATTAAAGCCCTATGTATACTGAAATAAATTTCACATATTTTGAAAAAGAACACAGAAAAGTTATATAAGTAGCAAACAGAGATAAGAAAATTTTCACACCGCTAATTGCTGGGGAAATATAAATTAACACCACAATGAGGTACCACTGCACACCCACTAGAGCACTAATCTGTGGAGCACCTGGAACCCTCACAAATATCTGTTAGGGCTGTGAAATGATACGACTACTTTGGAAAACATTTTGACAGTTTCTTATGAAGTAAATGTATACTTATCATATAACCCATCTTTAGGTGTTTGCCTGAGAGAAATAAAAGCATACGTCCACAAAAAGACTTTTATGAGAATGTTTATAGCAGCTTTATTCATAATTGCCCCAAACTGGAAACAACTCCCAAATCCATCAATCACGGAGTAGATAAGCAGATTGCGGTACAGCTATACAACGGAGTACTAGTTAACAGTAAAACGCCACAAACTATTATACACACAATTATCTGGAGGAATCTGGAAAACATGCTGAGTGAAAGAAGCCAGACACAAAAGACTACATACGGCATGATTCTATCTCTATGAAATTCTAGAGCAGGCAAAAAAAAAAAAAAAAAAAAGTCTACTGATAGAAAGGATTTCGGCGTGCCTGGGCACAGGGAAAGGGGATTATCTGCAAAGGAGCATAAAGGAAGTTTTTAGACGTGAGGGGATAGAAATGTTCTGTACCTTGATCACAGCAGTGGCCACACAGGTCATACATTTGTCAAACTCATTGAGCTAACTACCCCTTTAATATGGTTGCTTTGTAGTACACGTAAATTACACCTCAGTAAACTTGATGCGCGCAAAGCACACTTAGCACCATTGGTAGCACACAGTAAGCACTTCGCAAATGTGCTGACGACGTTTGTGATGAAATAACAGTAGGATGGGGAGACTCGTTCTCTTCTTGGCCTGAAGAGCTGGAACTGCAAATTCTCCAGCTGCTTCCCTTTACATATCAAGGACTTAACTGTAGGGACACGGCAGGCAGGTAGAGGCTTAGCAAGGACAATCACTTTTAGAAATAGCCATGTAGGCTGTGGGGTACTTTTGTTGCTGCTGTTACATTGGTTTATTTGACTTTGTCCTTGTTTTTTGCTAAATTGGGGAGGTTTATTATCTATGTCTTTGAGAAAAAAGATACTGCCGTCAGTGGAAGTTTGGAGGTTTGGGCCCTAGTCCGGCGCTGGAATCCTGCCCAAGTCAGTTGACTCTTTGAGCCTCACTTAAAAAAAAAATGGATTGAGTTTCATGAGCCCTAAGATCCCTTCCAAATTAAAACGTCCAAGGTTCTGTGATCAGACATATTTATTGCAAATAAAATCTGTGAAAGTAATTTAACTTCCACATTTTTAATCCGGTTCTCTCTTTTAATGCATTGTGATCCTGGATTCTCTGTCATACTCCTTTCCTCTACAACCAAAATTTTATTTACCTATGTCCCATTTCCTTAGTGTTGCTAAGCAATAGGAAAGAATACATTGATCTCCTGTTACTACTGAACACACCTCCTCCAAACTTAGTGACTTAAAGCAACAACATAACATTTACTTTGCTCGTGACTCTGCAATTTGGGCAGCAGGACAGCTCATCTCTGCTCCACGTGGCAGCAGCTGGGGC